>NC_041390.1:485748906-485831155 GCF_002162155.2 Triticum dicoccoides | reverse complement strand
GCGCACGCACGTCCACGGCTCCGGTCCCCTCCGCCCCGTCGCCCTATTCCGGCCGGCGCTCGTGCGGCTCCCTGGCCACCGGCGCTCGCGCCCGGCCTGCCGCTTCACCTGGGCGGGTTACACCCGCAACCAGGGGCTCCGCCCTGTTTCGCCAATGTCCGCAACCGCTGCGCCCAACCTCGTCCAGCCTGCCTCGCCGCCGTCGGCCGGACCGGCCCCCGTCGCGCCCCGGCAGCCGCGCTGCTGAACCTGCCCGAGGCCAGCGCCCAGGCTTGCCCCATCGAGCGCTCGTGCCCGCGTGCTCGCACGCCCGACCCGATAGACCCCAGTGGCCCACTGACATGGGGGCCCCACCCCACAGAACGTTTAAAAAAAGTATTAAAAATAAAAATGATAGATAAAAATAAAAATGATTTAATAAAATTAATTATTAATTAATTAATTATCTAATGAATTAATTAAGTTAATTAATCCTACTTAATTAGTAATTAACCTGTTAGTCTAACTAAGCAGTAGTTAGTTAACCTAACCCTAATTAATTAAACAGACTATGACAGGTGGGTCCCACACGTCAGCCTGACCAGTCAACACCTCTGTTGACTGATGATGTCATGCTGACGTCATGCTGATGCAGTAATACTATTTTTGAATTTAATTAATAATTAACGAATTAGAAAAGGATTTAAAAACTTTAAAAATTAATATAAAATAAACCGTAACTCGGATGAAAATACTTTCTACATGAAAGTTGCTCAGAACGACGAGACGATTTCGAATACGCAGTCCGTTCGTCCGCCACACACCCCTAACCTATCGAACTCGCAACTTTTCCCCTCCGGCTCCTCTGCCCGAAAACACGAAACACCGGGAATACTTTCCCGGATGTTTCCCCCCTTCGTCGGTATCACCTACTACCGCGATTGGGCACACCTAGCATCGTTACTTGTCATGTCATGCATCGATATGCATTTGTTTGCATTGTATTCATTGTTTCTTCCCCCTCTTCTCTCCGGTAGACCACGAGACCGACACTGCTGCTGCCCAGTTCGACTACGGAGTTGACGACCCCTCTCTCTTGCCAGAGCAACCAGGCAAGCCCCCCCTTTGATCACCAGATATCGCCTACTCTTTTCTCTATACTGCTTGCATTAGAGTAGTGTAGGATGTTACTGCTTTCCGTTAATCCTATTCTGATGCATAGCCTGACATTGTTGCTACATCTGTTGATACCTTACCTGCAATCCTAAATACTTAGTATAGGATGCTAGTTTATCATTATTGGCCCTACATTCTTGTCGGTCTGCCTTGCTATACTATTGGGCCGTGATCACTCGGGAGGTGATCACGGGTATATACTATACATACATACATACTATACAGATGGTGACTAAAGTCGGGTCAGCTGGAAGAGTACCCGCGAGTGATTCACGGATTGGGGGCTGAAAGGACCTTTGTCCCGACGGCCCTCTGTGTGGATCTTTGTGGCGGAGCGACAGGGCAGGTTGAGACCACCTAGGAGAGAGGTGGGCCTGGCCCTGTTCGGCGTTCGCGGATACTTAACACGCTTAACGAGATCTTGGTATTTGATCCGAGTTGGCTACGAGCTTATACGCACTAACCATCTACGCGGGAGTAGTTATGGGTATCCCGACGTCGTGGTATCAGTCGAAGCACTTCAGACGTCAGCGACGGAGGCGCCGAATTGGACTGGAACGCCACTAGGCTAGGTCTGCTTTCGGCCGCCCACGCAACGTGCAGGTGTGCTCAGGGCGATGGGCCCAGACCCCTGCGCGCTTAGGTTTAGACCGGCGTGCTGGCCTCTCTGTTGTGCCTAGGTGGGGCTGCGACGTGTTGATCTTCCGAGGCCGGGCATGACCCAGGAAAGTGTGTCCGGCCAAATGGGATCAAGCGTGCTGGGTAAGTTGGTGCACCCCTGCAGGGAAGTTAATCTATTCGAATAGCCGTGATCTTCGGTAACAGGACGACTTGGAGTTGTACCTTGACCTTATGACAACTAGAACCGGATACTTAATAAAACACACCCTTCCAAGTTCCACAGACAACCCGGTGATCGCTTTTCTACAGGGCAACAAGGAGAGGATCGCCGGGTAGGATTATGCTATGCGATGCTACTGGAGATGCTACTGGAGATGCTACTTGGAGATGCTACTTGGAGGACTTCAGTCTACTCTCTTCTACATGCTGCAAGACAGAGGCTGCCAGAAGCGTAGTCTTCGATAAGACTAGCTACCCCCCTCTTATTCTAGCATTCTGCAGTTCAGTCCACTGATATGGCCCTTTACACATATACCCATGCATATGTAGTGTAGTTCCTTGCTTGCGAGTACTTTGGATGAGTACTCACGGTTGCTTTCTCCCCCTTTTTTCCCCTTTCCTTTCTTTCTGGTTGTTGCAACCAGATGCTGGAGTCCAGGAGCCAGAGGTCACCGTCGACGACTACTCCTACTACACTGGAGGTGCCTACTACTACATGCAGCCCGCTGACGACGACCTGGAGTAGTTTAGGAGGATCCCAGGCAGGAGGCCTGCGCCTCTTTCGATCTGTATCCCAGTTTGTGCTAGCCTTCTTAAGGCAAACTTGTTTAACTTATGTCTGTACTCAGATATTGTTGCTTCCGCTGACTCGTCTATGATCGAGCACTTGTATTCGAGCCCTCGAGGCCCCTGGCTTGTATTATGATGCTTGTATGACTTATTTTATTTGTAGAGTTGTGTTATGATATCTTTCCGTGAGTCCCTGATCTTGATCGTACACATTTGCGTGCATGATTAGTGTACGATTGAATCGGGGGCGTCACAGGGAGGAACACCGCCGTGAAGCCACGCTCTGAGTGGCAATATACCAGCAGGCGCTGCAGCGGTATCACTGCCGCAACGTCCGCTCCAGGACGCTCGAGGTGTGTGACCTCGTCCTAAGGCGGGTCCTCTCCAGAGAAGGGCTGCATAAGATTTTGCCCATGTAGGAGGGCCCGTTTAGGGTTGCCCACGTCTCCAGGCCTGGCGCCGTGCGCCTGGAGACGCAGGACGGGGTCCCCATCCAGAACGCCTAGAACATCCAGCACCTCCGGAAGTTCTACCCATGAAGTAAGGCCCAGCGCCTGTGAAGCAAGGCCCCATGCCTGTGAAGGTCTCCGCCCGTGACACTCTCACGTAATAATGAGTGGGGCTGTACACGCCTCTGAGTCTCAGGAGTGCCGCCCTTGGACCTCGGGGGCTCCCTCCCATGTCCTAGTGGCAGCACTTAGCTCCACGCTGGTGAGAAGACTAGACTAGCTGCCGGACGCTGCTTTTCATTTGCTTTCCGTAGTTGTCTTGCCCCTTTTTTTAATGGAAGTTCACATTTTGGTGTTTCTTTTCATCTTGGTTTGATCGCCTTTTCCTCTGTTCTTCCCCCGGTTCTTTGTTTCGGCCTGTACTCTTCCTCACATGCCTCACGAGGGGGCTGGACAGGTGCACTCGTGAGCGTTTTGTTTTTCCTGTTCTTCATGAGGCATCCTTGCTCGAGCTCGCAAGCACTGAAGGAAATATGCCCTAGAGGCAATAATAAAGTTATTATTTATTTCCTTATATCATGATAAATGTTTATTATTCATCCTAGAATTGTATTAACCGAAAACATAATACATGTGTGAATACATAGACAAACAAAGTGTCACTAGTATGCCTCTACTTGACTAGCTCGTTAATCAAAGATGGTTATGTTTCCTAACCATGAACAATGAGTTGTTATTTGATTAATGGGATCACATCATTAAGTGAATGATCTGATTGACATGACCCATTCCATTAGCTTAGCACCCGATCGTTTAGTATGTTGCTATTGCTTTCTTCATGACTTATACATGTTCCTATGACTATGAGATTATGCACCTCCTGTTTGTCGGAGGAACACTTTGTGTGCTACCAAACGTCACAACATATCTGGGTGATTATAAAGGAGCTCTACAGGTGTCTCCAAAGGTACATGTTGGGTTGGCGTATTTCGAGATTAGGATTTGTCACTCCGATTGTCGAAGAGGTATCTCTGGGCCCTCTCGGTAATGCACATCACTTAAGCCTTGCAAGCATTGCAACTAATGAGTTAGTTGCGGGATGATGTATTACAGAACGAGTAAAGAGACTTGCCGGTAACGAGATTGAACTAGGTATTGGAATACCGACGATCGAATCTCGGGCAAGTAACATACCGATGACAAAGGGAACAACGTATGTTGTTATGCGGTCTGACCGATAAAGATCTTCATAGAATATGTAGGAGCCAATATGAGCATCCAGGTTCCGCTATTGGTTATTGACCGGAGACATGTCTCGGTCATGTCTACATTGTTCTCGAACCCGTAGGGTCCACACGCTTAAGGTTACGATGACAGTTATATTATGAGTTTATGCATTTTGATGTACCGAAGTTTGTTTGGAGTCCCGGATGTGATCACGGACATGAAGAGGAGTCTCGAAAGGGTCGAGACATAAAGATTGATATATTGGAAGCCTATGTTTGGATATCGGAAGTGTTCCGGGTGAAATCGGGATTTTACCGGAGTACCGGGAGGTTACCGGAACCCCCCGGGAGCTATATGGGCCATAGTGAGCCTTAGTGGAAAAGAGAAGGGGCTGCCCAAAGTGGGCCACGTGCCCCTCCCCTCCCTTGGTCCGAGTAGGACAAGGAGAGGGGGCCGGCCACCCTCTCTCTTTTCCCCCCTCCGCGAATCCTATTCCAACTAGGATTGGGGGGGGATCCTACTCCCAGAGGGAGTAGGACTCTCCTGGCGCGCCTCTCCTAGGCCGGCCGCATCCCCCCTTGGTCCTTTATATACTGAGGCAGGGAACCCCAGAGACACAAGTTGATCCACGTGATCTTATTCTTAGCCGTGTGCGGCGCCCCCAGCCACCATAGTCCTCGATAATATTGAAGTGGTGTTTAGGCGAAGCCCTGCGATAGTAGAACATCAAGATCGTCACCACGCCATCATGCTAACGGAACTCTTCCCCGATACTTTGCTGGATCGGAGTCCGAGGATCGTCATCGAGCTGAACGTGTGCTAAAACTCGGAGGTGCCGTAGTTTCGGTGCTTGATCGGTCGGGCCGTGAAGACGTACGACTACATCAACCAAACGCTTCCGTTGTCGATCTACAAGGGTACGTAGATCACACTCTCCCCTCGTTGTTATGCATCACCATGATCTTGCGTGTGCGTAGGAAATTTTTTGAAATTACTACGTTCCCCAACAGTGGCATCCGAGCCTAGGTTTTATATGTTGATGTTATATGCACGAGTAGAACACAAGTGAGTTGTGGGCGATATAAGTCATATTGCTTACCAGCATGTCATACTTTGGTTCAGCGGTATTGTTGGACGAAGCGGCCCAGACCGACATTACGCGTACGCTTACGCGAGACCGGTTCTCCCGACGTGCTTTTCACAGAGGTGGCTTGCGGGTGACAGTTTCTCCAACTTTAGTTGAACCAAGTGTGGCTA
This sequence comes from Triticum dicoccoides, assembly GCF_002162155.2. Classification (NCBI taxonomy): domain Eukaryota; kingdom Viridiplantae; phylum Streptophyta; class Magnoliopsida; order Poales; family Poaceae; genus Triticum; species Triticum dicoccoides. The sequence continues at coordinate 485,825,657 of NC_041390.1, read as the reverse complement.
CGCCCGGTCCTTGCGAAGGTTAAAACAGCACCAACTTGACAAACTATCGTTGTGGTTTTGATGCGTAGGTAAGATTAGTTCTTGCTTAAGCCCGTAGCAGCCACGTAAAACTTGCAACAACAAAGTAGAGGACGTCTAACTTGTTTTTGCAGGGCATGTTGTGATATGATATGGTCAAGACATGATGCTGAATTTTATTGTATGAGATGATCATGTTTTGTAACCGAGTTATCGGCAACTGGCAGGAGCCATATGGTTGTCGCTTTATTGTATGCAATGCAATCGCGATGTAATGCTTTACTTTATCATTAAGCGGTAGCGATAGTCATGGAAGCACAAGCTTGGCGAGACGACAACGATGCTACGATGGAGATCAAGGTGTCACGCCGGTGACGATGGTGATCACGACGGTGCTTCGGAGATGGAGATCAGAAGCACAAGATGATGATGGCCATATCATATCACTTTTATTGATTGCATGTGATGTTTATCTTTTATGCATCTTATCTTGCTTTGATTGACGGTAGCATTATAAGATGGTCTCTCACTAATTATCAAGAAGTGTTCTACCTGAGTATGCACCGTTGCGAAAGTTCTTCGTGCTGAGACACCACGTGATGATCGGGTGTGATAGGCTCTACGTTCAAATACAACGGGTGCAAAACAGTTGCACACGCGGAATACTCAGGTTAAACTTGACGAGCCAAGCATATACAGATATGGCCTCGGAACATGGAGACCGAAAGGTCGAGCGTGAATCATATAGTAGATATGTTAACATAGTGATGTTCACCAATGAAACTACTCCATCTCACGTGATGATCGGACATGGTTTAGTTGATTTGGATCACGTAATCACTTAGAGGATTAGAGGGATGTCTATCTAAGTGGGAGTTCTTTAAGTAAATTAACTGAACTTAAATTTATCATGAAACTTAGTACCTGATAAGTATCTTGCTTGTTTATGCTTGTTTGTAGATAGATGGCTCATGCTGTTGTTCCGTTGAATTTTAATGCGTTCCTTGAGAAAGCAAAGTTGAAAGATGATGGTAGCAATTACACGGACTGGGTCCGGAACTTGAGGATTATCCTCATTGCTGCACAGAAGAATTACATCCTAGAAGCACCGCTGGGTGCCAGGCCTGCTGCTAGAGCAACGCCGGATGTTATGAACGTCTGGTAGAGCAAAGCTGATGAATACTCAATAGTTCAGTGTGCCATGCTTTACGGCTTAGAATCGGGACTTCAACGACGTTTTGAACGTCATGGAGCATATGAGATGTTTCAGGAGTTGAAGTTAATATTTCAAGCAAATGCCCAGATTGAGAGATATGAAGTCTCCAATAAGTTCTATAGCTGCAAGATGGAGGAGAACAGTTCTGTCAGTGAGCATATACTCAAAATGTCTGGGTATAATAATCACTTGATTCAATTGGGAGTTAATCTTCCAGATGATTGCGTCATTGACAGAATTCTCCAATCACTGCCACCAAGCTACAAGAGCTTCGTGATGAACTATAATATGCAAGGGATGAATAAGACTATTCCCGAGCTCTTCGCAATGCTGAAAGTTGCGGAGGTAGAAATCAAGAAGGAGCATCAAGTGTTGATGGTCAACAAGACCACTAGTTTCAAGAAAAAGGGCAAAGGGAAGAAGAAGGGGAACTTCAAAAAGAACGGCAAGCAAGTTGCTACTCAAGAGAAGAAACCCAAACCTGGACCTAAGCCTGAAACTGAGTGCTTCTACTGCAAGCAGACTGGTCACTGGAAGCGGAACTGCCCCAAGTATTTGGCGGATAAGAAGGATGGCAAGGTGAACAAAGGTATATGTGATATACATGTTATTGATGTGTACCTTACTAATGCTCGCAGTAGCACCTGGGTATTTGATACTGGTTCTGTTGCTAATAGTTGCAACTCGAAACAGGGACTACGGATTAAGCGAAGATTGGCTAAGGACGAGGTGACGATGCGCGTGGGAAACGGTTCCAAAGTCGATGTGATCGCAGTCGGCACACTACCTCTACATCTACCTTCGGGATTAATATTAGACCTAAATAATTGTTATTTGGTGCCAGCGTTAAGCATGAACATTATATCTGGATCTTGTTTGATGCGAGACGGTTATTCATTTAAATCAGAGAATAATGGTTGTTCTATTTATATGAGTAATATCTTTTATGGTCATGCACCCTTGAAGAGTGGTCTATTCTTATTAAATCTTGATAGTAGTAACACACATATTCATAATGTTGAAACCAAAAGATGCAGAGTTAATAATGATAGTGCAACATATTTGTGGCACTGCTGTTTAGGTCATATCGGTGTAAAGCGCATGAAGAAACTCCATACTGATGGACTTTTGGAACCACTTGATTATGAATCACTTGGTACTTGCGAACCGTGCCTCATGGGCAAGATGACCAAAACACCATTCTCCGGTACTATGGAGAGAGCAACAGACTTGTTGGAAATCATACATACAGATGTATGTGGTCCGATGAATATTGAGGCTCGTGGCGGATATCGTTATTTTCTCACCTTCACATATGACTTAAGCAGATATGGGTATATCTACTTAATGAAACATAAGTCTGAAACGTTTGAAAAGGTCAAAGAATTTCAGAGTGAAGTTGAAAATCATCGTAACAAGAAAATAAAGTTTCTACGATCTGATCGTGGAGGAGAATATTTGAGTTACGAGTTTGGTGTACATTTGAAAAATTGTGGAATAGTTTCGCAACTCACGCCACCCGGAACACCACAGCGTAATGGTGTGTCCGAACATCGTAATCATACTTTACTAGATATGGTGCGATCTATGATGTCTCTTACTGATTTACCGCTATTGTTTTGGGGATACGCTCTAGAGACGGCCGCATTCACGTTAAATAGGGCACCATCAAAATCCGTTGAGACGACGCCTTATGAACTGTGGTTTGGCAAGAAACCAAAGTTGTCGTTTCTGAAAGTTTGGGGCTGCGATGCTTATGTGAAAAAGCTTCAACCTGATAAGCTCGAACCCAAATCGGAGAAATGTGTCTTCATAGGATATCCAAAGGAGACTATTGGATACACCTTCTATCACAGATCCAAAGGCAAGACTTTTGTCGCTAAATTTGGAAACTTTCTGGAGAAGGAGTTTCTCTCGAAAGAAGTGAGTGGGAGGAAAGTAGAACTTGACGAGGTAACTGTACCTGCTCCCTTATTGGAAAGTAGTACATCACAGAAAACTGTTTCTGTGACACCTACACCAGTTAGTGAGGAAGCTAATGATGATGATCATGAAACTTCAGAACAAGATACTACTGAACCTCGTAGATCAACCAGAGTAAGATCCGCGCCAGAGTGGTACGGTAATCCCGTTCTGGAAGTCATGCTACTAGATCATGATGAACCTACGAACTATGAAGAAGCGATGGTGAGCCCAGATTCCGCAAAATGGCTTGAGGCCATGAAATCTGAGATGGGATCCATGTATGAGAACAAAGTATGGACTTTGGTTGACTTGCCCGATGATCGGCAAGCAATTGAGAATAAATGGATCTTTAAGAAGAAGACTGACGCTGACGGTAATATTACTGTCTACAAAGCTTGACTTGTCGCAAAAGGTTTTCGGCAAATTCAAGGGATTGACTACGATGAGACCTTCTCACCCGTAGCGATGCTTAAGTCTATCCGAATCATGTTAGCAATTGCCGCATTTTATGATTATGAAATATGGCAGATGGATGTCAAAACTGCATTCCTGAATGGATTTCTGGAAGAAGAGTTGTATATGATGCAACCAGAAGGTTTTGTCGATCCAAAGGGAGCTAACAAAGTGTGCAAGCTCCAGCGATCCATTTATGGACTGGTGCAAGCCTCTCGGAGTTGGAATAAACGTTTTGATAGTGTGATCAAAGCATTTGGTTTTTTACAGACTTTTGGAGAAGCCTGTATTTACAAGAAAGTGAGTGGGAGCTCTGTAGCATTTCTGATATTATATGTGGATGACATATTACTAATTGGAAATGATGTAGAATTTCTGGATAGCATAAAGGGATACTTGAATAAGTGTTTTTCAATGAAAGACCTCGGTGAAGCTGCTTACATATTAGGCATTAAAATCTATAGAGATAGATCAAGACGCTTAATTGGACTTTCACAAACCACATACCTTGACAAAGTTTTGAAGAAGTTCAAAATGGATCAAGCAAAGAAAGGGTTCTTGCCTATGTTACAAGGTGTGAAGTTGAGTAAGACTCAATGCCCGACCACTGCAGAAGATAGAGAGAATATGAAAGATGTTCCCTATGCTTCAGCCATAGGCTCTATCATGTATGCAATGCTGTGTACCAGACCTAATGTGTGCCTTGCTATAAGTCTAGCAGGGAGGTACCAAAGTAATCCAGGAGTAGATCACTGGATAGCGGTCAAGAACATCCTGAAATACCTGAAAAGGACTAAGGATATGTTTCTCATATATGGAGGTGACAAAGAGCTCATCGTAAAAGGTTACGTTGATGCAAGCTTTGACACTGATCCAGACGATTCTAAATCACAAACCGGATACGTGTTTACATTAAACGGTGGAGCTGTCAGTTGGTGCAGTTCTAAATAAAGCGTTGTAGCGGGATCTACATGTGAAGCGGAGTACATAGCTGCTTCAGAAGCAGCAAATGAAGGAGTCTGGATGAAGTAGTTCATATCCGATCTAGGTGTCATACCTAGTGCATCGGGTCCAATGAAAATCTTTTGTGACAATACTGGTGCAATTGCCTTGGCAAAGGAATCCAGATTTCACAAGAGAACCAAACACATCAAGAGACGCTTCAATTCCATCTGGGATCTAGTCCAGGTGGGAGACATAGAGATTTGCAAGATACATACGGATCTCAATGTTGCAGACCCGTTGACTAAGCCTCTTCCACGAGCAAAACATGATCAGCACCAAGCCTCCATGGGTGTTAGAATCATTACTGTGTAATCTAGATTATTGACTCTAGTGCAAGTCGGAGACTGAAGGAAATATGCCCTAGAGGCAATAATAAAGTTATTATTTATTTCCTTATATCATGATAAATATTTATTATTCATGCTAGAATTGTATTAACCGGAAACATAATACATGTGTGAATACATAGACAAACAAAGTGTCACTAGTATGCCTCTACTTGACTAGCTCGTTAATCAAAGATGGTTATGTTTCCTAACCATGAACAATGAGTTGTTATTTGATTAACGGGATCACATCATTAAGTGAATGATCTGATTGACATGACCCATTCCATTAGCTTAGCACCCGATCGTTTAGTATGTTGCTATTGCTTTCTTCATGACTTATACATGTTCCTATGACTATGAGATTATGCAACTCCCGTTTGCCAGAGAACACTTTGTGTGCTACCAAACGTCACAACGTAACTGGGTGATTATAAAGGAGCTCTACATGTGTCTCCAAAGGTACATGTTGGGTTGGCGTATTTTGAGATTAGGATTTGTCACTCCGATTGTCGGAGAGGTATCTCTGGGCCCTCTCGGTAATGCACATCACTTGAGCCTTGCAAGCATTGCAACTAATGAGTTAGTTGCGGGATGATGTATTACAGAACGAGTAAAGAGACTTGCCGGTAACGAGATTGAACTAGGTATTGGAATACCGACGATCAAATCTCGGGCAAGTAACATACCGATGACAAAGGGAACAACGTATGTTGTTATGCGGTCTGACCGATAAAGATCTTCGTAGAATATGTAGGAGCCAATATGAGCATCCAGGTTCCGCTATTGGTTATTGACCGGAGACGTGTCTCGGTCATGTCTACATTGTTCTCGAACCCGTAGGGTCCGCACGCTTAAGGTTACGATGACAGTTATATTATGAGTTTATGCATTTTGATGTACCGAAGTTTGTTCGGAGTCCCGGATGTGATCACGGACATGACGAGGAGTCTCGAAATGGTCGAGACATAAAGATTGATATATTGGAAGCCTATGTTTGGATATCGGAAATGTTTCGGGTGAAATCGGGATTTTACCGGAGTACCGGGAGGTTATCGGAACCCCCCGGGAGCTATATGGGCCATAGTGGGCCTTAGTGGAAAAGAGAAGGGGCTGCCCAAAGTGGGCCACGCGCCCCTCCCCTCCCTTGGTCCGAGTAGGACAAGGAGAGGGGGCCGGCCACCCTCTCTCTTTTCCCCCCTCCGCGAATCCTATTCCAACTAGGATTGGGGGGGGGGATCCTACTCCCAGAGGGAGTAGGACTCTCCTGGCGCGCCTCTCCTAGGCCGGCTGCACCCCCCCTTGGTCCTTTATATACTGAGGCAGGGGAACCCCAGAGACACAAGTTGATCCACGTGATCTTATTCTTAGCCGTGTGCGGCGCCCCCAGCCACCATAGTCCTCGATAATATTGTAGCGGTGTTTAGGCGAAGCCCTGCGACAGTAGAACATCAAGATCGTCACCACGCCGTCGTGCTGACGGAACTCTTCCCCGACACTTTGCTGGATCGGAGTCCGGGGATCGTCATCGAGCTGAACATGTGCTAAAACTCGGAGGTGCCGTAGTTTCGGTGCTTGATCAGTCGGGCCATGAAGACGTACGACTACATCAACCAAACGCTTCCGTTGTCGATCTACAAGGGTACGTAGATCACACTCTTCCCTCGTTGCTATGCATCACCATGATCTTGCGTGTGCGTAGGAATATTTTTGAAATTACTACGTTCCCCAACAGCTGGCACTCCTCCCTTAATCCGTGCCCCTCGGGTACCACGATGCGGAGCTCCGGGTCATGGCCGGCCACACCTACGACCTGGTTGGAAGAATAAGAGGTTCTTAACAAATTTTTGCAGTTCCTCGATGCCTCCCAAGCCAACGGCAAGGAGGTCTCACCAGGTACTGGGAGAGGCGCGTCTCACGAAGCGAAAACTACTTCAGACACGTCAAGCTAAGTTATCTCTACACGCCCACATAAAACGCTGATACTGCAACACGACACATGAACGATAAACATAACATAGCAGCCTGGAAATCATGGTTCGTTGCACGCCCTTGCAGGGCCCCATACTGGTTTATTTTTCAAATGCAGGAAGGAAGGAACAAAACAAAAGTGGCACGCACCCCCCCAGCGGTTCGTGAGGGTAGGCCCTCGGTGCCCCCTGGACTCAACCAGACCCCTCCTCGCGCTTCACTAGGGCGCGACGACGAGACGATCCGCTACCGCCTTCAAAGCGGGTGCGACGGCTGGTCATAGCCGCCGCTGCTGGAGCTGTCACCGGAGGAAGAGCCGCCGTAGCTGGACGAGCCACGGCCAGCGCCAAGGACGGGTCCACCTTCATCCTCATCATGACCGTTGCCAAGGCCGAGCACCTCGCCACCGTCGTTGTCCTCAAGGCAACACCCGACGCGGCGACCATCTTCCCCGAACACCCTCACGTAGAGGGTCGCGGTGCCATCGTACTTGAAGTGGAGGGTACACCGCCTGCCTAGGCCGCACGCGCGGGCAAACGTTTGCCAGCCGCGGGCCAAGGCTGTGTTGCCCATGGCGGAGACCTCCACCGCGACCCACGAAGCCTTGCTGCAGCAGCCGTCCGCCTGTAGCTAGAGACCACCTGTACCCATGGTCGGTAGTTCACCGGCGAAGAAGCGCGGGAGTTGAAGCCATGTGCCAGCCAGGTTCTCCGACCACACAATAAACTCCGGCAGCACCTCTGCTGAGTGGAAGTGCGGTCGAGGAGGCTGCGGAACTATGGCGCGCCTCGCTTCGTCGATGGGGCTTCCATGACCTGGGGCGACTCCCATCGTGCGAGGAGGCGCCGCCGCGGCCGCAAGGGGCCACGACAAGGGTCGCGGCGTGCTTACGCGGGCGACCGCACCCCCTCTTGGGCGGCGGCGAGCCGGGCCCCTCATGGCGGGCCTTCCCTTCTCTACGGCTGAGAACCTCTTCGCAGGCGCCATGGGTGTCGCTACAAGCAATGAAGCAAGGGAGGGGAAGCGAGCGGAGTAGGAAGAGATGGGCGGCGGGGGCTCTGCCCCCTCCACATTTATAGCAGGAGAAGGCCAACCACCAACCTCCATGATCTAAGGTAATAATGACCATTTTCTGCATGCAACAGCGACTCGTCAAGTTGGGCAGTTGCCGAGGTAGCATGAGGAAGTGGAGATGCCCACATCCCATCAATGACCACGCGCCAACTGGGGCCGCAGGCTGTTGGGGCCTGTGGTGCTCCGCACTTGCCCCTTGGATTCACCTTGAAGCCAAGTCCGAGCGCGCCTTGGGCCCGGGGGCTACTGTCGGCATCCTGGGAACGGGGGTCCCCAGACTTGCCTGCCTGCGGCCCACGGCGTGGCTCCACCAATGGCCCTTTACGGCCCATCTTCATCAGCGAAAACTCGAGACCCTCGGGGGGGACCAAGCCTCGCGAGGTGGACGATGCAAGACCTCCTCGGGGCGGCCTCACTAGGCTGGCTCGCGAGGGGCAGAGAGATCAAGGCAGGGGCACCTCACGAGGTCCCTGATATGTCTCCAACGTATCTATAATTTTTGATTGCTCCATGCTATATTATCTACTGTTTTGGACATTATTGGGCTTTATTATCCACTTTTATATTATTTTTGGGACTAACCTATTAACCGGAGGCCCAGCCCAGAATTGTTGTTTTTGCCTATTTTAGGGTTTCGAAGAAAAGGAATATCAAACGGAGTCCAAACGGAATGAAACCTTCGGGAACATGATTTTCGGAACAAACAAGATCCAGGAGACTTGGATCCTACGTCAAGCAACTAACAGGGAAGCCACAAGGTAGGGGGGCGCGCCTACCCCACCAGACACGCCCTCCACCCTTGTGGGCCCCCTGTTGCTCCACCGACGTACTCCTTCCTCCCATATATACCTACGTACCCCCAAATGATCAGATACGAAGCCAAAAACCTAATTCCACCACCGCAACCTTCTGTATCCACGAGATCCCATCTTGGGGCCTATTCTGGAGCTCCACCGGAGGGGGCATCCATCACAGAGGGCTTCTACATCAACACCATAGCCTCTCTGATGAAGTGTGAGTAGTTTACTTCAGACCTTCGGGTCCATAGTTATTAGCTAGATGGCTTCTTCTCTCTTTTTGGATCTCAATACAATGTTCTCCCCCTCTCTTGTGGAGATCTATTTGATGTAATCTTCTTTTTGCGGTGTGTTTGTTGAGACCGATGAATTGTGGGTTTATGATCAAGATTATATATGAACAATATTTGAATCTTCTCTGAATTCTTTTATGTATGATTGGTTATCTTTGCAAGTCTCTTAGAATTATTAGTTTGGTTTGGCCTACTAGATTGATCTTTCTTGCAATGGGAGAAGTGCTTAGCTTTGGGTTCAATCTTGCGATGTCCTTTCCCAGTGATAGTAGGGGCAGCAAGGCATGTATTGTATTATTGCCATCGAGGATAACACGATGGTTTTTTTTATCATATTGCATGAATTTTTCCCTCTACATAATGTCATCTTGCTTAAGGCGTTACTCTCTTTTCATGAACTTAATACTCTAGATGCATGTTGGATAGCGGTCGATGAGTGGAGTAATAGTAGTATATGAAGGTAGGAGTCGGTCTACTTGTCTCGGACGTGATGCCTATACACATGATCATACCTAGATATTCTCATAACTATGCTCAATTCTGTCAATTTCTCAACAGTAATTCGTTCACCCACTGTAAAATACTTATGCTCTTGAGAGAAGCCACTAGTGAAACCTATGGCCCCCGGGTCTATCTTCATCATATTAAATCTTCCAATACTTAGTTATTTCCTTTGCTTTTATTTTACTTTGCATCTTTATCATAAAAATACCAAAAATATTATCTTATCATATCTATCAGATCTCACTCTCGTAAGTGACCGTGAAGGGATTGACAACCCCTTATCGCATCGGTTGCGAGGAGTTATTTGTTTTGTGCAGGTACGAGGGACTCGCGCATAGCCTCCTACTGGATTGATACCTTGGTTCTCAAAAGCTGAGGGAAATACTTACGCTACTTTGCTGCATCATCCTTTCCTCTTCAAGGAAATCCAACGCAGTGCTCAAGAGGTAGCAAGAAGATTTTTGGCGCCGTTGCCGGGGAGTCTACGCAAAAGTCAACATACGAAGTACCCATCACAACCCTTATCTCCCGCATTACATTATTTGCCATTTGCCTCTCGTTTTCCTCTCCCCCACTTAACCCTTGCCGTTTTATTCGCCCTCTCTCTCTATCCTCCCTCTCTTTCTCTATTTGCCTCTTTTTGCCTGCTTGCTTTTTGTTTGCTTGTGTGTTGTATTGCTTGCTTGTCACGATGGCTCAAGATAACACTAAATTGTGTGACTTTACCAATACCAACAACAATGATTTTATTAGCACTCCGATTGCTCCTCTTATCGATGCTGAATCTTGTGAAATTAATGCCGCTTTGTTGAATCTTATCATGAAAGATCCGTTTTCCGGCCTTCCTAGTGAAGATGCCGCTACCCATCTAAATAGCTTCGTTGATTTGTGTGATATGCAAAAGAAGAAATATGCCTTTATAAGAGCGTGTTCTTCTTGTTCCTATGAAAATAAAGATGAAGATCTAAAAGTTATTGGTCCCCTATTAAATCTTTGTTTTGCAATATGAATCTTGATAATGATGGGACTGAATATGATCCACCTTTACCTAGAAGGCATTCCAAAAATTCGGAGTTTTTAGATCTTGATGCTAAATTTGATGAAAGTGGGATTGAAGAAATTAAAACCCTAGATGTTGCTAAACCCACTATTTTGGATTTCAAGGAATTTAATTATGAAAATTTCTATTTGATTGATTGTATTTCCTTGTTGCAATCCGTGCTAAATTCTCCTCATGCTTATAATCAAAATAAAGCGTTTCTATCCCTAGAAAACTTTATGATGAGTGGGAACCAACTATTAAAATTAAGATTAAAGATCATGAGTTCTATGCTTTATGTGATTTGGGTGCTAGTGTTTCCACGATTCCAAAGACTTTGTGTGATTTGTTAGGTTTCCGTTATTTTGATGATTGCTCTTTAAACTTGCACCTTGCGGATTCCACTATTAAGAAACCAATGGGAAGAATCAATGATGTTCTTATTGTCGCAAATAGGAATTATGTGCCCGTAGATTTTATTGTTCTTGACATAGATTGCAATCCTTCATGTCCTATTATTCTTGGTAGACCTTTCCTTAGAACGATTGGTGCAATTATTGATATGAAGGAAGGAAATATTAGATTCCAATTTCCGTTAAGGAAAGGCATGGAACACTTTCCTAGAAAGAAAATTAAATTACCTTATGAATCTATTATGATAGCCACTTATGGATTGCCTACCAAAAATGGCAATACCTAGATCTATCCTTGCTTTTTATGCCTAGCTAGGGGCGTTAAACGATAGCGCATGTAGGGAGGCAATCCAATTTTATTTTTATTACTTTCTTTTTGCTCCTGTTTAGTAATAAATAATTACCTATCCTCTGTTTTGGTTGTGTCTTTTGTGTTTAATTAGTGTTTGTTCCAAGTAGAACCGTTGGGAAGACTTGGGGAAAGTCTTGTTATCTTGCTGTAAAAAACAGAAACTTTAGCGCTCACGAGAACTGCTGCCATTTTTATTTGGAAAGTGATATTTAGTTAATTATTTTTGCAGATGATTAATAGATAAATTCCTCACATCCAGAAATTTATTTTAGAATTTTTGGGGTTCCAGATCTTGCGCTAGCTACAGATTACTACAGACTGTTCTGTTTTTGACATATTCTGTTTTTTCGTGTGTTGTTTGCTTATTTTGATGAATCTATGGCTAGTAAAATAGTTTATAAATAGAGAAGTTGGAATACAGTAGGTTTAACACCAATATAAATAAAGAATGAGTTCATTACAGTACCTTTAAGTGGTCTTTTGTTTTCTTTCGCTAACGGAGCTCACGAGATTTTCTACTTTAAGTTTTGTGTTGTGAAGTTTTCAAGTTCTGGGTAAAGATTTGATGGATTATGGAACAAGGAGTGGCAAGAGCCTAAGATTGGGGATGCCCATGGCACCCCCAAGATAATCTAAGGACAACTAAAATCCAAAGCTTGGGGATGCCCCGGAAGGCATCCCCTCTTTCATCTACTTCTATCGGTAACTTTACTTGGAGCTATATTTTTATTCACCACATGATATGTGTTTTGCTTGGAGTGCCTTGTATGATTTGAGTCTTTGATTTTTAGTTTACCACAATAATCCTTGCTGTACACACCTTTTGAGAGAGCCATACATGATTTGTAATTTGTTAGAATACTCTATGTGCTTCGCTTATATCATTTGAGTTATATAGTTTTGCTCTAGTACTTCACTTATATTTTTTAGAGCACGGTGGTGGAATTGTTTTATAGAAACTATTGATCTCTCATGCTTCACTTAGATTATTTTGAGAGACTTAAATAGCATGATAATTTGCTTAAATAATCCTAATATGCTTGGTATTCAAGAATAGTAAAAACTTTCTTATGAGTGTGTTGAATGCTATGAGAAGTTTGATGCTTGATAATTATTTTGAGATATGAAGATGGTGATATTAAAGTGTGCTAGTTGAGTAGTTGTGAATTTGAGAAATACTTGTGTTAAAGTTTGTGATTCCCGTAGCATGCACGTATGGTGAACCGTTATGTGATGAAGTCGGAGCATGATTTATTTTTTGATTGTCTTCCTTATGAGTGGCGGCCGGGGACGAGTGATGGTCTTTTCCTACCAATCTATCCCCCTAGGAGCATGCGCGTGACACTTTGCTTTGATAACTTGTAGATTTTTGCAATAAGTATATGAGTTCTTTATGACTAATGTTGAGTCCATGGATTATACACACTTTTCTTCCTTCCACCATTGCTAGCCTCTCTAATACCGTGCACCTTTCGCCGGTATCATACACTCACCATATACCTTCCTCAAAACAGCCACCATACCTACCTATTATGGCATTTCCATAGCCATTCCGAGATATATTGCCATGCAACTTTCTACCGTTCCGTTTATTATGACACACTCCATCATTGTCATATTGCTTAGCATGATCATGTAGTTGACATCGTATTTGTGGCAAAGCCACGATTCATAATTCTTTCATACATGTCACTCTTGATTCATTGCATATCCTGGTACACCGCCGGAGGCATTCATATAGAGTCATATTTTGTTCTAAGTATCGAGTTGTAATTGTTGAGTTGTAAGAAAATAAAAGTGTGATGATCATCATTATTAGAGCATTGTCCCAGTGAGGAAAGGATGATGGAGACTATGATTCCCCCACAAGTCGGGATGAGACTCCGGATGAAAAAAAATAAAAAAAATTAAAAAAGGGGAAAAGAGGCCATAAAAAAGAGAAAAGGACCAAATAAAAATAAAAAAATGAGAGAAAAAGATAGAGGGACAATGTTACTATCCTTTACCACACTTGTGCTTCAAAGTAGCACCATGATATTCATGATAGAGAGTCTCTCATTTCGTCACTTTCATATACTAGTGGGAATTTTTTATTATAGAACTTGGCTTGAATATTCCAATGATGGGCTTCCTCAAAATGCCCTAGGTCTTCATGAGCAAGCAAGTTGGATGCACACCCACCTAGTTTCTTTTGTTGAGCTTTCATATACTTATAGCTCTAGTGCATCCGTTGCATGGCAATCCCTACTCCCTCACATTCATATCTATTGATGGGCATCTCCATAGCCCGTTGATACGCCTAGTTGATGTGAGACTATCTTCTCCCTTTTTTTGTCTTCTCCACAACCACAATTCTATTACACATATAGTGCTATATCCATGGCTCACGCTCATGTATTGCGTGAAGATTGAAATAGTTTGAGAATGTCAAAAGTATGAAACAATTGCTTGGCTTGTCATCGGGTTTGTGCATGATTTAAATACTTTGTGTGGTGAAGATAGAGCATAGCCAGACTATATGATTTTGTAGGGATAACTTTCTTTGGCCATGTTATTTTGAGAAGACATGATTGCTTTGTTAGTATGCTTGAAGTATTATTATTTTTATGTCAATATTAAACTTTTATCTTGAGTCTTTCGAAACTGAATATTCATACCACAATTAAGAAGAATTACATTGAAATTATGCCAAGTAGCATTCCACATAAAAAATTCTGTTTTTATCATTTACCTACTCGAGGACGAGCAGGAATTAAGCTTGGGGATGCTTGATACGTCTCCAACGTATCTATAATTTTTGATTGCTCCATGCTATATTATCTACTGTTTTGGACATTATTGGGCTTTATTATCCAGTTTTATATTAATTTTGGGACTAACCTATGTACCGGAGGCCCAACCCAGAATTGTTGTTTTTGCCTATTTTAGGGTTTCGAAGAAAAGGAATATCAAACGGAGTCCAAACGGAATGAAACCTTCGGGAACGTGATTTTTGGATTAAATAAGATCCAGGAGACTTGGACCCTACATCAAGCAACCAACAGGGAAGCCACGAGGTAGGGGGCGCACCTACCCCCCTCCCCCAAGCGCGCCCTCCACCCTCGTGGGCCCCCTGTTGCTCTACCAACGTACTCCTTCCTCCTATATATACCTACGTACCCCCAAACGATCAGATACGGAGCCAAAAACCTAATTCCACCACCGCAACCTTCTGTATCCATGAGATCCCATCTTGGGGCCTGTTCCAGAGCTCCGCCGGAGGGGGCATCCATCACTGAGGGCCTCTCCGATGAAGTGTGAGTAGTTTACTTCAGACCTTCGGGTCCATAGTTATTAGCTAGATGGCATCTTCTCTCTTTTTGGATCTCAATACAATGTTCTCCCCCTCTCTTGTGGAGATCCATTCAATGTAATCTTATTTTTGTGGTGTGTTTGTTGAGACCGATGAATTGTGGGTTTATGATCAAGATTATCTATGAACAATATTTGAATCTTCTCAGAATTCTTTTATGTATGATTGGTTATCTTTGCAAGTCTCTTCGAATTATCAGTTTGGTTTGGCCTACTAGATTGATCTTTCTTGCAATGGGAGAAGTGCTTAGATTTGGGTTCAATCTTGCGGTGTCCTTTCCCAGTGACAGTAGGGGCAGCAAGGCACGTATTGTACTATTGCCAACGAGGATAACAAGATGGGTTTTTTATCATATTGCATGAATTTATCCCTCTGCATCATGTCATCTTGCTTAAGGTGTTACTCTGTTTTCATGAACTTAATACTCTAGATGCATGCTGGATAGCGGTCGATGAGTGGAGTAATAGTAGTAGATGCAGGCAAGAGTCGGTCTACTTGTCTCGTACGTGATGCCTATACACATGATCATACCTAGATATTCTCATAACTATGCTCAATTCTGTCAATTGCTCAACAGTAATTCGTTCACCCACTGTAAAATACTTATGCTCTTGAGAGAAGCCACTAGTGAAACCTATGGCCCCCGAGTCTATCTTCATCATATCAATTCTTCCAATACTTAGTTATTTCCTTTGCTTTTTTACTTTGCTTTTATTTTACTTTGCATCTTTATCATAAAAATACCAAAAATATTATCTTATCATATCTATGAGATCTCACTCTCGTAAGTGACCATGAAGGGATTGACAACCCCTTATCGCGTTGGTTGCGAGGAGTTATTTGTTCTGTGCAGGTATGAGGGACTCGCGCGTAGCCTCCTACTGGATTGATACCTTGGTTCTCAAAAACTGAGGGAAATACTTACGCTACTTTGCTGCATCATCCTTTCCTCTTCAAGGAAATCCAACGCAGTGCTCAAGAGGTAGCAGTCCCTGTGACGCAAGCCATGACGACCAAGTCCAAGCGGGCACCAACGCGCATAGTGTACTCGTTTCCTCTTTGGTGCTAAAGAGGCAAGCGCTAGCGAGGAGTCCCGAGGCATCAAGCAAAGGTTTCCATATCGGTGCAACTAGACCAAGACTAGCAGGGCGGCAGGACAGAGGTCATCATGGAGCCCAGGACTGCATCACCACCAGAACCTTTGGCTGGCGAAGACCACCTTTAGTCAGGATAACTTGTAGTAGTTGTCTCCCTTCAAATTTGGCTGTTGTTGGATCCCTTCCCGCCTACATTCGGGAAGAGGACCATGGCCTCTATAAATAGGACTAGCCACCACCGTAGTCAAGGATGGGCTCATCTTGGAATGGATCCACTCCACCAAGGCCATCTCACCAGCTCATCAAGCTCAAGGACACCTCTCCTCAGGAGGTTGTCCTTCCCTTATACTCGTTCATCCTCAGCCCAAGAGGCAATCCACCAGACCACACTGGAGTAGGGTATTACACCACATTGGTGGCCCGAACCAGTATAAACCCTGTGTCCTTTGTTCTGCGAGTTTGACATGCTGAGCTTTGAGATTGTGGTGAGAGCGTGAGTTGGGGGGGGGGGGAAGATCTTCGTGTGCACCCCAGAGTTCGAACCTCAAGGGTTTTGCCGGAACCCGAAATCCGACAACCTTCGTGCAACAATGGCCCCCAAGTTATATTGTTTATCACTTAATACTGCACTTTTGAGGACACTTAGATCTGGAACGCACATGTGACAAGCCTCATCTTTACCGTTAATGCATCTACCAATAAAGAGAGCAAATGGAAGGGAAATGAATGCTCCCTATGGTAGCTTGTGTGATTTCCCTAGATTCCCCCACAGTGATACTAGCAAGAAAGTCTTTATATTAAGATTTGCGAGGTTCACTAACATTGCCCTAGTGCGGGAGTTTACAAGCAGTGTTAAAATCTTCTAGGTCCATGGTATATGATTTATTATAAAGATCAAATAAAACAGTGTGAGAATTGCGCGAGGATGTAAATTTAAACCTTCTCACAAAGGAATCAGTTAAATAGTAGTATTGTGGGCACTTATCTAACACGAAGCCCTCAAGATCAGCGTTACACACATACGCGTCAAATTCATCCTTGATTCCTGCTTGGACCATAAACTCCTCTGACGGCCATTCACAAGGCCGCACTTGGGCTTCCCTCGCTGGTTCCTCGTTCGGCTCATGTATCGCGAGCCTCGGTCCTTGCTTCCTTGAGGAACCACCTTGGTACATTTTCCTAAACATTTTTCTTCCTCTGAAAAATTTCTGAGATTTTTAGTGACACAAAATAAAAGTGAATCAAACTCAACAAGATTTTTGGGGTATTTTTTATTGCAAGGATAATTCAGAAAACAGATAGAAAATAACATTCTTGCTTTATTTAATCTAAATATCAGAAAGTAAAAGGAGGGCACAGAGGGTTGTGCTTTCTAACTTCATCCATCTCATGATCATCAAAAGAAATCCATTAACAAGGTTGATCAAGTCTTGTTAACAAACTCTTTCCGAATAACATGAAACCGGAGAATTTTCGAATAACACTAAGTTACCTCAACGGGGATATGCATGTCCCCAACAATAAGAATATCATATTTTTTCTTGACAGTAGGAAGAGGGAATTCAAAACCTCCAATAGTAATCATTGAAAATTTTCCAATAGAATTGATATTGTGGACTTGAGGTTGTTTCCTCGGAAAGTGTACTGTATGCTCATTACCATTAACATGAAAAGTGGCATTGCCTTTGTTGCAATCAATAACAGCCCCTGCAGTATTCAGAAAGGGTCTACCAAGGATAATCGACATACTATCATCCTCGGGAATATCAAGAATAACAAAGTCCATTAAAATAGTAACGTTTGCAACCACAACAGGCACATCCTCACAAACACCGACATGTATAGCAGTTGATTTATTAGCCATTTGCAATGATATTTCAGTAGGTGTCAACTTATCCGAATCAAGTCTATGATATAAAGAGAGAGGCATAACACTAACACCGGCTCCAAGATCACATAAAGCAGTTTTAACATAGTTTCTTTTAATGGAGCATGGTATAGTTGGTACTCCCGGATCTCCTAATTTCTTTGGTATTCCACCTTTAAAAGTATAATTGGCAAGCATGGTGGAAATTTCTGCTTCCGGTATCTTTCTTTTATTTGTAACAATATCTTTCATATACTTAGCATAAGGATTCATTTTAAGCATATCAGTCAAACGCATACTCAAAATCCTCATCATCCTTTTTCTTGGATGGTTTCGGAGGAAAAGGCATGGGTTTATGAACCCATGGTTCTCTTTCTTTACCATGCTTTCTAGCAACGAAGTCTCTCTTATCATAACGTTGATTCTTTGATTGTGGGTTATCAAGATCAATAGCAGGTTCAATCTCTACATCATTGTTATTGCTAGGTTGAGCATCAACATGAACATCATCATTAACATTATCACTAGGTTCATGTTCATTACCAAATTGTGTTTCAGCATCAAAAATAGAAATATCATTGGGATTCGCAGGTGTGTCAACAACAGGTTCACTAGAAGCATGCAAAGTCCTATCATTTTTCTTTTTCTTCTTTTTAGAAGGACTAAGTGCATCAACATTAGTTCTCTGAGAATCTTGCTCAACTCTCTTAGGGTGGCCCTCAGGATACAGAGGTTCCTGAGTCATTTTACCCCCTCTAGTCACAACTCTAACAGCATTATCATTTTTCTTATTATTTAATTCATTGAGAAAATCATCTTGTGCTTTAAGTGTTTACTAATAAGTTTAAGGTCACCTTTAACTCTAGACATATATGAAGTGTTCAATCATATAAGCATTATGTTTCAATAGTCTACCAACATAAGCATTGAATTTTTCTTGTTTAACAATAAAATTATCAAACTCATCCAAGCGTTGGCTAGCAAACTTAGTAGATGGGATTTCACCCTTATCAAATCTATAGAGAGAATTTACCTTTACTACCTATGTAGGGTTATCAAGACCATGTATTTCTTCAATAGGTGGTAAATTCTTAACATCTTCAGCTTTAATACCCTTTTCTTTCATATATTTCTTTGCCTCTTGCATATCTTCAGGACTGAGAAATAGAATACCCCTTTTCTCTGGAGTTGGCTTAGGAGTTGGTTCAGGAAGTGTCCAATCATTATCATTACTCAATATATTATTCAATAGCAATTTAGCTTGATCAACAGTTCTTTCCCTGAAAACACAACCAGCACAACTATCCAGGTGGTCTCTGGAAGCATCGGTTAGTCCATTATAAAATATATCAAGTATTTCATTTTACTTGAGAGGATGATCAGGCAAAGCATTAAGTAATCGGAGAAGACTCCACCAAGCTTGTGGGAGACTCTCTTCTTCAATTTGCACAAAATTATATATTTCCCTTAAGGCAGCTTGTTTCTTATGAGCGGGGAAATATTTAGCAGAGAAGTAATAAATCATATCATGGTGACTACGCACACAACTAGGAGCAACATAAGTAAACCATATTTTAGCATCACCCTTCAATGAGAACGGAAATAACATAAGGATATAGTAGTAACGATTTTTTTCCTCATGAGTGAATAGGGTGGCTATATCATTTAATTTAGTAAGATGAGCCACAACAGTTTTAGATTCATAGCCATAAAAAGGATCAGATTCAACCAAAGTAATTAACTCAGGATCGACAGAGAAATCATAATCCTTATTAGAAATACAGATAAGTGAAGTAGCAAAAGCAGGGTCATATTTCATTCTAGCATTCAAAGATTTTTCTTTCAGCTTAGCTAACAGTTTCTTAAGATCATATCTATCTTTGCAAGCTAAAAGATCTCTAGCAGTTTCTTCATCCATAACATAACCCGCAGGTACATTAGGCAATTCATATCTAGATATTTCATTCTAGTATTCAAAGATTTTTCTTTCAGCTTAGCTAACAGTTTCTTAAGATCATATCTATCTTTGCAAGCTAAAAGATCTCTAGCAGTTTCTTCATCCATAACATAACCCTCAGGTACATCACGCAATTCATATCTAGGGGAAGAATCTTCATCATCACTTTCATTAATATTATCAGTTTCTATAATTTCATTCTCTCTGACCCTAGCAAGTTGTTCATCAAGAAATTCACCTAACGGCACAATATTATCAAGCATAGAAGTAGTTTCATCATAAGAATCATGCATAGCAGAAGTGGCATCATCAATAACATGCAACATATCAGAATCAATAGCAGGTGTAGGTGTCACAAGTTACTCAAAACAGAAGGTGAATCAAGTGCAGAGCTAGATGGAAGTTCCTTACCTCCCCTCGTAGTTGAGGGAAAAATCTTGGTTCTTTCATCTTTCAAGTTCCTCATAGTGATCAATAGATAAATCCCAAGTGACTCAAAGAATAGAGCTATGCTCCCCGGCAACGGCGCCAGAAAATAGTCTTGCTAACCCACAAGTATAGGGGATCGCAACAGTTTTCGAGGGTAGAGTATTCAAACCAAATTTATTGATTCGACACAAGGGGAGCCAAAGAATATTCTCAAGTATTAACAGTTGAGTTTTCAATTCAACCGCACCTGAAAGATTTAATATCTGCATCAAAGTATTTAGTAGCAAAGTAATATGGAAGCAGTGGTAACGATGGCAAAAGTAACAATAGTAGTTTTTGTAGTGATTGTAACAGTGGCAACGGAAAAGTAACTAAGAAATGATCAATATGTGAAAAGCCCGTAGGCAATGAATCAGTGATGGATAATTATGTCGGATGCAATTCCTCATGCAACAGTTATAACATAGGGTGACACAGAACTAGCTCCAGTTCATCAATGTAATGTAGGCATGTATTCCGAATATAGTCATACGTGCTTATGGAAAAGAACTTGCATGACATCTTTTGTCCTACCCTCCCGTGGCAGCGGGGTCCTATTGGAAACTAAGGGATATTAAGGCCTCCTTTTAACAGAGTACCAGAACAAAGCATTAACACTTAGTGAATACATGAACTCCTCAAACTATGGTCATCACCGGGAGTGGTCCCGATTATTGTCACTTCGGGGTTACCGGATCATAACACATAGTAGGTGACTATTGACTTGCAAAATAGGATTAAGAACTCACATATATTCATGAAAACATAATAGGTTCAGATCTGAAATGATGGCACTCGGGCCCAAGTGACAAACATTAAGCATAGCAAAGTCATAGCAACATCAATCTTAGAACATAATGGATACTAGGGATCAAACCCTAACAAAACTAACGCAATTACATGATTAATCTCATCCAACCCATCACCGTCCAGCAAGCCTATGATGGAATTACTCACGCACGGCGGTGAGCATCATGAAATTGGTGATGGAGGAAGGTTGATCATGACGATGGCGACGGATTCCCCTCTCCGAAGCCCCGAACGGACTCCAGATCAGCACTCCTGAGAGAGATTAGGGCTTGGCGGCGGCTCTGTATCGTAAAATGCGATGAATCCTTCTCTCCTATTTTTTTGTCCCTGAACGCGAATATATAGAGTTGGAGTTGACGTCGGTGGATCCTCAGGGGGCCCACAAGGCAGGGGGCGCGCCCCAGGGGGGCGCCCTGCACCCTCGTGGACAGGGTGTGGGCCCCCTGGTGTTGATTCTTTCGCCAGTATTTTTTATTAATTCCAAAACGTGTCTCCGTTGATTTTCAGGTCATTCCGAGAACTTTTATTTCTACACAAAAATAACACCATGGCAATTCTACTGAAAACAGTGTCAGTCTGGGTTAGTTCCATTCAAATCATGCAAGTTAGAGTCCAAAACAAGGTCAAAAGTGTTTGGAAAAGTAGATACGTTAGAGACATATCATACACCAGGCTAACCAGAATTTCCTGTCCGTCGGATCCTAGAGGTACGACCCGCGCCATATGATTTGGATCAAGTCCGGTGTACCGTGTTTTCACCATGGCCCAGGCTTCCCGCGCACCTTCTCGGCAGGCTGATATCTTCCATAGCCCAAAACGGCGCCGAGCTCCCTTAAACAAATTAACGAGTTCCTCCATACTTCCTGGAGGATAATCGGCTGGACATAAAGCCTTAGCGATGTTTCTCATTGCTTTCTGAGCTCGTTCATGCACCTTCAATAGCTCTTGTAGTAGGCCGCCTTGAAATCCGGACACCTCTTCTTCGGGCTGCGTAGTCAGCACACCTACAGCAATAAACTTGTTAGGATTCGCATTAGCGAGCTGTGCGGAAGTAAGTTAAAAAGCATACTGAATATGTCGCCTCTCAGCTTTCGGTTCTCCTTCAAGGCGTTTGCCAGTTGGGCTCGCACGTCTTTCAGCTCTTCGCCTAGCTGGGTGTTGGCGTCCTGCCGCTTGTTCTTTTTATTCCTGGTCCGTGTCAGTACACACTGACCAGCGGCCTCTTGCCTTTCGACATGTTGTTTAGCCACTTGCACGGCCTTCAGTTTCTCTTCTAGATGACCCGACGATCCTGCCATCGTAAATACAACGGTGTTTATTTGAAAAAAACATTACTAACACATGATCATATTTTCCGGGCAGGAGGGGACATTACCAGTCGGTGCCTCCTTGGACTTCTCCAGTTCGGCGATAACAGTAGTTAACTGGGTCCGACAATTTTCCAGCTCTTGAGACAACATGTTGTTCTTCTCCGTGAGTACCTAATTATACAACGATCCTTAAAATTAGTTGCTTCAACTATTTCAATTATCGGGGGCTACTGGTACATGATTATTAAATCTACGTAGTATGATCTTACCTACATGTCCTTTGAAAGCTGGTAAGTGGCTCTAGCAAGCCCATCCCGAGCAGCTCGGATGTATGCATCCACCGAGCTTAAGGCATTGAATGCCGCTTCAGTAAAGTTGGGGTCGCGCATAGCGGCCCTCCGGTGCCGATGGTTCATTGCACTCTCCACTTCGTTGTTGGTGACAGACACATTATAAATCTTCGGAGAGAGGACAATCCGGCATTGCACCCGCATCAGCTCTAGCCCTGGAGGCAGGGTCCGGGGTCGGATTAGTGGACGCATGTCCGGCGACATCTCCGGATATAGTCCGGCGAACGCTCTTCCTGAAATATGGTGCAGTAAGGAACGTCACAATTCGGTATGATTGCCATGGGGCATATTAAAAACCATACCTCTTCGGCGAAGGCTGGGTAGTGCCGCCATCCGCCTTTCTCTTCAAAGATCCACCTCACGCGGGTTCCCCCCTTTTAAGGGATGCCTCTGGTGCGGAGTGGCGAGATGAGCGCCGCCCCTTTAAAACACGAGACAGGGCAGTGGGTGAAGCGCAGTGAGAAAACTCTTTTTGAGGAGAGATCTTCAGGGTACTTACATGAGAAGAAGGGAGAAGGCCGGGGTAATCAGCTATAATGGCCACTTCCGTGCCATCGTAGCTCGCTTGATAGAAGACCCATCCTTGAGCTCTATAGATATATCCGGATCCTCTTCGAATCTGGGATCCAGGTCCCGATTATGGTCCTCCGGCTGCGGGGCGGGGCTATAGATCTCCGCGAAAACTTTCCTCCATTCCTGTTAAGAAATGATGGGGTTAAGTTCTGCTGAGTATGACTCAGGAGGAGTATTAAGTAAAATTACTGAGCGAAGGCTTACCCAGTTGGGAGGGTTGTAGATGGAAAAGCCATCTCAGCACTTAAGGCGAGTGAATTCTTCTTTCTCCCCCTTAAAAAGATCAGCCAGCATGGCGGCCAAGGCACCGAAGTTGTCCGGACCCTTACGTCTGGATCGTGATGCGTCGTCTTCTCCATTGTAATGCCACATGGGGAGTCCTCTGGATTGGAGTGGCTGAATGCCCCTAGTTATTGAAATCTCCATTACCTCAATAATGGACAGTCCGGATTGGGCGAGTGTCTTTATCTTGTCCATTAGCTTCTTAACCTCCGCACCATCTTTCTCCTCGAGGCTTCGGGGGCACCAGCTATGGCACTTCTTTAAAAAAGTATTGGAAAACGTGGGTAGGCCTTGTCAGATTGGGTCTGAGAGAACAACGTCTTCAATATAAAACCACTCCGAAAGCCACTCTTCGAATGCCTTCTTTGGAGTGCCGGATAGGTATCCTGTCCCGGCTATGTGCCACACTTCGGCGCCGCCCACCTCGAATATGGACCCCTTTTGGGAGCGAGGGACGAGGCAGAAAAGCTTCCCCCATAATTCACAATGGGCCTCATAGCCTAGGAAAAGCTCGCAAAGAGCGACGAAGCCCACCATGTGCAGAATGGAGCCTGGCGTGAGGTTGTGCAGTTGGAGTCCATAGTACTCTAGGAGACCTCAGAGGAAAGGATGGATTAGAAATCCAACGCCTCTTAATAAAAAGGAAACAAAGCACACTCGCTCCCCTTCTGAAGGATTAGTGAAATTCTCTGCCAAGGCTTCGCCAGTAAAAGAGGTTAATCCCGCCCGAACGGGGACTAGATCCGCAGGGGGGGGTATCCCTGCATCTGGAGCTTAGTCAGATGGGCATGGGATACAGAACAACTCTCCCAATCACCTTTTTGCGGACCGTGGGGGCGGGAAGAAGAACTGGGAGCGCTGGCCATGTTTGCATGGTTTCTTGTGGCAAGATCTAAGGATTTTTCGCCTGATGTGGAATGGCATCTGAGATTCAATCTCCTTAAATAGACACCTTCCCTACATGGCTCGGTGTTATGTGTAAAAATTCTTGGACTCTTCGTATTCGTCTGACACGTGGGAGCCGGAGCAGTGATGGTGCAGAAGCCGAAGGATATAACATTTAATGTAAAGCCAAACTATTCGAAGAGCTCACCTTACCAAGACCGAAGATGTAAATCCGAATATAGTCCTTTGGTTCAGATGCTTTGAAGTCTGCGGAGGAGGAACCCGCCTTGCAATGCCAAAGACAATTTGCGTGCCGGACACGTCGTCATTGAAGACTAGTTCGGGGGCTACTGAGGGAATCCTGGATTACGGGGTCCTCGAGCGTCCGGGCTATGTGACGTGGGCCGGACTGATGGGCCGTGAAGATACAAGACGGAAGACTTTCCCCCGTGTTCGGATGGGACTCTCCTTGGCGTGGAAGACAAGCTTGGCATGCGGATATGAAGATTTCTTTCTTTATAAACCGGCTCTGTACAACCCTGGTCCCCTCCTGTGTCTATATAAGCCGGAGGGTTTAGTCCGTAGGGCCAATCATAATCATACAGGCTAGACATCTAGGGTTTAGCCATTACGATCTCATGGTAGATCAACTCTTGTAACCCCTATACTCATCAAAGTCAATCAAGCAGGATGTAGGGTTTTACCTCCATCAAGAGGGCCCGAACCTGGGTAAACATTGTGTCCCCTGCCTCCTGTTACCCTCGATCGTTAGACACATAGTTCGGGACCCCCTACCCGAGATCTGCCAGTTTTGACACCGACAGTAGCCTCGAATATGGAGTGTGGCATAGAACTGCAGCAGAAGCTCTTCATTCCAATGTTCCTTGTCCGTCACAAAGGGAAGAAGTCCAATATCCCTAAAGCACTCAAGAGCTTACTCAAGACATGGTAGTCCAGCAATAGCTTCACAATCTAGACGCATGTGTGGAAAGATCCGGTCTTGATTGTACAGGATGCATGAGTAGTAGCTTCGCTGCTGGTGGCTCCAAAATCTATCAGAGGAGATTTTGGGCTTCGAGTATGGATTCTTGGCGCTGTCAAAGAAATTTTTGTGCTCTCTGAAGCTGAGCATGCTGAATGAACCTTGGGTTGTGATAGCACTTGGAAGCCTTGGCAGACGCGGCTTGGGCTTCTAAACATGAGGCCTTTGCTCCACATGATAATCGTACTGTGGTCCAGGAGCAGTGGGTGGAGCCATAACAGGACATCTGACTGTGACAAGCTCACCTTCGCAATTGAACGCATGTTCCATGGTATGGGGCCTTGGAGGAATGGCACCATCAGAGTTGATTTGTGTCACGGGGGCTTCAGCATTCACAATAGCTTCAGGCTCCACATTGTCTTCAGCCATGACAGAGTCATTGGCTTCAGTGGCGTTGTTGGTGGCAGCCTCAGGGTTTTCAACCTGCATCTATTCAATGACTGTAGGATCGGGCACAATCACATTCTCCACGATAATGACTTGATCACTTGATGGGGGTGTGGCTTCTCTTTCTTCTTCTCTTTCTCCTTCAGCTGATGCAGCCGGAATGTCTTCAACAGTCTTGGCTTCAGACTCTCAGGCAGTCACAGAAGGAGTGGCTTCAGGAAACACTTGACGTGCTACTGAGCTAGTGTATTGCGCTTCTCCTTTTGGAATGGTGGACATGGAGACATGTGGCTGAAGGCCCTTGCGAAGCCTGCGAAATGATGGCGATGCCTTTGGATATGGAGTGGTTTGTTCCATGTAATTCTCGTCGTCAAGCACCAGCGTGGTAACTTGAGGTGGTGGTGTTCTTGGTGTCTCATCTTGCAGAGGGGTTTCTTCTTGTTGTCGCTCCGCCCATGAGTCATCTTGAGCAATTGGCGTCAGTGGACGACCAATGCTAATGAGTTCACTACTCGTGAGATCAGGCGATGATAACGACTGGGGCTGGAGCTGAGGAAGGACTACATCATCATGCGCATTGTCTTCATGGCAAATATCTTCAGCTTTGTTGAGGTCAACAGCTGGAACTTCTTCACTTGCATGAGCCTCTATGGAAGCAGGCTCATGGATCACAAGTCGACGCTTATGGTTGGTTGAAGTAGGAAGAGCGACATAGATAGGTTCAACGATGAGGGGCTCTAAGGCAGCAGCACGCTCTTTCTTTGAAGACATTGAAGCCTTTGTCTTCAATTTCTTCTTAGAGGGAGCATCATCAGATGTATCCTTATGCTTCCTCTTCCTGGCTTCGGCTTCAGCCTGCCGTGTCTTCTTCATTTCTAAAGCTGCTGAGGGGACCTTTGGCTTCGAGCCAGGCATACTAGCAGGGAATACAATGTGAGGTTCTTCCTGCCTTTGAGCTTCGGATTGGCCGCAATAGACTTCTTCTTTTGCTTGGCAGCCATCCTGGGGTCGATGCCAGGATGGCCAAGAGCCTTTCTCTTTTCAGCTTCATTGTGTGCTTGGACACATTTCTATGCATAATACTTCATGCGCTCTCGAGAGACTTTGGCTTCTTCACGCTTCTTGTGGAACTCTGCCTTCAGATCATGCAACATCTTCTTGAAGATTTGCACATCAGCCACACTGAGCTTGGCCATGTGCTTCTTGAAATGTGCCTTCTCATGATCAATCTTGTTCTTGAGCTCGACGATTTTTTGAGCCAAGGCCAATTCATTGGCAATGGCTCTATGGAATGTGACGCTGATGTCCAAGGGCAACTGAAGGGGTCATCAATACTGATGCTCTGGTCGTCAAACCATTCATTGATGAAGTTGTTCAATATATCAACATCAAAGAGGGGCAGATCATTGAAGATCTCCGCCTCTTGCTTGCTCTTGATTAGCATTTCTAGAGCTTCATCACCAAGATCTTCATCGTTGGACAGATCAATGGTGTCTTCCTCGTTGCACAGAATGGCAGCAGGAGTCAAGAAATGCCCATAAACTTTCTTGTGCTTCTTGGTCCTCTTGGACACGCAAGATAGGTCTTCAGACTGCACACTGGGTTCAAGAGGTGAAGTGGCGAATGGCTTCACAGTTGAAGCGGTTGGTGCAGCAGAGGGCTTCGGAGCCTTTGGTTTCTTCTTCTGCTTTGGTGGTGCTGGCACTTCTTCAGAGTCAGCGTCATCAGCAGATTGATCCACGATGGCCCTCTGAGCAGCAATGTGGGAGAGGAGCCCAACGAAGCTTGTGAAGGGGCCGATGACATTGGGATTTGTATCACGAGTGCCATCCGGCCTTGGAGCAGACGGACCAGGGTTGAAGTTAAGTCTGAGTTCCTTCCTATTCTCCGTAGTTGACTCCTTGGCAAACTGATAGTTGCGCTTGAAGAGATTGTCGTCACGACACCATAGCAAAGATGATGGGTCGGCATTTTCAGGTTGCGGTCCTCTGACCATGCAAGGATAGAAACCTTGAGCAATAGCTTCAGGCTTCGACTCTGGCTGCAGATTCCTGTAGAGAATATTGCCCCACGGGCGCTTGATGGCATTCTTCTCTGCGTATTGGGCAGTGACAAAGTTGTACTTGAACCACTATTCTGCCCAATATCTTCGGATCCATTGGATTGAAGGAAATATGCCCTAGAGGCAATAATAAAGTTGTTATTTATATTTCCTTATATCATGATAAATGTTTATTATTCATGCTAGAAATGTATTAACTGGAAACTTAGTACATGTGTGGATACATAGACAAACAGAGTGTCCCTAGTATGCCTCTACTTGACTAGCTCGTTAATCAAAGATGGTTAAGTTTCCTAGCAATAGACATGTGTTGTCATTTCATGAATGGGATCACATCATTAGAGAATGAGGTGATGGACAAGACCCATTCGTTAGCTTAGCATAATGATCATTTAGTTTCTATGCTATTGCTTTCTTCATGACTTATACATGTTCCTCAGACTATGGGATTATGCAACCCCCGAATACTGGAGGAACACCTTGTGTGCTATCAAACGTCACAACGTAACTGGGTGATTATAAAGATGCTCTACAGGTGTCTCCGATGGTGTTTGTTGAGTTGGCATAGATCGAGATTAGGATTTGTCACTCTGTGTATCAGAGAGGTATCCCTGGGTCCTCTCGGTAATGCACATCACTATCAGCCTTGCAAGCAATGTGTCTAATGAGTTAGCCTCGGGATGATGCATTACAGAACGTGCAAAGAGACTTGCCGGTGACGAGATAGAACTAGGTATGATGATACCGACGATCGAATCTCGGGCAAGTAACATACCGATGACAAAGGGAACAACGTATGTTGTTGTGCGGTTTGACCGATAAAGATCTTCGTAGAATATGTAGGAGCCAATATGAGCATCCAGATTCCGCTATTGGTTATTGACCGGAGATGTGTCTCGGTCATGTCTACATAGTTCTCGAACGCGTAGGGTCCACATGCTTAACGTTCGATGACGATTTATATTACGAGTTTCGTGTTTTGATGAACCGAAGTTTGTTCGAAGTCCCGCATGAGATCACGGGAATGACGAGGAGTCTCGAAATGGTCGATACATAAAGATTCATATATTGTAAGGCTACATTCAGACACCAGAATGGTTTGGGTCATTTCGGATAAGTTTCGGAGTATCGGGGGTTACCGGACCCCCCTCCCCCCGGAAGTTAATGGGCCACCATGGGCCTTAGTGGAGAAGAGAGAGGGCCGTCTAGAGGTGGCGCCCCCCCTTACCCATCCCGAATTGGACAAGGGGCGGGGGCGGTGCCCCCCTCCTTCCTTCTGTTCTTTTCCTCCTTCCCTTCTTCTCCTACTTGGACTAGGAAAGGGGGGAACCGGATCCTAGTTGGACCAAGAGTCCAAGTAGGACCCCACCTTTGGCGCGCCACACCTTGGCCGGCCTCCTCCTCCCCCCTTATTTATATACATGGGAGGGGGTCACCCCAAAGGCACACCAAAGTTTCTCTTAGCCATGTGCGGTGGCCCCCTCCATAGTTACACACCTCAGTCATATTGTCGTAGTGCTTAGGCGAAGCCTTGCGCCTGTAAACTTCATCATCACTGTCGCCATGCCGTCATACTGAAGGAACTCTCCCTCAGCCTCAACTAGATCAAGATTTCAAGGGACGTCACAGAGCTGAACGTGTGCTGATCGTGGAGGTGTCGTACGTTCAGTACTTGGATCGGTTGGATTGCGAAGATGTCCGACTAAATCAACCGCGTTACTAAACGCTTCCGCTTTCGGTCTACGAGGGTACGTGGACACACTCTCCCCACTCATTCCTATGCATCTCCTAGATATATCTTGCATGGTCGTACGAAATATTTTGAAATACTACGTTCCCCAACATGGATCCGGATCTTGCGCTGGTTGTAGTTCTCCTCAGGATCTGTCTTGTATAGTTCATACATATCTGGAGGTAGATCTAGAGCAGTATTGCCACGGCGCTACCTGCCACCTTTCCTGGCCGACTTCTTAGTGGCCATGATATTCAAGAAGATAGGCTTCAGAACGGTGAAAGGCTTCTGTCTACTAGTTAGACAAGAACTGGCTTTGGGAGAGTGAATATGATGCCGCAAGAACTCTGCAAATGAATGCATACTATGAGAACCTAGGGATTCTCCCACAGACATGTACCCCTGACATCATTAAAGATGCGAGGGAAGGGAAGAGGTCATATGCATCCTCAAAAGATTTTGAAGATAAATCAGTTTGAAGACATTGACCTGATAGTGCAAAGACATTCACTTATTTGAAGAGAGTTCATTCCAGATTTGTACGAATCGATGAATAGGTACAAGTGAGGAATCTAACTAGTTATGAAGCATAAGTGAATACCTTTGGCATGATATGAGATGCAGAAAGGGACGGATCCAGAGTTGGAAGTGTAGAAACCACTTTTGGTTGAAGTGGATGGATTTTACGGATCAAAAAGACAGTAAAAAGTGAGATTTAATTACCACTGACGAACTGCTAGACGAGGTAGTGAAGTAAGCCGAGCAGTCCAATCTCTCGCGCCCTAACTTTGCCACGGAAGACACCTACGGCGGCGGCGGAGAGAAGGAGGTCTGCGGCCGGCGTGAGGACGGCGTCGAAGAAGTCACGGCAGCTAAGCGCTTCGTCTCCGGCGTCGATGTGAGCTAGCGGTGGAGCTAGGGTTTGAGCAAGGTGGAAGGGGAGATAATGACCGCGTGGGGTGAGTATTTATAAGGTAAAGGGCTACACAGCGCAATTATGCAGGTTCCCCATGTGGCTCACATCTGATGGACACATGGCGTGCATGCAACTCATTGAAAGTTGTTCCATGTTCCCACACACGCCTGGTTTGTCGGGAGATTGTTCCGGCTTCTCCGGTATTCAGGCAAATGAGATATAGCATTGAAAACAGGTTTAAATGTGTGTCTCTGTATCTTCAGCTGACAAGGACGCAGTGAATACATTTGACACGTTTCAACAGAATGCATATGACTAGATAGACAGAGTTTGAGGAAGAAGCACATAAGGGGTTAGGGTCCGATCACATTCACTTACTTCAGAAAATTGCAAGGTTGAAGACATAGATATAAGTGAATGTTGTAGAGGACAGAACACCATATATATATATCAAAAGGACAAAATCAACATTGCGACGATAAACCTTGAAGATCAATCAATGTTGAATACAAACCAAATGTGAAGGTAACGCAATCATGACACCAAAAGAAAGTCGTCGAGGAAGTTTTGGTGGTGGCGTTACCGTATAAGAAGTATTAGACCCAGACACGGCACACAATTATCGTGGCGCTCCGAAGTCAAATTCTGCGTTAATGTATTCACACATAGAGTGTATGTATTCATTGAATGAAGATATATGTTACTTCGTGTGTTGCACATCTAAGTCATCAACATGCATAAGCGTTAGGATGTGTGTCCAATTACAGGACATTTGAGGATTCTAAGATATTTAGCTCACACCGCAACTTGCAAAACCTTTTCTCATCCAAGGGCTTTGTGAAGATATCTGCCAATTGCTCTTCGATGTTAACGTGAATGATATCAATATCTTCCTTCATGACATGATCTCTAAGAAAGCAATGACAGATCTGAATGTGCTTTGTCTTCGAGTGCTGAACTGGGTTGTTGGCAATCTTGATGGCACTTTTGTTGTCACAGTAGAGTGGCACATGCTTCAGGCGGATGTTGTAGTCCTTGAGGGTTTGCTTCATCCATAGAAGCTGAGCGCAGCAAGATCCAGCAGCAATGTATTCGGATTCAGCAGTGGAGAGAGATACACAGTTCTACTTCCTTGAAGACCAACAGACAAGAGATCGTCCAAGAAAGTGACATGTCACTACTACAGGATGCTGCTAACGCGACACTACGATTAGATACCCTTCGATGAAACTGTGTGCGATGCCATAATCGCAAACGGTGGTGTAAAAACCCGTCAAAAAAGGTGCAAAACGTTTGCGATGGCGGAGCCATCAAACACGATTCAAGTTTTAGTTGCGTGTGCGATGCAGGGCATACGGTTCAGTTCAATTAACTGTTTGCGATGAGGAGGAACAAAAGAAATGTGCAGCCAGATGGAGGTGTGTGCGATATACAACATATGGTTCACTCGGATGAATTGTTTGTCATTAGGCAACACAAAAGAAACAGTCAGCCAGATGAAGGTGTGTGCGATATACATCATCTGATTCACTCGGATGAACTATTTGCGTTGAGACATGAGAACAGAAACGGTTCAACTTAACAAGATGTGTGTGATGCGCGACAAACAGGTCTGTAATAAGAAATGTGTATGAAGACCGATAATAACACAGATGGTTGCTGCTAATATGACGGGTGTGTTGTGCGATGGGATTGCATACAGAACAACAACATACACACACACACACACACTTATAAGGACATGCTTGCATAACCAAATTAAACATCCACTTACATAGGTGGCTACTACAACCATGGCATTTGCACACACCAAAGTAAACTATTACATGCATAATTACATAGGTGGCTACTACACACATGACATTTCCACACACCAATAAAGTAAACTATATATTACATGCATGATTAACTAGCATAAACGATCATCTGATTACCATTTACTTCTTGTGACGCTTGCTCTGCTTGTGGCTTGATTCAGGCTCGTCGATTTGGGTAAAGAGGCACTTCCTCATGTCAACGATCCGCCTGTGCATCTCGTAGCATGTGTACACGCTCTTGGCCGCGAACCTGAGGTGAGGTTCATCCAGTTGCCGCATCCAGGCCCTGTGCCAGGATAGGGGACTTGTTCTCTGGGCATCCTGCTTCATCTTTTCGTAGTAGGGGTCGATGATGGCCGAGGCGAGTTCAACCACGGAGTCCTTCTTCGTGCTGCCCCAGACCCTGTAGTGGTCACGGATTTCGACAAGGTTCTTGCAAGCCAAGCCCGTAACACTAAGCGCGTTTACATCGTCGGTGGTTTCCACCATGGCGAACTTGTAGTCGGTGTTGCTGACAAACGTGTTGAAACGGTCGCAAGGCTCTGTGGCCATGCAGTATTGGTAGATGAGGACATGATGGCGCACGCACAACTGGGTGACGGCAACCTTCTGATCTATGCCGGGATGACCGGCGGTGTACTGGAGGTCGATGCCGACCACCTTATACTTGTCTCGAGCAAGCAATTGCTCAACGATGTTGATGTAGTCATCCACCACGGCCGGGTCGATGGTGTACACCACCGAGAGATCTATCTCCCTCGCGTGGGTCTCCATTCTATGCTCGCCGAACTCCATTGGAGCGCCGCTGGACATCCCCTCTCTATGTGTCGTCATGGGTGTGCTTGTTGTGTTGTGGGGCACAATCGAAAGGTTGAAGAGACTAAGGTTATAATGACCGCAGGAATTAAAGGGGAAGCCGAATGACCAAGAATATCGGCAGCCCCTGATGGCAGTTCTAATTTGCAGCACGTAACTCCATCGTGTCGCACGTAACTGCATCGCGTGGCAACGCGCGCGGCGCAACCGCATGCATATGGGGCCCCGACGTGATCGTGCGCACGCCCACCCACTGGCAGAGCGCGCGCAGAGGGACGCGAGAAGAGTGCTTCGCGGTCGCCTCAACGGCGAGCAACCATATATATATATATATATATATATATATATATATATATATATATATATATATATATATATATATATATATATGCATATAGAAGTTGAACACGCAAGGAAAAGCTATCCACAAGCCGAGCACGCCGACGGACATGAGCAGAGCGCGCCAACGGGTGCGAGCAGAGCGTGCCGCGGCGCCTAACGGTGAGCACAGCGTGCTGCGGCACCTAACGACGAGCAGAGCTTGCCGAGGGACGCGAGCAGAGGCCAGCACAGTGATACGTGGAAAATAAGACAAACTAAGCGAGCGATGTCAGAGACATCAAGCACGAATCAGATTAGAGTTGCGTGTGCGATACATGGTATACAGTTGATCCATCCGAGCAGTTTGTGATGGAATAAGCCATGTGTGTTGCGGGCAAACGCTTGCTGGTATATAACCTTAAATTTAACCAAAAAAGTGTTAATGCATGCTACAAAAATTGTATATCTGGAAACTATGTTCAAATACGACTCCCAACGATATAATCTTTGGCGATATGGATTCGTATTTTATTAGTTAAATCCTACTTATAAACCAGGACGGGGATATAGTCGGTAATTAAATCGCAAACGTTTTTCTTGTATTAACCGTATGTGTACATGTCCTTTCGTCCTCCTCTCGCACGTCTTGTCACCCCGTTGCCGCAGACGGCTTACAACACAAGCTTGCGCAGCGCGCGGGGGCGTTCTTTTGGCCAAATGGTGGCGCCAATGAATCGTCGGTGAGCCTGTTCCCGCGCAACCTCATAGGTTTCCACGCAAGCTTCCCTCCCGACTCAGAGAAATCCCACAAAATCCCAATGCTTACCGCCCTGCTATAAAAACCCTCACGGCCAGTGAGTCCTGCGTCGCATTTTCCCCTCTCTCCCTGTAGCTTATCTCGTGTGCTTCTCCACAATCACCAATGGCACCGGTCCGTCATCGTCGCTCAGCCACTCCGCCATCATCAAAGGACAGCTCCAGCTGGGAGGCTACACCGCGGCGGCGGCGCAGTCCCCGGCATAGTGTAGTGTGTGTGGCGTCCCTATTGGGTGTGCGCAGAACACCCACCACACGCTCCGCCGCCGCTGCCCGTCGGCAGCTGTTGCCGGCCGCCATTGCCGCCACACCACCGTCGATAGCCAGGGCCATCTCCTGCTCCACCGCCGCGGCCCAAAGGCGGGAGGTGGCCGTCATGGCCGCCACCCCACTGCCGGCCACCATGGCCATCACTCGCACTGCCACCGTGGCCCGAAGGCGGGAGGTGGTGATCATAGCCGCCACCCCATCGTCGGCCGTCATGGCCGCCAGCCCACTATCGACCGCCGGGATCATCACCTGCTCCGCCACCGCCGCCCGAAGGAGGGAGGAGGATATGGAGGCCCGCACGTGCGTCAGCGACCTGCGCGCTACATCGAGGTCCTACTGGAGAAGGAGGAGTGCCTCGTCGATCATGCAAAGAGTCTTACCGCAGCCGTGGCCGCAGCACACGTCGACGCAGAGGCGAGAAATCAGGAGATCTACGAGCAGTCTGGCTGCTTCGAGAGGGATCGTCTAGAGCGGCGGTGGGCGTTCGAGCTGGCGAGCATCGCTGAACATGCAGCAGCGGCAGGCACAGTATTGCATTTCTCTAGCTAGTCGGTAGGCTCCTCCTCCTCCTCTGCCTCTTACTGAGCGTGCTCGGCAGATGAGAGGCTGCCAGAAGTAGCACAAAGCCCCTCCGTGGTAGTAGAAGTAATTAGGGGCTATTTTGTTCAGTTCATCTGACTATAGACGTGTGGTCAAACTGTACACAACATACTTAAAATTAGCTAGTATATATAGTTGAACTAGCTATTTCAGTACGTGGTTGGCAATAATTGGGGAAAAGTTTGGTCGGTTCAGCTATCGATTTGAACTGTTTGTATAAATTAAGAACAATTGCTTAATCTATGAATGAAATCTATACTTAATTACTGAATTTTAGTTGTATAAATTAGATAGTGCTAGTGATTTCTAGCTACATATTTTGACAAATCGCAGTGCTACAAGGATTGACAAATGGCAACCTTACTAGATCAACAAATGTAAATCTTTCCAGTTTAACAAATGGCAACATACCTAATATGACAGATGCAAATCTTATCAAATTGTTTGTACGTGGTTGCACACGGGTCATCCAAAACAACCGTTTGCATTGAAGGGATGCACAAATCCTGCGCTGCGGATTTTCCCTTGACTTAAGGGGGAAGACCATAGATTCATAGCTCACTTTGCATACGGATGTTCTATCTAAAACGTTTGCTATCAAGAGCTATACAAATCCTGCTCGGCACATTTTCTCTTGGCTTCCTGGGGAAGCTGTCATTTGCGATGAGTGTTTTATATTTAAAAACCATATTAAACTGCGGCTTGGGTGCCATTAATGTAGAGGGTGCGAGCAAGGCGGGCGGCCACGGAAGTCAAAGGGCTCGTTTCCCGGTGAGCCTGCGAGGCGTACAACTCGCTCGCTTCTCGGTGAGCCTCCACATTGGAGTACAACTCGCACGCCTTCCGTTTAGTCAAGCACTCAAGCACCTGTCCGCACGGCACCTCCTAGCCATTAAAATAGTGAGGCGTGGCGTCACGTGAATGGTTAACAGAACGCACCCAATTTAAATTATACAAAACGTTTGAGATGTTACAGTGGCAGCTATTTGTTTCAAAATGCCTTTGTTGGTTGTTATTCGAGTGCGCCTTCTCTCCAAATGGACACGAAAAATACCACATCATGTCGGGTGCCATTCCATTATAGCATACCAAGTTTCATGAATTTCAGACGAGTTTTGGATTTACTAGAATTTCGAAATAAAGTATCTCAACGTTTTGCCGGCAATCAACAGTGCCCTGGTGTTTGAAATTCATTCGGTCATTCCCATTCCTTCCATGGGACCTAAGCATGCCCCGAAGGACATAGATTTGGATTTTCAACCAATTTATATGCACTGAAGCTTGTGCATGTAGTTCAAATTTGAATCATGCACATGAAATGCCTAGAAAACCCAGTTAATGTATAGAAATGTCCAAACGAACCCCCAAAAAATCCAAAAGTAAACACAACACTCCTATTGTTCTATGTCGACACTAGAAATTTTTTGAAAGCAATAAGAGGCAACCGATATCGTTTCGTCCCCAAAGGTGGCACGTTCCCTACCGAAACCATCACGCTTGTTGTGAGAAGCTAATGTTTGTGAGAATCTTATATCCAAACCTGCCCCAAATGGGACAAAAATTTTACCACGGCATGTTGATGCTGCTCCATGATAGCATGCGAAGTTTCATGAATTTTAGACGACTTTTGGATTTACTAGAATTTAAAAGCCAGGTATCTCAATGTTTGCGGCCGAGTGACGGTGGAGGGTGTTTGAAATTCATTCCCATTTCTTGCATGGGACCTAAGCATGCAACCAAGGACACATATTTGATTTTTCAACCAGTTTATATGCACTGGAGAATGTGCATGTAGTTCAAATTTGAATTACGCACATGAAATGCCTAGAAAACCCAGTTAATGTATAAAAATGTTCAAACGAACCCCAAAAAATACCAAAAGTAAACACAACACTCATGTTGTTCTATGTTGACACTAGAAATTTCTTGAAAGCAATAAGAGGCAACGGATATCGTTTTGTCCCCAAAGGTGGCACGTTCCCTACCAAAACCATCACGCTTGTTGTGAGAAGCTAAGGTTTGTGAGGAGCTTATACCCAAACCTGCCCCAAATTGGAATTTTTTTTTACCACGACATGTTGATGCTCCTCCATGATAGCATGCCAAGTTTCATGAATTTCAGACGACTTTTGGATTTACTAGAATTTAAAAGCCAGTATCTCAATGTTTGCGGCCGAGTGACAGTGGCAGGGTGTTTGAAATTCATTCTCATTTCATGCATGGGACCTAAGCATGCTACCAAGGACACATATTTGATTTTTCAACTAGTTTATATGCACTAGAGAATGTGCATGTAGTTCAAATTTGAGTTATGCACATAAAATGCCTGGAAAACCCAGTTAATGTATAAAAATGTCCAAACAAACCCCGGAAAATTCCAAAATTGAACACAACACTCCTGTTGTTCTATATTGACACTCAAAATTTTTTGAAAGCAATAAGAGGCAACGGATATCGTTTTGTCCCCAAAGCTGGCACATTCCTTACCGAAACCATCACGCTTGTTGTGAGAAGCTCTGGTTTGTGAGAAGCTTATACCCAAACCTGCCCTAAATGGGACAAATTTTTTACCATGGCATGCTGATTACGCTCCATGATAGCATGCCAAGTTTCAGGAATTTCAAACGACTTTTGAATTTACTAGAATTAAAAAAACCAGGTATCTCAATGTTTGCGGCCGAGTGACAGTGGCAGGGTGTTTGAAATTCATTCTCATTTCTTGCATGGGACCTAAGCATGCAACCAAGGACACATATTTGATTTTTGAACCAGTTTTATGCACTGGAGAATGTGCATGTAGTTCAAATTTGAATTATGCGCATAAAATGCCTGGGAAACCCATTTAATGTATAAAAATGTCCAAACGAACCCCGAAAAATTCCAAAAGTAAATAGAACACTCCTGTTGTTCTATGTTGACACTCGATTTTTTAAAGCAATAAGAGGCAACAGATATTGTTTCGTCCCCAAAGGTGGCAGGTTCCCTACCGAAACCATCACGCTTGTTGTGAGAAGCTCTGGTTTGTGAGAAGCTTTGGTTTGTGAGAAGCTTATACCCAAACCTACCCCAATGGGACGAAAATTTTACCACGGCATATTGAGGCTGCTCCATGATAGCATGCCAAGTTTCATGAATTCCGGACGAGTTTTGGATTTACTGAATTTAAAAACTAGGTATCTCAATGTTTGCGGCCGAGTGACGGTGGCAGGGTGTTTGAAATTCATTCCCACTTCTTGCATGGGACCTAAGCATACAACCAAGGACACAGATTTGATTTTTCATCTAGTTTATATGCACTGGAGAATGTGCATGTAGCTCAAATTTGAATTATGCACATAAAATGCCTGGGGAACCCAGTTAATGAATAAAAATGTCCAAACGAACCCCGAAATATTCCAAAATTAAACACAACACTCATGTTGTTCTATGTTGACACTCGATTTTTTTTGAAAGCAATAAGAGGCAACGGGTTTCGTTTCGTCCCCAAAGGTGGCACGTTCCCAACCAAAACCATCACGCTTGCTGTGAGAAGCTCTGTTTTGTGAGAAGCTTATACCCAAACCTGCCCCAAACGGGACAAAATTTTTACCATGACATGTTGATGCCGCTCCATGACAGCATGCCAAGTTTCATGAATTTCAAACGAGTTTTGGATTTACTAGAACTTAAAAACCAGGTATCTCAATGTTTGCGGCCGAGTGACGGTGGCAGGGTGTGTGACATCCATTCCCATTTCTTGCATGGGACCTAAGCATGCAACCAAGCACACAGATTTGATTTTTCAACCCGTTTATATGCACTGGAGCATGTGCATGTAGTTCAAATTAGAATTATGCACCTGAAATGCCTACAAAACCAAGTTAATGTATAAAATCATCCAAACGAGCCCTGAATAATTCCAATTTTTTTGACGCCACACCTATAGTTGCATGTTCATTGTAGATAAAAGTTCTAGCAATTCAAACACCATCCTTTGTAGTTGTGACCCCATTACGTAATTCAAATAAAGACGATAAATCAAGTAGATCGCACACAGTTTATTATCACCAACCATGTGAGATGGAGCACAAAATATTTTGGAGCACCGTCGGTGTATAGTATGCCTATGGACTACGCGAGAAGGTGTGTCGGCTATAGTCCATAGCCGGCGTGTCAAGCACACTAGCTCACTCCCCAAATATCATTTCACTGTTCATTCGTCGCTGGTGAAAGATGGGGACGTGGACCCATGTTGTGAGGGCAACTTCGGCAGCCCACTCCGGTGAGAGCATGGCCACAGCTGCCAGGCGCATGCTAACAAGCTTCGTGAGGGCGACCACAGTCTGCGTCCGGGCGGCCAAGGCAGCCAAACGGCCGATGTTGCTTCTTAGGCGGCAGCATCTGCCTCGGGGATAGCAACTAGCGAGAGCGGCACATCAGCTATCCGTTCCGCACCGGCGGCCTTAGCCCTGATGGAGGCCGCCCACTACCATGTCGAGGCCGTCCACGCCCAGCTCGTGGCGGTCATCGCACAAATTGAACGAAGCTTCTCCGACAACGGTCGGCAACCCACGGCCAAAGAGTTGGCAATCTCCGAGAGAGTTGGAGAAGTCGTCCGTTCCTGCGCTGCATACTTTGCCATGATGGAGCCCGCCAGAGCCCAGATCACGGCCTCCCACGCCTTGCTCGTGGCGGCCTACTCCACAGATATGGAGGACGCGGATGGCAAGATGCTTGCCGTGTATGGTGCAATTGATGCCATGGAGCCCCTTCCCCAGGAGACCGTCGGGCGCGAGCTGTACATGGAGGTGGCGGCAGAGATCGACGAGCACCAGCCATAGTAGTACTCTTTGTTTTGTTTAATTAAGAGCGTCGGTCTTTTGTTAGAGTAATGTTTAGGTCAGCTAGCTATGTTTAATTGTTGAACTTGCTCGATTAAGAAGTTAGTTTCCTTTGTGTACCCAAATTATGCAATGACGTGGATGACCACTGTAACCAGGGAAATTCGAACCAAAATTTTTGACGTTCAAACACAAAACACACGGGTTAAGCTATTTGAATCGTTTGTGATGTTCGCATATCGTACACAGTTCTGAATAAGGGACCGTGTCTGATGACACTTTGCGCACCAGTTTTTTCACTGAAGCGATTCCAAATTTTCGGCTTTCGCGGAAATATCTGCCTTCCCGCCCCCTCCCCCTTACCAAAAGCCACATTTCCCTTGTTTCCGCCTTCCTTTTCAAGTTGAAACCTTCACTCCTTGTTTGCAGCGCTGCCTCCTCGCCGGCGACCCTCCTCCATGCTGCTCGGCCTCGCCTATCCAGGCAGGTAATCCACACCCGACCCCCATCCTCCTTCTCCTTCCACATCCCACATGCCCCGACCGCCGACGCGACACCTTCCACCCAAATCACCGACTCCTCCACCAAATAAGCGCCGCCCTAAGCCATGGTGCACGCAGTATAGCCAGGATCCAAAGGACCATTTGGCAGCGGAGAAGCAAATCACGGCCGCACGCGTGGATGAGGTCGCGATGGCTGCCATTCGCCGTCGAGGCCATCGTCGACGCCTCACGCGCCGACGACGCGACGCGGTTGGCTGTTTGGTTCAAGTTTGCAATGCGATGTTCAATTGTTGTGGGTGCATTTTGTTATTGTATACCATGTGAGAAGTAAATCGAATTTGGCTGTACTAAATACATGAGAAACAAATACAATTGCTATATTTCCATGTTGTTAAGCATGCTTGGTTTGGTTAACTGTCTGATCTTCTATTAGGAGTATGTTATATTGTGCAATGTGGTGCTCAGTTAATGTTTGATTCATTTGTTGTGGTGTTTAGTTAACTGTTTTGTTTGGTTCAACTCTGCAATGCGATGTTCAATAGTTTTTTTTTACCTTGAAGACTGCAGGGTTTAGACCCCACAACATTTTATTAAAAAAAGACAGGAAGAACATCACAGAGTTCCTTAAGAAAAGGAACTGGGCAGGAAAGGAAAGAAAAAGAAAACTGAACAAACTAGTCTAGACAGAAAAGAGAAGTCTAACTATAAAGATTACAAATGCAGGGCCCCTCAAGGAGGCAGGAAATCAATCCATCTCATCAAAGCATCCCTGTGTCTTGACTTGATTCTATGAGCTAAGAGAGAGATGTCCTGGACAAAGCCATTCCTCCACTGCCTAAAGGTAGGTCTGAGATGCCTGAAGACTTTGTCATTCCTAACTTTCCAAATATTCCACCAAGTGAGGAAGACCACTTCAGAGAAGAAAGGCTTATTGAAATCCTTCCTAGCATGGTGTGCAATCTGCACCATATCCTGACTATTGAGCCATGAAATTTGTAGATAGTTCCATACTCTCGTGCTAAAGTTGCACTGGAAGAATAAATGATTCCTGTCTTCAAGTGCTCCTGTGTGACAAAGTACACACTCAGGCCTATCATTGATCTTCCACTTCCTGTGTTGAATCATATCTTTGGTGTTTACTCTGTCCATAATGACAAGCCAGGCAAAGATTTTAATTGTCATAGTGCAGCAGGATTTCCATATCCAACAGAGAAGAGGGTTGACAGGAATTGGCTCATGAACAAAGTTATAGTATTTCTTTGCTGTAAACCCAGCATTCTTCCCATGTTTCCATTGCCAGGAATCATTAGCAGCAACATCGAAGGAAATCTCAGCCATAATTCTAGACAGTTGATTAAACTCCATATAGGCCAATTCAGATAGTGGCAAGGAGAACATGCTCTGAAACTCACTGGTCTGCATCACTTCCATAACAGAGAAATTCTTTTGCAAGCAGAAGGAAAAAAGTCTAGGGAATCTGTCTTGGAGTGGTATGCATGAGTTATCAATTTCCCAAGAA
Organism: Triticum dicoccoides; assembly: GCF_002162155.2. NCBI lineage: Eukaryota > Viridiplantae > Streptophyta > Magnoliopsida > Poales > Poaceae > Triticum > Triticum dicoccoides. The sequence goes on along the minus strand of NC_041390.1, from coordinate 485,783,659 downwards.
TCATACCAGAATAGCAAAGAGTCCCCTCTTCCCACAGATACAGAAGAATCAGCCCTGAATTTATCCATTAGCTTACAGATGTCTCTCCACCAAAAGGAGCCACACAAAGCAGTGTCATGAGGAACTCTCTGATAATAGTAACTGTCCCAGATCAAATGAACCCATGGCACATCTACTTTGTTATAGAGCTTAATGAGGAATTTCATTAACAAAGCTTCATTTTGCAGGCCTAGATTGAGTATGTCAAGCCCACCCTTAAGTTTGGGCCTGCAGACCAAGGGCCAAGCAGTCAGAGAATTTCCCTTCTCCTGACCATACTTTCTCCATAGACATTGTCTCTGTATTCTTTCCAGTTGCTTTAAAATCCCTTGTGGTATTGATAAACTACAAAGGAAAAAAATTGGCAATGAAGAGATAACAGAGTTTACCAACTCCAGCCTACTACCTTGGGGCAGAAACCATGAGCTAGCAGTTAACCTTCTTTCCATACAGTCAACTAGTGGAAGCTGATCAACAATTTTGGGCCTAGTTGTGCCCACTGGCAGACCCAAATATGTGAATGGCATAACCCCCAGTTGGCAACCAAACTATGCAGCAAGAACATTGGCAGAAGTGGCATCCACATTGATTGGGTACATTGATGATTTGTGATAATTAATCTGCAGTCCAGTTGCCATGGAGAAGGACTTTAGAACAGACTTAAGCACCTCCAACTAAGCAGAATCAGCATTCACAAACAGAAGTGTGTCATCAACATATTTGACCACTGGGTAATCAGGATCATGAGTTAGTAGGGGCAAAGAGAGAAGTCCTTTCATGAGATGATCATTAATCATAGTCTGCAATAGATCAGCAGCAATCACAAACAACAAAGGTGAGATGGGATCACCTTGCTTTACCCCACACTTGCACTTGAAATGATTTCCTGGTACCCCATTAAGTAAGATTGAGGAGGTTGCTGAGGACAACAATTGCTGTATCCAGGATATCCATTTATTATCAAAACCCTTTGCCACCAAGATCTTTATAATTGCCTCATGCTGAATAGAATCAAAGGCTTTTTCAAAATCAAGTTTGAGTAACATGATTGGCTATTTTGACTGATTGCACTGGTGAATGTACTCAAAAGTCCATGCTATACAATCCTGAATGGTTCTTGATTTGATAAAGCCATATTGATTCTTATGCACACATTTGGTTATTTCATCTTGAAACCTGTTGGCTGCAAGCTTAGTGAGGAATTTCAACCCCATACTTGTCAAAGAAATTGGCCTAAAATCTCCAGCAGTTTGAGGTGACAACTTTTTGGGGATCAGAGTTATGAAGGCCTCACTGAGATTTTCAAGCTGAGCAGTTCCAGCATGGAACTCATTGACCAGTGCAATGAAATCTCCTGAAATGATTGGCCAACACTTTTTCATAAAAAGACCATTAAATCCATCTGGTCCAGGAGCCTTGTCAGTGGGCAATTCCCTGATCACCTGCTCAATTTCTTTGACCTCAAAAGGCCTAGTGAGGACATCTAGCCCCTGCACCCTATGGATGATAGAAAGGATGTCATTGCCCAGAAAGATTGGTTTCACAGTTCCCATTCTGCCCTTAAAAATCTCCAGAAATTCCTTAGCAATTGTGTCATGGTCTGAAGAAACTGTTCCATCAGACAACTGTAAGGTGGCAATTGAATTTTTTCTATATCTCTCAGTTGCCATGGCTTGGAAGAATTTGGAATTTTCTTCCCCCAATTTGATGTACCTAATGGTGCACCTCTTCTTCCAGTATAGAAATTGCAAATGAAGAAGATGATCATGGTGCATCTTCACCAGTTTTCTGAAATTGGATTCAGATAAGAACAAAGGCCTGGAGTCTTCCAAATCATCTAACCAAAAGATCACCCAGTTACACTTCTCAATCAGAATTTTAATATGTGACAAACCCTTCTGCCATTTCTTAAGAGCAAACCTCAAAGCTTTTAGTTTGTCCATAATAATTGCTGATATGTGTGTTTTATGAGAATGTTTTTGCCAAACCTCTTGAACACACTCCATGAAACCAGGTTGGTGGACCCAATAATTTTCAAATCTGAATATGTGAGCCTTTGGGATGTTTGTGCATATAGAAACACACATGGAATATGATCTGATGCAGTTTTGGCAAGAGGTGTAACTTGAGTATTTGGGTATTGGTCAATCCAGTTGGCAGAGGTAAAAAACCAATCCAACTGTTCAAGAAGAGGGAAATCCTGCATATTAGACCAAGTGAACCTTCTTCCTTTTAGAGGTAATTCAAGTAGTCCCAAGTGACCTATGATATCATTGAAAATAAAAATATCATTGACATCTCCACCAGGAAGATTTCTATTGTCTAGAGATCTAATGAAGTTAAAATCTCCCAACAATAGCCAATTCTGTTCAGGTTCAACCTTTAAATTATAAAGCCAACTGACAAATTCATCCCGTAAGACACCCTGACAGGGTCCATAAACATTGACTAGGTACCATATTTCATCATTATGCACAGACTTGAAACTAATCACAACCCCATAAGGTTTAACTTCAATTAAGGTCCCTGAAAAAACATCTGATCGCCACACAGTTAAAATGCCACCAGAAGCTCCGCTTGAAGGAGATTCAATAAACTGATCAAAACCCACAAGACAAATGCTTTTAATTAAATTTCAAGGGCACTCAGAGAGCTTAGTTTCCTGCAGGCACACAACCGCACATTGACTTTCAGATACTTTCTGCCTAACCACACACTGCCTTGTTTCAGAATTAAACCCACAAACATTCCAACAAAGAACCTTCCAGCTACGCATTGACCTTTGATTCATAGAATAATATATAAGAACATAGCATAAACAGTGTGACACCTAGTGCCACACAACCCAGGCCATAGAAAACCAGAAGTGCCAAGTCTAGACCATAGTGCATAAGTTCAGAGAGGACATAACAAACAGCAGATTTGACAGGCTCGCTACACCTAGACAAAACATGAAACTTTAACATTTAAGCACTGCCGAAGGAGGAGTCGTCCTTAGGATTAGCCATAAGCTTCTCCTGAGACAGTAGGTTGGAATCAATTCAGCTCTGCTCCAATTGCCTGCAGCACCCTGAGAGGCGTCGGCGGAGGGACATCTTCAGTCTTGTCGTTGCCCACATCTTCAGTGTTGTTGTCCATGCCAGCAGCAGCTTCCGGATTGGGCTGGGCCTTCTCTTCCATGGGCTTGGACCTAGGACGTCTTTTAGCAGGCTGAAGTGAAAGTTGCTCAAAAACCACATGTTTGAAACCATCCAACTTTGCCGCGCTCCTCGTACATCTTCTAACTGAAGTGTCCACCAAGGGAGCAGATATCTTCCGCCTGCCATGCTGGTTTTTCTGGCGAGTCTTGGACTCCGTAGCAAAAACCACAGGAGAGGAAACCTCCTCCTGGCCAGAAAGCCCCACAGCCCCAGAATCCGCAGCAACCACAGCATCAGAAATCAACAGCCCATCAGAACTCACATCACTAGAATGCCCATCACTTGAGACAGAAGAACTACCAAACAAGGATCGAGCAACTGGGCGCCTAGTGATAGTTGCAATATTGCTAGGCAGTGTACTAGGCAAACTTGGGACCAGCTTGGACATCCTCTGAGAGTCATCAAACGCAATCGACCATTTGCGCTTGGAATAGGTGACAGTCCCGAAGGGCTTGAAGAAAATGGACCTGGGTACCTCCTTCACTGAAAAGTCAAACATCAAATTCTCAAACGAGCGCTTCCAAAGCATTTCAGGCGGAAGAGTTGGTCCAGCCACAATCCGAGCCATCCCAATGAAGATCTGATGGTGCTGAATTACAGGTGGCTGATAGGGGACAATAGCCAATGGATTTTCCGCCACAACTACAGGTTGAACATGAACTGGGGCAATCAGATCAAACAATGGTGGATGCTGCGGTTGAACGACCTGCAGAGGCTGCTCAACAGACTTAGATTCTTCTGGTTGATCAATGACAATGGAGACTTGATCTTGTTCTGGCACAGTGGGCTATGGGGGCTGATTATTGTCCTCCTCATCTCCCCATTGAGCATTGCCCCAACCAGCAACAACTGGGTTATCAGGAGGGGGAGGGGGTGCGAGAGGCGCATCATTCCATCCAAGCATTGGGTAAGGCGGGAGAACAAATGGTATGTTGTCTGGAATTAGGTGTCCAGGCATTGGATGAGGATTGCCATCCAAAGGCATCGGATCCTCATCGTTGGGCATCTAGTCGGCAAAGTCTGCCCCAAGAACATAACATGCAGCAGTCCAGGAAACTTGTGCACACCCCCCCCCCCATTCAGCATAATCTCCAAAAACCACATCCCTTGGCACAAGAGGCGTATCCGGAAAGCTTGCCTCCACAACAGTACGGGCCAGGTATGGATCTTCACTATCCCAAGAATGAAACTTTCCAAAAGTACCTATTGCCTGAGAGATAAACTCTGTCGTACGATAATCAAGTGGAATCCCAACGAACATGAGCCAGCCCTTACAAAAACCATGATTTCCTTTGAAGTTTCCCCCCTCATCATGCTTCATAAATCTAACAAATCAATCATTTCCCAAAGCAAACGGCGGATGCTGAATCAAAGTATATCTAACAGACGGATCCCGAACTTGAAACAGACCAACTCCATGAAACCATGGCTGAGCAGAACGGACAAGAATACCTCTGTTCTGAAGAAACTGAACCACTTCCTCTCTGACAGGTCCAAGAGGTCCATCCGGAGCAGGCATAACCTCAGCCACCATGTAATCTTCATGGCGTCGAGGCGGGTGGGTCGCGGGCGTGAAAAAGGTGCGGGGCAGACGTCGATCCCCACCATCGATGATGTGATGCCCCGGCGGCACCAGACGGTGTGGGTTGAGCTCAAAGTTCGCCATGGCCGGCTGCAGCGGCGACAAGCAGAGGTTTTCTTTGGAAGGGCAGGAGGTTTCCTTGGCAGGGAGGCGAGGAGATTGGAACAATGTGGGTGGTGGCGATATGACAGGACTAGATATCCCAATAACTCTGGCTCCCTTCCCCTGATCAGCTGAAGATTCCGAAATACTCGTGTTTTGTTGCAGCGAGCTCTGCCTCCAAACCAATCCATGAGCCCGAGCAAAATCATTACACTCATGCCTAGAGTGACCCACACGAGAGCAAGCTGAGCAGACCACTCGCATTCCACAAGAGACTGCCATGTGGCCCTTCTGAGCGCAAATCGTACATGTTAAAACACGGTCCACCATGTCATCGACCATAGCATCAAACTGCCTGGCTGCCTCTTGTGTAGAAGGGATTTCTAGTGTAACACCCTCCAGGCTCTGGCACACAGATGAAACCAACCCAATATCGGGAAGCCCAGAAGCAGATGGGCCAGCTTCAAGCCCACCAGATGCAATAGAACCCTGACTAACTGAGCTCTCACATTGTGGGCTGACCAATTGTGAAGGGCCTGATTCTAAACACCCATTTTGAATTAAAGCGGTTCCCGCTTCCTCAAATTGCACCGAGAGATTAGTAGCAATCAAGGACTGCTGATCCACAGAAACCGGACCAGAATGAGGCACAACAGCCGGCCGGTGCAACTCCGGCGAAAAGTTGACTGTACCAAACACAATGGGTGGCCTTGCTACCGTACAACGCAGATCTAGAGCAGGAGGTTGCCGAATGACTACATGCTCATGAGCAGAAAGATTATACCCTCCATCAACTATAGTATCAATGCAATTCTGAGTAGTTGGGTATCTATAGCCCTTGCAAGCAGAATACCTTTCAAACGTGGCAAAAGATAGCTTTTTTACTGGTTGAATTTGAGGATTTGAGAGATGACCGAACCGGGGCCTTATGCATAGCCATTAAACCTAACGAGGACCTACGCTTAGTAGGACTAATTAGAATCCATTCAGCATCACATTCCTTTCGCCAGATCTTAAGCTCACGAACCCAATTAGGTCCTCCATTACCCCAAAGATGGAAATAACACTTGAACAAATCACAAGCAAAAGAGCGTAGATCCATGATAAGAAAGCCAACCTGCTTGCATGAGACTTGGAAAGAATAAACCTTGTCCTTAACATGACTGACCCGAAGATCAATTGCCGATCACCGAGCGCAGCTTCCAGCGCCGCCGCCACTGAATCCTCTGACAGGCGAAAGACGTGCCTACTGAAAGACACGATCACAATGAAAGCCCTCCCTCTTCCCATTGGATGAATTGTGCGACCAGTAGATCTGGAAACTTCATCAGCGAAAACCCTACCCTTGGAGAAAGCCAAACCAAGGGTAGATCCACCAGAAGATCCCATAGGAGATGGGTATTGCCTTGATCCAGAGAGAGCGCCGGACAAGATGGCCCGAGAGGATCAAGAAATCAATGGAGAGAGGTGAAAATCGCCGGAGGGGTGGTGGGAGTGCCGATGTGGGAGGTGGGAGAAGCCATTCCTCCCTTGTTTCGCGATGTTCAATAGTTGTGGGTGCATTCTGTTATTGTATACCATGTGAGGAATAAATTGAATTTGGCTGTAGTAAATACATGACAAAAAATACAATTGTTATATTTCCAAGTTGTTAAGCATGCTTGGTTTGGTTAACTGTCTGATCTTCTATTAGGAGTATGTTATATTGTGCAATGTGGTGCTCAGTTAATATTTGGTTCATTTGTTGAGGTGTTTAGCTAACTGCTTGGTTCAATTCTACACTGCGATGTCCAATTATCGTGGGTAGAATTTTGTATTGTTGTGCATGTGAGGAATAAATCGAATTTGGTTGCACTTAATACATGAGAAACATATACAAGTGCTATATTTTCTAGTTCTTAATCATGCTTGGTTTGGATAAATGGGTTTTCCATGTGGCTTGAATTAATCTGATGAATCTGCAATGTGCTTATTTTTCATCAACATATTTTACTAATAGCATGCGAACCCTTACTTAACATGATGACTAACTACCCTATATGCGTTGCAGGGAAACAATGGAAAGCACTGAGGTTTACAATCGAGGTTAGCACGTGCATGGTCCGTTGTCTAATAGCACATTACTGTGCAATTGCAGGAACCATTCTAATATTTAGGTTTTTAACAATTTGGTCTTACACATGTAGGTCCTACTGTCAGAGGTTTTGACCCATTGTTTGACCCTTTTTGCATATGGGGAAATGAGTTGTCCATGAATAACAGTCAAGTCAAGAAACTCAGAAAGATTGTTAGGATAAATAAATTAGCAACAAAAAACAACAAGATCTTTGTCTGCACATTGAAGAAGACATCAGTTCACTATAGGATGGTACTAACTATTATACCTTGCTTTTTCTATTCCTTTGCCCCATTTCCAATATAGAGAAGATATTTATGCACATCCTTGTTTTCAGGCCTTTCCAAAGCAGTTCACTGATGATTACCTCTCAAACCACTTGTATGGTCAGGAGGCGAGGAAGGTATTCATACAACACCCACGGTTCAATATTGAACTGTTCCTGAAGAGGATGAAGGATGGACGGTCAATCATCCATAGGCACTGGCCTAAAGTTACAAAGACCTTCAACATCAATGAAGGCTCAATATTCGCCTTCTGCTTCAGCAGTTTTCTAGATGAGATACATCTGTCTATGTACCGTCTATGATGCTAATTTCGAAAGGTTATAGATGTTGCATGTAAAACTTGGTCCTGGTGTAGTTGTGTAATGGGGTAGCTAAGTTCTGAAGCTATATGATGTTGTAATCTGATGCATTTCAATTATGAAAATGAAATATATTGTGTGCTTAATATGAAATGTTAATTAGATTAATAAATGGATTATGAATAATCGGATAATTAGCCAACCAATTGGGTTTTTCTATTGCAAACGGTTATTGAGAAAACACCGTGTGCGATGCATTTAATAACACACATAGTTTCTAGGAATAAACCGTGTTAGATTAATGAACAATCTCACATGACATCCTCTTGAAAACTATTTGCGTTAGGCACCTGGCGCAAACGTTTACCACATAAAAACTGTGTGTGATGGACAGCCCTTGACACACAGTTTCTTCTAGGCACCGTGTGTGATGAATTCAATAACGCAAACGATAAAATTGTTAATACCGTGTGCAATGGAAACGCTATCACAAATGATTTAACCTGGAAAATTGTGTGTGATGTACTTGCAAAGAGAAACGTTTTCCTTGGAGCGACAGTGTGGGATGTATATACGAACATAAACGTTTAGCACTGGCTAACTGTGTGGGATGTACTTACGACCGAAAATGATTTTGCTTGTATAATTGTATTTTTTGAGCACTATTGTACATATTTCTGTATTTGAGTGCTCGTCGGTCGCACACGACCTCATTTTGCCGAGCGTGTGTGCTAGGAGGGCATATCCCCGACGGTTTCTGGACCTCCCTATCGCCCACACTCACTTGGTGACGGTTCCAAATGCCGTCGTGGAAAGGGGTTAAAAACTATCTGTTTAGCACCTCGCAGTACTAGTGTGTGCCTGATGTGGACTTGTGATCAACCTTGTCACCAAAATAATCGACATCTAAGAATCCAACTAGATCAAACTCTGAGCCCTTTGGATACCATAATACTAGCGTTGGGGTGTAAGCCAAATATCAAAGAATTCGCTTCACAGCTAAGTGATGCGATTCCTTTGGTGCCGCTTGGAATTGGGCACACATGCAAACGCTAAGCATTATATCTGGCCTAGATGCACATAAGTAGAGTAAAGAACCAACTATGGAGCGGTGTACCTTTTGGTCGAACTCTTTACCATTGTCGTTGGGGCCCAGATGACTTTTGGTTGGCATTGGCGTCGTGTACCCTTTGCAGTCTTGCATTCCAAACTTCTTCAGGCAATCTTTGAGGTATTTTTCTTGTGATATGCAGATGCCATTACTTTGATGATGGATTTGAAGACCAAGGAAGAACTTCAGCTCACCCATCATTGACATCTGATATTGCTCTTGCATCATATGCCCAAATTAGAACTGTATCTCTTGTCAGTGCAGCCGAAGATAATGTCATCCACATAGATTTGACATACAAACAGTTCACCATCATATGTCTTCGTGAAGAGTGTAGGATCTAGGAATCCAGGTTTGAAGCCTTTGCTCTTCAGGAAGTCTTTGAGTGTGTCATACCAAGCTCGAGGTGCTTGTTTGAGGCCATATAGTGCCTTGTTGAGCTTGTATACCATATCATGACGCTTTGGGTCTTCAAAACCAGGTGGTTGTGCAACATACACTTCTTCAATTTTGACATTGAGGAAGTCACTCTTTACATCCATTTGGTACAGAAGAATGTTGTTGTGGTTGGCATAGGCAAGCAGTATGCGAATGGCTTCAAGCCTAGCCACAGGAGCAAATGTTTCATCGAAGTCAATCCCTTCACCTTGTGTGTAACCTTGAGCAACGAGACGAGCCTTGTGTCTGACAACTTGACCATACTCATCTTGTTTGTTGCAATAGATCCATTTGGTACCTATGATATTGTGCTTGCGAGGATCAGGACGCTTCACTAGCTCCCATACATTGTTCAGCTCGAACTGTTGAAGCTCTTCTTGAAGGAAATATGCCCTAGAGGCAATAATAAAGTTATTATTTATTTCCTTATATCATTATAAATGTTTATTATTCATGCTAGAATTGTATTAACCGGAAACATAATACATGTGTGAATACATAGACAAACAGAGTGTCACTATTATGCCACTACTTGACTAGCTCATTGATCAAAGATGGTTATGTTTCCTAACCATAGACATGAGTTGTCATTCGATTAACGGGATCACATCATTAGGAGAATGATGTGATTGACTTGACCCATTCCGTTAGCTTAGCACTTGATCATTTAGTTTGTTGCTATTGCTTTCTTCATGACCTATACATGTTCCTATGACTATGAGATTATGCAACTCCCGTTTACCGGAGGAACACTTTGTGTGCCACCAAACGTCACAACGTAACTGGGTGATTATAAAGGTGCTCTACAGGTGTCTCCGAAGGTACTTGTTGGGTTGGCGTATTTCAAGATTAGGATTTATCACTACGATTGTTGGAGAGGTATCTCTGGGCCCACTCGGTAATGCACATCACTATAAGCCTTGCAAGCATTGCAACTAATGAGTTAGTTGCGGGATGTTGTATTATGAAACGAGTAAAGAGACTTGCCGGTAATGAGATTGAACTAGGTATTGAGATACCGACGATCGAATCTCGGGCAAGTAACATACCGATGACAAAGGGAACAACGTATGTTGTTATGCGGTTTGACCGATAAAGATCTTCATAGAATATGTAGGAGCCAATATCAGCATCCAGGTTCCGCTATTGGTTATTGACCGAAGACGTGTCTCGGTCATGTCTACATAGTTCTCGAACCCGTAGGGTCCGCATGCTTAAAGTTCGATGACGGTTATATTATGAGTTTATGTGTTTTGATGTACCGAAGGAGTTCGGAGTCCCGGATGAGATCGGGGACATGAAGAGGAGTCTCGAAATGGTCGAGACGTAAAGATCGATATATTGGACGACTATATTCGGACATCGGAAAGGTTCCGAGTGATTCGGGTATTTTCGGGAGTACTGTGGAGTTACAGGAATTCGTATTGGGCCTTAATGGGCCATACGGGAAAGGAGAGAAAGGCCTCAAAGGTTGGCCGCACCCCTCCCCATGGGCTGGTCCAAATTGGACTAGGGAGGGGGGCGCCCCCTTCCTTCCTTCTCCTTTTCCCTTCCCTTTCCTTCCCTCCTACTCCTACTACTTGGAAGGGCTCCTAGTTCTACTAGGAAAGGGGGAATCCTACTCCCGGTGGGAGTAGGACTTCCCTAGGGCGCGCCATAGAGAGGGCCGGCCCTCCCCCTCCTCCACTCCTTTATATACGGGGGCAGGGGGCACCCCAAAGACACAACAATTGATCTCTTGATCTCTTAGCCGTGTGTGGTGCCCCCCTCCACCATAATCCACCTCGATCATATCGTAGCGGTGCTTAGGCGAAGCCCTGCGTCGGTAGAACATCATCATCGTCACCACGCCATCGTCCTGACGAAACTCTCCCTAAACACTCGGCTGGATCGGAGTTCGAGGGATGTCATCGAGTTGAACGTGTGCAGAACTCGGAGGTGTCGTGCGTTCGGTACTTGATCGGTCGGATCGTGAAGACGTACGACTACATCAACTGCGTTGTGCTAACGCTTCCGCTTTCGGTCTACGAGGGTACGTGGACACACTCTCCCCTCTCATTGCTATGCATCACCATGATCTTGCATGTGCGTAGGAATTTTTTTGAAATTACTACGTTCCCCAACAGTGGCATCCGAGCCAGGTTTTATGCGTTGATGTAATATGCACGAGTAGAACACAAGTGAGTTGTGGGCGATATAAGTCATACTTCTTACCAGCATGTCACACTTTGGCTCGGCGGTATTGTTGGATGAAGCGACCCGGACCGACATTACACGTACGCTTACGCGAGACTGGTTTTACCGCCGTGCTATGCACACAGGTGACTAGTGGGTGTCAGTTTCTCCAACTTTAGTTGAACCGAGTGTGGCTACGCCCGGTCCTTGAGAAGGTTAAAATAACACTAACTTGACGAACTATCGTTGTGGTTTTGATACGTAGGTAAGAACGATTCTTGCTCAGCCCATAGCAGCCACGTAAAACTTGCAACAACAAAGTAGAGGACGTCTAACTTGTTTTTGCAGGACATGTTGTGATGTGATATGGTCAAGACGTGATGAGATATAAGTTGTTGTATGAGATGATCATGTTTTGTTGAAGTTATCGGCAATTGACAGAAGCCTTATGGTTGTCTCTTTATTGCATAAGATGCAAGTGCCAAATAATTGCTTTACTTTATCGCTATGCGATAGCAATAGTTGCAAGAGCAATAGTTGGCGAGACAACCATGTGACGACACATTGATATAGATCAAGATGATGGAGATCATGGTGTCATGCTGGTGACGATGGAGATCAGTACAATGCTTTGGAGATAGAGATCAAAGGCACAAGATGATGATGGCCATATCATGTCACATATTTTGATTGCATGTGATGTTTATCTTTTATACATCTTACTTTTCTTAGTTATGACGGTAGCATTATAAGATGATCTCTCACTAAATTTCAAGATAAAAGTGTTCTCCCTGAGTATGCATCATTGCCAAAGTTCGTCGTGCCCAGACACCACGTGATGATCGGGTGTGATAAGCTCTACGTCCATCTACAACGGGTGCAAGCCAGTTTTGCACACGCAGAAATACTTGGGTTAAACTTGACGAGCCTAGCATATGCAGATATGGCCTCGGAACACTGGAGACCGAAAGGTCGAGCGTGAATCATATAGTAGATATGATCAACATAATGATGTTCACCATTGAAAACTACTCCATTTCACGTGATGATCGGTTATGGTTTAGTTGATATGGATCACGTGATCACTTAGATGATTAGAGGGATGTCTATCTAAGTGGGAGTTCTTAAGTAATATGATTAATTGAACTTTAATTTATCATGAACTTAGTCCTGGTAGTGTTTGCATATCCATGTTGTAGATCAATTGATCATGTTTAGCTCCCATGTTTTATTTTTGATATGTTCCTAGAGAAAACTAAGTTGAAATATGTTAGTAGCAATGATACGGATTGGATCCATGATCTGAGGATTTTCCTCATTGCTGCATAGAAGAATTATGTCCTTGATGCACCGCTAGGTGACAGACCTATTGCAGGAGCAGATGTAGACGTTATGAACGTTTGGCTAGCTCAATATGATGACTACTTGATAGTTTAGTGCACCATGCTTAACGGCTTAGAATCGGGGCTTCAAAAACGTTTTGAACGCCATGGAGCATATAAGATGTTCCAAGAGTTGGAACTAGTATTTCATACTCATGCCCGTGTCGAGAGGTATGAGACCTCTGACAGTACTTTGCCTACAAGATGGAGGAGAATAGCTCAACTAGTGAGCATGTGCTCGGATTGTCTGAGTACTCCAATTGCTTGAATCAAGTGGGAGTTAATCTTCCAGATAAGAGAGTAATTTACAAAGTTCTCTAGTCACTATCACCGAGTTACTAGAACTTAGTGATGAACTATAATATGCAAGGGATGACAAAAGTAATTCCCAAGCTCTTCGTGATGCTGAAATCGACGAAGGTAGAAATCAAGAAAAGCATCAAGTGTTGATGGTTGACAAAGACCACTAGTTTCAAAAAGGGCAAAGGGAAGAAAGGGAACTTCAAGAAGAACGGCAAGAAAGTTGCTGCTCAAGTGAAGAAACCCAAGTCTGGACCTAAGCCTGAGACTGAGTGCTTCTACTGCAAAGGGACTGGTCACTAGAAGCGGAACTTCCCCAAGTATTTGGCGGATAAGAAGGATGGCGAGGTGAACAAAGGTATATTGGATATACATGTTATTGATGTGTACTTTACTAGTGTTTATAGCAACCCCTCGGTATTTGATACTAGTTCAGTTGCTAAGAATAATAACTCGAAACGGGAGTTGCAGAATGAACAGAGACTAGTTAAGGGTGAAGTGACGATGTGTATTGGAAATGGTTCCAAGATTGATATGATCATCATCGCACACTCCCTATACTTTCGAGATTAGTGTTAAACCTAAAATAAATGTTATTTAGAGTTTGCGTTGAGCATGAATATGATTGAATCATGTTTATTGCAATACGGTTATTCATGTAAGTTAGAGAATAATTGTTGTTCTGTTTACATGAATAAAACCTTCTATGGTCATACAACCAATGAAAATGGTTGTTGGATCTCGATCATGGTGATACACATTTTCATAATATTGAAGACAAAAGATGCAATGATAGTGCAACTTATTTGTGGCACTGCCGTTTAGGTTATATTGGTGTAAAGCGCATGAAGAAAATCCATGCTGATGGGCTTTTGGAATCACTTGATTATGAATTAGTTGATGCTTGCGAACCATGCCTCATGGGCAAGATGACTAAGACTCCGTTCTCCGGAACAATGGAGCGAGCAACAGATTTGTTGGAAATCATACATACTGATGTATGTGGTCCGATGAATATTGAGGCTCGCGGCAGGTATCATTATTTTCTGATCTTCACAGATGATTTGAGCAGATATGAGTATATCTACTTGATGAAACACAAGTCTGAAACATTTAAAAAAGTTCAAAGAATTTCAGAGTGAAGTGAAGAATCATCGTAACAAAAATAAAAGTTTCTATGATATTATCGTAGAAGTAAAATATTTGAGTTACGAGTTTGGCCTTCAGTTAAAACAATGTGAAATAGTTTCACTACTCACGCCACCTGGAACACCACAGTGTAATGGTGTGTCCGAACATCGTAACCGTACTTTATTAGATATGGTGCGATCTATGATGTCTCTTACCAATTTACCACTATCGTTTTGGGGTTATGCATTAGAGACAGCTACATTCACATTAAATAGGGCACCATCTAAATCCGTGGAGATGACATTGTATGAACTGTGGCTTGGCGAGAAACCTAAGTTGTCGTTTCTTAAAGTTTGGGAATGCGATGCTTATGTGAAAAAGTTTCAACATGATAAGCTCGAACCCAAATCTGAGAAGTAAATCTTCATAGGATACCCAAAAGAAACTGTTGGGTACACCTTCTATCACAGATCTGAAGGCAAGATATTCGTTGTTGAGAAAGGATCCTTTCTAGAGAAGGAGTTTCCTTCGAAAGAAGTGAGTGGGAGGAAAGTGGAACTTGATAAGGTAATTGTACCTTCTCCCGAATTGGAAAATAGTTCATCACAGAAATCTGTTCCAGTGATGTCTACACCAACAAGAGAGGAAGTTAATGATGATGATCATGAAACTTCAGATCAAGTTACTATAGAACTTTGTAGCTCAACCAGAGTGAGATCCACACCAGAGTGGTACGGTAATCCTGTTCTAGTGTAACATCCCAAATTTTCAATTTGGAATGTTATACATTAGATCATCATTGCATATCATATTTTATTGCATTTTGGTTGATCCTAGAAATTCTACGCAACTCAAGGACCCTCGGAGAGAGTTGGGGATTTCATTATTTTCATATTTGAGTTTTCTCAAATTTTGCAAATAGGATCATCTGATTTTATTTATTTTATCTTCATTTATTTATATCATAAAAATATGAGAGAGGGAATAAATGACTTTCCCCAAATAAAGAAATATTGAGGATTTAATAATAAAATCAAATAAGATTTTATTTTAGTTTTATTTGCTATTTTATTTGAATTTAGGAAAAATGTGCGTTTTTCAAAATTGCATTTAGGCCCCAAATAAATGTTCATCCTGTGTGGCTTGATTTTAGCAGCCGGGGAAAATTTATTTCGGGATTTTTGGAGTTCGTTTAGTATTACTTTTATTTGTTTTTCTGCGCGTAATTATTTCAAAAAAATGAACCGACTACGGGCCGGGATTGACCAGGACTCCTCTGGCCGGGGCCCTTTCAATAGCGCCACCCCAGGCCGCTTTACCCCAAGCTGCCGCCCCAGGAAACCCTAGCCCGCACCCCCAAGCCGCCGCCCGCCGCCGTCGCCCCGCGCCGCAGCCGCCGCCGCTGATGCCGGACCCGCCCGCCGAGGTTGACCCCGCCACCGTTTTTTTTAGAAAAACCGTTTGGTTTTTCCGCCGGTTTTTCGTTGATTTTTTTGGATCCTTTTTTTATTAGATTGGTTTTTTTCGGTTTAGGTTAATTAGCGAGCGTTCGCCCGTTCGTTCGTTTTAACGAACGCGTTCATCGTTTAGATCCAGATAACGAATGTTCATTCGTTAATCTGTTCGTCGTTTTTCTTTTTCTCGGATTTTTTTCCGCGATTTTTCTGATCTGATTTTCGTTCTAGTATAACTTTTCGCTCGTTTGTCGGAATCAGGCGATTCAAGCGCCTGAAGTTTCGTCTCGAAACCCTCTTTCCATTTAACCAACTCAAACAAGTTTTTGCCTCTGTAAAATTTAACATAGATCCAGATTAGTAAATGAAACTTGTTTCTTTTGCCGCTTGTTTTTCGTTGCTTCGTTCGATTTGATTCTTTTTGCAAACCGGAGTTCTTAAGTTGAACTTTCTGGTTAGATCTCTTATTTGAGTTTTACCCGTGCATTAGATGAGTACTTATTGTATGCTTGTTTGTTTGCGATAGAGTACCCGAAGTGCGCCGCTTGCTACTTCGAATCGCTAGGTTTTGCGGATCATCAGCAAGCCAAGTAATACTTTGATCATACCTCCTACTACCCAGTTTTTATTGCATTAGATCAATCCTCAAACAATGCATGATTAGGATCTAATTAAATTGTGGGTTTTGTAAAGTAGATGAGGTAGTACCTATTACCTATTTTATTATCAAACCTTTGGGAGTTATTTCTACGTTTGCTTATTGCCATGCTATGCTAGTAGACTTGGATTGGGTGAGTGTATCCATGACAGATGTGAGATTGTTAAATTAATGGTTTATCTAAGGTGGCAACTTAAACACACATCTGGGTGGATTGAGGCACCTGGGTATTCCAGCGATTGCCTGTTTTTCTTTTGGACCGCCACCCAGGCTCAAAGGGGTCATGAGATTATTCATACTAGAAACTTCCGTGTGCAGCCACAAACTACTATGGGCTCTAGCATAGTTGACTAAGTCATGCGAACTCTTACAGTGGTAGACTAGCAGATGTAGGGGATGTAGGTTGGTACGGTCTACCCGTTCGTAAGGTGCAAGCGCTTCTGAAAGACTATGTCTCGGTCATCCGTTTCTCAAACATCATGTAGTGCGAGAATCCCAACGGAGGAGATCGAGTCTTGTGGGGAAAAGTGCGCAAACCTCTGCAGAGTGTATAAACTAATCATGGTTAGCCATGTCCCTGGTTATGGACAATTTGAGTATCTAGTACTTGGATTATCATGTGAATGTCATCATGTTACTCTAATTAATTTTGTTGGGTTTTAATGATGATGCTTAATTGGGATTGGGAGGGTGTCTACACTCTCAATGTTTAACAACTACCATGATAGTTAAATGAAATTTATTCCTTTGTAGTAGGGAAAATTGGCTATACGCAAAACTGTAACCATAGAGCTTTCCACCAGCCAAATATGCATGTAGTATAGCCTTATTCTTTCATTGCTCTTTATGTGTTACTTTGCCAGCATATTCCATGTGCTGACCCGTTTCGGGCTGCAACGTTCATGTTGCAGAATTTCCAGACGACGAGTAAGGAGACTTTTAGGTCGTGGTTCTATACTCAGTGATGCCGTTGGAGTTAATGGACTCACTTATCTTCCAAGCCTTCTGCTGTTATCGTTATTAGATGGCCTTAAGCCATATTAATTGTAATAAGTTCTCTTTTGAGACACTCGTTGTAATAAGTGTGTGATTTCTACTCTGTTATAAATCCTTCAAGTACTGTGCGGTGTCAGCATTACTGATCCAGGGATGACACTGGAGCACAGAGATTGGACCGTTTGAGGTCTGGTCGCTACAAGATGTTATCAGAGCACACGCTGACTATAGGACACGACCACTAAGCTAAAGCCCTAGATCACTACTCACTCTTCTCATTCTGACTCCTCATCTTTTCTACTCTTTTAGGATGGCGGATGCAAGGAACAAGTTTACACAACCGGATGAAGATACACCCTTTGGACGTCACTTGAAGGAAGTCACTAGATATCTGAACATCGGAGTACCAAGCTTCACCGGAACCTACAACGCCACTTTACCTGAAGAGGAGCGCTGGATGATTCAAGTTCAAGTTCCATGAAGGACGTTCATGCCAGTCACTGAGCCCATAGAGTTTTCCTTTGATGCACCAACCTGGAGTCTATGAAAGAGCATGGCAGCTCACATCACCATGGGACGTATTGGAGAAGTTTACCGCAATGATCTTAAGGATACAATCTACCAGATTTGTGGGCACCAAGATGAGCATTGGGAGATGATCAGCACCAAGAAGGATAGATCAATCACGGCTTTTATCCAGGAGTTAAACCAGCACATTCAACGTCAGGAGAACCAGATGTGCGCGGACATGATAGATCTGAAGAAGGCGAGGACAAGAATCACGGAACTGGAGGAAGAACTCAAGGCTACACGTGAAGATTATGAGGAGGAAATCGAAGTACTAGTGGATAACAATGCCGGCCTAACAATGAAGATCGGAATATTTATGGGAGGCCCTACACCAGTAGAAGAAGACGAAGAACCCAAGGAGATTCGCCCGGAAGACTACATCATCATCGATGACACCGACTCGGATCCAGATGATAGCGATGATGACTATGTTGATGAAGTTGGAGCAGATATCATGGAGTCTGCAACCAAAGAATATTTCTAGTAGACCACCCCATCAGTAGTAGTAGTCCACCATGTAAATATAGTAGTCCGAGCACTTTTTGTGATCGTTAGACCGGTTGTATGCCCTTGTTTGGTTGAATGAAGTGAATTGTTTGCTTTTGCCTCATATGCATATGGGTAGTGTTTTCTCTTTAGACCCCTCTCTATTCTTAAATCTCATATTTTCTAAACCCATCAGATGCCTCCGAGACGTGACCTGGATTTACCTTCCCACCGGAGCTCACTCAGCTGATCCAGCAGCAGAATACGTTGATGCAGTTGCTAGTCCAGAATCAGAATCAGGGGAACAACAACAACAACCCACCACCACCACCACCTGTTGATCACTTAGCCTGTTTTCTTAGGCTAAATCCGCTGGTGTTTTCCAGTAGCACCGAGCCTATAGTAGCAGATGATTGGCTCCGCAAGACAGCAAGGGAGTTGACCATGACAGGATGCACAGATGCAGAAAAGGTGAAGTTTGCCGCACATCAGCTTGACGGACCCACATCATCATGGTGGGAGAATTTCACAGCCACTTTCCCTATTGACACTGTCACATGGGACCATTTTCAGCAGGCTTTTTGTACTGCCCATGTTTCAGCAGGAGCTATGGCCATGAAGAAGCGTGAGTTTCGCAACTTGCGCCAAGGAGGACGGACAGTTGGCCAGTATGTGGATGACTTTAGTAAGCTAGCCCGTTATGCCCCAGATGACGTTGCTACGGATGCATCTAAGCAGGAGAAGTTTCTGGAAGGACTGAATGATGAGTTGAGCATGCAGTTGATGGTAGCAACCTTAAACAACTACCAGGAGTTGGTAGATCGTGCTCTTATGATTGAAGGGAAGCAGCAGCAAATTGAGAACCATAAGAGGAAGTATGGACAAGGGAAGTACAATTCTGGAGCTCAGCAGAAGCCGTGTTTACCCCTAGACTGGGAGGGCCTTTTCAGCATACCCATGGGGGAGGTAGCTCGCACAATCATAATGGCTCCAAGAATGGTAATGGGAATGAAGGAAGCAACGGTCAGAACCGTACCAACCCATCAACCCCAGCTAAGAGAGTCCTGAGCCAAGTCACTTGCTTTAAGTTCTAGAAGACCGGACATTATGCCTATGAATGTCCTGAAGCCTAGAATGGAAGTGGCAATGGAAGCTCTAGGAAGAAGCCGAACCCTTTCAACAGAGGACAGGTGAACCACGTTAACGTGGAGGAGGTTGAAGCTCAGCCAGATGCAGTAATAGGTAAGTTTTTGGTTAAGTCATTTACTGCACTCGTTCTTTTTAATATTGGTGCATCACATTCATACATATCAAGGGGATTTGTGGATAAGTATAAACTGCCAACCCAAGCCCTTAGGTCACCCATGTTAGTAACCTCACCTGGAGCAGAGTATATGGCTAGTCTATGGTGTGATCGGTTACCACTAAGGATCGGTAACTATGTATTTCCCTCGGACCTAATAGTATTGGAATCTCAAGGATTGGATGTGATATTAGGCATGGATTGGTTATAGAAGTATGAAGGGAACATTGAATGCGCCAGTAAGTCAATTTTGCTTACAAAGCCAGAAGGAAGAAGGATCAAGTATGTATCCCGGCATGTGCCGAAAAGGACTCAGGTAAATTCCTTAATAGGAGTTGTGCAGGAGGAAGTACCAGTAGTGAAGGATTTCCCTGATGTGTTTCCAGAGGAGTTGCCAAGCATGCCACCGGATAGAGATATTGAGTTTTTGATTGAGCTTTTGCCAGGCACAGGGCCAATATCTAAGAGACCATACAGGATGCCCGCAAAGGATTTGGAGGAGATTAAGAAGCAGATTAAAGAGTTATTGGATAAAGGTTATATTCGCCCAAGCTCTTCGCCTTGGGGATCGCCAGTACTTCTAGTGGAGAAAAATGATGGATCGTTAAGGATGGTTGTTGATTATCGAGGATTGAATGAAGTAACCATCAAGAACAAGTACCCACTACCGATGATCAATGATCTGTTTGATCGATTGCAAGGAGCTAAGGTATTTTCCAAGATCGATCTGCGATCAGGATACCATCAGTTGAAAATTCGAGAACATGATATACCTAAGACGGCTTTTACCACCAGGTATGGGCTGTACGAGTATACCGTTATGTCATTTGGTCTGACTAACGCCCCTGCCTATTTTATGAACATGATGAACAAAGTGTTTATGGAGTTTTTGGATAAGTTCGTCGTAGTGTTCATTGATGATATTCTGGTTTACTCAAAGAATGAAGAGGAGCATAAGGAGCATTTGCGTTTGGTACTTGAGAAGCTTAGAAAACATCAGTGATATGCCAAGTTTAGAAAATGTGAATTTTGGTTGAAGGAAGTTGGATTCCTAGGACACGTTATATCCGGAGAAGGTATAGCAGTAGATCCCACCAAGGTTGACACTGTGATGAATTGGGAAGCCCCAACAACAGTTGGAGAGATCTGGAGTTTTTTTGGACTCACAAGATACTACCGGAGATTCATTGAAAATTTCTCGAAGATTGCAAAACCCATGCCGGAGTTGTTGAATAAGGATACCAAGTTCAAACGGACTGAGAAATGTGAGGCCAGTTTTCAGGAGTTGAAGAAACGTTTGGTTACATCACCAGTATTGATTTTGCCGGATCAGAACAAGGATTATGAGGTATATTGCGACGCTTCACGTCGAGGACTTGGAGCAGTGCTTATGCAGGAGGGAAGAGTTGTTTCATATGCCTCACGACAGCTTAAGCCTCATGAGTTGAATTATGCCACGCATGATTTGGAGTTAGCAGCCGTAGTGCATGCATTGAAAACTTGGAGACATTTTCTCATTTGGAACCACTGTGAGGTGTACGCGGATCACAAGAGTTTGAAGTACATTTTCACGCAGAAGGAGTTGAATCTCAGGCAAAGGAGATGGTTGGAGCTCATCAAGGATTATGATATGAGATTGCATTATCATCCCGGGAAGGCTAACGTAGTAGCCGACGCATTGAGCCGTAAAAGCCATGTCAACACCCTAATGACGGGAGATTTACCAAGGGAGTTAGCCGAGGATCTTCGTGATCTATGTTTGGAGATAGTTCAGAGAGGCTATGTAGCAGCATTGGAGATTCAATCTACTTCGATGGATAAGATTAGAGAAGCTCAAAGGACTGACAAGGAGATTGTTTCTATAAAGGAGAAAATGAGCAAAGGTAAAGCTAAAGGATTTTGTGAGGATGAGCATGATACCTTATGGTTTGAAGACCGTGTTTATGTACCTAATAACCCGAAGATCAGGAAGTTAATTCTGCAAGAGGCCCATGATTCACCATATTCGATTCACCCAGGAAATACCAAGATGTATTTGGATTTGAAAGATACTTTCTGGTGGACCGGAATGAAGAAGGATATTGCGGAGTATGTAGCAGTTTGTGATGTATGTCAGAGAGTAAAAGCAGAGCATCAGAAGCCAGCAGGATTGCTACAGCCATTGTCAATACCCGAATGGAAGTGGGATAAGCTAGGCATGGATTTTATTACGGGATTGCCCAGAACACGTTCAGGCTATGATTCGATTTGGGTAGTAGTAGATTGTTTGACAAAGGTAGCGCATTTCATCCCAGTGAAGACTACTTACACTAGTGCTAAGTTGGCAAAGATATACATGACCAGGATCGTATGTCTGCATGGTGGTCCAAGGAGCATTGTATCAGACAAAGGAACCCAGTTTACCTCAAAGTTCTGGAATCATTTGCATGAAACTTTGGGTACCAGGCTAGAGTTCAGTACAGCTTTCCATCCGCAGATAGATGGACAGACCGAGAGAGTCAATCAGATTTTGGAGGATATGCTAAGAGCTTGTGCGCTAGATTATGGATCTAGCTGGGACGACAATTTGCCGTACGCAGAGTTCTCTTACAACAACAGCTATCAATCCAGTTTGAAGATGGCCCCTTTCGAAGCCTTATACGGAAGGAGGTGCAGGACCCCATTGTCGTGGGATGAAGTTGGAGACCGCCAGTTGTTTGGACCAGACCTGATTAAGGAGTCTGAATAGAAGGTGAAATTGATTCGCGATAGGCTCAAGGTAGCTCAGTCTAAGAAGAAGAGCTACGTAGATTCTAAACGCAAGGCGACAGTTTACGAGGTCAGAGACCAGGTTTATCTTCGAGTATCTCCACTTCGATGAGTTAAACGCTTTGGAGTTAAGGGAAAGTTAGTGCCACGTTTTGTAGGACCATACAAGGTTCTGGAGCGTATGGGAGAAGTAGCCTACAAGTTGGAATTGCTCGAAGAATTGTCAGGAGTTCACGATGTATTCAACGTTTCCTAGTTGAAGAAGTGCCATGCAGAGATGGTTGATATACCGCTGAGAGATACAGTGCCGCTGGAAGCGATTCAGTTGGACAGTGATTTGACCTATGAGGAGAAACTAGTCAAGATTTTTGAGTATGTTAGCCGAGTCACCCGCAGCAAGGTCATCAAGTTTTGCAAAGTCCAGTGGAGCCACCACACGGAGGATGAAGCCACCTGGGAGCGAGAGGAAGATCTGCTGAAGGACCACCCTCACCTATTTTCTAGCCAACCCGAATCTCGAGGGCGAGATTCATCTTAAGGGGGGTAGGTTTGTAACATCCCAAATTATCAATTTGGAATGTTATACATTAGATCATCATTGCATATCATATTTTATTGCATTTTGGTTGATCCTAGAAATTCTACGCAACTCAAGGACCCTCGGAGAGAGTTGGGGATTTCGTTATTTTCATATTTGAGTTTTCTCACATTTTGAAAATAGGATCATATGATTTTATTTATTTTATCTTCATTTATTTATATCATAAAAATATGAGAGAGGGAATAAAATGACTTTCCCAAAAATAAAGAAATATTGAGGACTCAATAATAAAATCAAATAAGATTTTATTTTGGTTTTATTTGCAATTTAATTTGAATTTAGGGAAAATGTGCATTTTACAAAATTGCATTTAGGCCCCAAATAAATGTTCATCCTGTGCGGCTTGATTTTAGAAGCCGGGGATAATTTATTTCGGGATTTTTGGAATCCGTCTAGTATTTCTTTTATTTGTTTTTCTGTGCGTAATTATTTAAAAAAACGAACCGACTACAGGCCGGGATTGGCCAGGACTCCTCTGGCTGGGGCCCTTTAAATAGCGCCACCACGGGCCGCTTTAGCCCAAGCCACCGCCCCAGGAAACCCTAGCCCGCGCCCCAAGCCGCCGCCCGCCGCCGCCGCCCCGCGCCGCAGCCGCCGGCCCCGCCCGCCAAGGTTGACCCCGCCGCCGGGTTTTTTAGAAAAACCATTCGGTTTTTCCGTCGATTTTTCGTCGTTTTTTTAGATCCGTTTTTTATTAGATTGGTTTTTTTTCAGTTTAGGTTAATTAGCGAGTGTTCGCTCGTTCGTTCGTTTTAACGAACGCGTTCATCGTTTAGATTCAGATAACGAACATTCATTCGTTAATCTGTTCATCGTTTTTCTTTTTCTCGGATTTTTTTCGCGATTTTTCTGATCGCGATTTCTGATCCGATTTTCATTCTAGTATAACTTTTCGCTCGTTTGTCGGAATCAGGCGATTCAAGCGCCTGGAGTTTTGTCTCGAAACCCTCTTTCCTTTTAACCAACTCAAACAAGTTTTTGCCTCTGTAAAATTTGACCTAGATCCAGATTAGTAAACGAAGCTTGTTTCTTTTGCCGCTTGTTTTTTGTTGCTTCGTTCGATTTGATTCTTTTTGCAAACCAGAGTTCTTAAGTTCAACTTTCTGGTTAGATCTCTTATTTGAGTTTTACCCGTGCATTAGATGAGTACTTATTGTATGCTTGTTTGTTTGTGATAGAGTACCCGAAGTGTGCCGCTTGCTACTTCGAATCGCTAGGTTCTGCGGATCATCAGCAAGGCAAGTAACACTTTGATCATACCTCCTACTACCTAGTTTTTATTGCATTAGATCAATCCTCAAACAATGCATGATTAGGATCTAGTTAAATTGTGGGTTTTTGGAAGTAGATGAGGTAGTACCTATTACCTGTTTTATTATCAAACCTTTGGGAGTTATTTCTACATTTGCTTATTGTCATGCTATGCTAGTAGACGTGGATTGGGTGAGTGTATCCATGAAAGATGTGAGATTGTTAAATTAATGGTTTATCTAAGGTGGCAACTTAAACACACATCTGGGTGGATTGAGGCACCTGGGTATTCCAGCGATTGCCTATTTTTCTTTTGGGCCGCCACCCAGACTCAAAAGGATCATGAGATTATTCATACTAGAAACTTCCGTGTGCAGCCACAAGCTACTATGGGCTCTAGCATAGTTGACTAAGTCGTGCGAACTCTTACAGTGGTAGACTAGCAGGTGTAGGGGATGTAGGTTGGTACGGTCTACCCGTTTGTAAGGTGCAAGCGCTTCTGAAAGACTATGTCTCGGTCATCCGTTTCTCAAACACCATGTAGTGCGAGAATCCCAACGGAGGAGATCGAGTCTTGTGGGGAAAAGTGCGCAAACCTCTGCAGAGTGTATAAACTAATCATGGTTAGACGTATCCCCGGTTATGGACAATTTGAGTATCTAGTACTTGGATTATCATGTGAATCTCATCATGTTACTCTAACTAATTTTGTTGGGTTTAAATGATGATGCTTAATTGGGATTGAGAGGGTGTCTACACTCTCAATGTTTAACAACTACCATGACAGTTAAATGAAATTTATTTCTTTGTAGTGGGGAAAAATTAGCTTTACGCAAAACTGTAACCATAAAGCTTTCCACCAGCCAAATATGCATGTAGTATAGCCTTATTATTTCATTGCTCTCTATGTGTTACTTTGCCAGCATATTCCATGTGCTGACCCGTTTCGGGCTGCAACATTCATGTTGCAGACTTTTCAGACGACGAGTAAGGAGCCTTTTAGGTCGTGGTTCTATACTTAGTGATGCCATTGGAGTTGATGGACTCACTTATCTTCCAAGCTTCCGCTGTTATTGTTAATAGATGGCTTAAGCCATATTAATTGTAATAAGTTCTCTTTTGAGACACTCGTTGTAATAAGTGTGTGATTGCTACTCTGTTATAAATCCTTCAAGTACTGTGCGGTGTCAGCATTACTGATCTAGGGATGACACTGGAGCACAGAGATTGGACCGTTTGAGGTCTGGTCGCTACATCTAGAGGTCATGTTACTTGACCATGACGAACCTACGAACTATGAGGAAGCGATGATGCGCCCAGATTCCGCGAAATGGCTTGAAGCCAAGAAATCTGAGATGAGATCCATGTATAAGAACAAAGTATGGTCTTTGATTGACTTGCCCAAAGATCGGCAAGCCATTGAGATTAAATGGATCTTCAAGAGGAAGACGGACGCTGATAGTAGTGTTAATATCTGCAAAGCTAGAATTGTCGCAAAAGGTTTTTGACAAGTTCAAGGTGTTGACTACGATGAGAGTTTCTCACTCGTATCTATGCTTAAAGTCTGTCCGAATCATGTTAGCAATTGCCACATTTTGGCAAATGGATAAAAAAAACTACATTCCTTAATGGATTTATTAAAGAAGAGTTGTTTATAATGCAACAAGAAAGTTTTGTCAATCCTAAAGGTGCTAACAAAATATGCAAGCTCCAGCGATCCATCTATGGACTGGTGCAAGCATCTCGGAGTTCGAATATACGCTTTGATAAGTTAATCAAATCATATAGTTTTATACAGACTTGCGGTGAAGCCTGTATTTACAAGAAAGTGAGTGGGAGCACTACAACATTTCTGATAAGTATATGTGAATGACATATTGTTGATCGAAAATAATGTAGAATTATTCTGCAAAGCATAAAGGAGTGTTTGAAAGTAGTTTTTCAAAGAAAGACCTCGGTGAAGCTGCTTACATATTGAGCATCAAGATCTATAGAGATAGATCAAGACACTTGATAAGTTTTTCAATGAGTACATACCTTGACAAGTTTTTGAAGTGGTTCAAAATGGAACAGTCAAAGAAAGAGTTCTTGCCTATGTTACAAGGTGTGAAATTGAGTAAGACTCAAAGCCCGACCACGGCACAAGACAGAAAGAGAATGAAAGTCATTCCCTATGCCTTGGCCATAGGTTCTATAAAGTATGCCATGTTGTGTACCAAATCTATTATATACCCTACACTGTTTTTGGCAAGGGAGTACAATAGTGATCTAGGAGTAGATCACTAGACAACAGTCAAAATTATCCTTAGTGGAATAAGGATATGTTTCTTGATTATGGAGGTGACAAAAAGGTTCGTCGTAAAGGGTTACGTCGATGCAAATTTTGACACTGATCCAGATGACTCTAAATCTCAATCTGGATACATATTGAAAGTGGGAGCAATTATCTAGAGTAGCTCCATGCAGAGCATTGTTGACATAGAAATTTGCAAAATACTTACGGATCTGAATGTGGCAGACCCGTTGACTAAACTTCTCTCACAAGCAAAACATGATCACACCTTAGTACTCTTTGGGTGTTAATCACATAGCAATGTGAACTAGATTATTGACTCTACTAAACCCTTCGGGTGTTGGTCACATGTCAATATGAACTATGGGTGTTAATCACATGGTGATGTGAACTATTGGTATTAAATCACATGGCGATGTGAACTAGATTATTGACTCTAGTGCAAATGGGAGACTGAAGGAAATATGCCCTAGAGGCAATAATAAAGTTATTATTTATTTCCTTATATCATGATAAATGTTTATTATTCATGCTAGAATTGTATTAACCGGAAACATAATACATGTGTGAATACATAGACAAACAGAGTGTCACTAGTATGCCTCTACTTGACTAGCTCGTTGATCAAAGATGGTTATGTTTCCTAACCATAGGCATGAGTTGTCATTTGATTAATGGGATCACATCATTAGGAGAATGATGTGATTGACTCGACCCATTCCGTTAGCTTAGCACTTGATCGTTTAGTTTGTTGATATTGCTTTCTTCATGACTTATACATGTTCCTATGACTATGAGATTATGCAACTCCCGTTTACCGGAGGAACACTTTGTGTGCCACCAAACGTCACAACGTAACTGAGTGATTATAAAGGTGCTCTACAAGTGTCTCCGAAGGTACTTGTTGGTTTGGCGTATTTCGAGATTAGGATTTGTCACTCCGATTGTCGGAGAGGTATCTCTGGGCTCACTCGGTAATGCACATCACTATAAGCCTTACAAGCATTGCAACTAATGAGTTAGTTGCGGGATGATGTATTACGGAACGAGTAAAGAGACTTGCCGGTAATGAGATTGAACTAGGTATTGAGATACCGACGATTGAATCTCAGGCAAGTAACATACCGATGACAAAGGGGACAATGTATGTTGTTATGCGGTTTGACCGATAAAGATCTTCATAGAATATGTAAGAGACAATATGAGCATCGAGGTTCCGCTATTGGTTATTAACCGGAGACGTGTCTCGGTCATGTCTACATAGTTCTTGAACCCGTACGGTCTGCACGCTTAAAGTTCGATGACGGTTATATTATGAGTTTATGTGTTTTGATGTACCGAAGGAGTTCGGAGTCCCGGATGAGATAGGGGACATGACGAGGAGTCTCGAAATGGTCAAGACGTAAAGATCGATATATTGGACGACTATATTCGGACATCTGAAAGGTTCTGAGTGATTCGGATATTTTCGGGGGTACCGGGGAGTTACGGAATTCGTATTGGGCCTTAATGGGCCATACGGGAAAGGAGAGAAAGGCCTCAAAGGTTGGCCGCACCCCTCCCCATGGGCTGGTCCGAACTGGACTAGGAAGGGGGGGGCCTTCCTTCCTTCTCCTTTTCCCTTCCCTTTCCTTCCCTCCTACTCCTACTACTTGGAAGGGCTCCTTAGTTCTACTAGGAAAGGGGGAATCCTACTCCCGGTGGGAGTAGGACTCCCCTAGGGCGCGCCATAGAGAGGCCGGCCCTCCCCCTCCTCCACTCCTTTATATACGGTGGCAGGGGCACCCCAAAGACACAACAATTGATCTCTTGATCTCTTAGCCGTGTGCGGTGCCCCCTCCACCATAATCCACCTTGATCATATCGTAGCGGTGCTTAGGCGAAGCCTTGCGTCGGTAGAACATCATTATCGTCACCACACCGTCGTGCTGACGAAACTTTCCCTCAACAGTCGGCTGGATCGGAGTTCGAGGGACGTCATCGAGTTGAACATGTGCAGAACTCGGAGGTGTCGTGCGTTCGGTACTTGATCGGTCGGATCATGAGGACGTACGACTACATCAACCGCGTTGTGCTAACGCTTCCGCTTTCGGTCTACGAGGGTACGTGGACACACTCTCCCCTCTCGTTTCTATGCATCACCATGATCTTGCATGTGCGTAGGAAATTTTTTGAGATTACTACGTTCCCCAACACTTCTTGCATAGCTTGAATCCATTCAGGTTCCATGAAGGCTTCATCAACTTTCTTGGGTTCAGATATTAAGACAAATGCAAAGTGCCCGCAGAAATTTGCAAGTTGTGTTGCTCTTGAACGAGTGAGTGGACCAGGTGCATTGATGCTATCAATTATCTTCTCAATTTGTACTTCATTTGCAACACGAGGCTGAATTGGGCAAAGATTTTGCTCTTGCTGATCATTGTCTTCATATTCGGCATTGGCTTCAGGCTGAGCAGTGTCTTCAGGCTAATTAGGTGCAGAAATGATGATTTCCTCTTCAGCCCGTGCCTCTAACAGTATGATTTCTCCAGTACCCATAAGCTTGATAGATTCACTTGGTGTAGCTTCATCTAGCACATTTGGCAGGTGCTCTCAGTCAGGAGCTTATATGATGTCTTCTTTAGGAACTTGTGAAGATAAACATGGTTGATGACATGGCATGCAGTATCAATAGCTTCAGGCCAGAACTTTTTTGGGGTCTTGTACTCATCAAGCATCGTCCGTGCCATCTCAATGAGGGTTCTGTTCTTACCCTCCATGATGCCATTCTGCTGAGGTGTGTATGGAGCTGAGAACTCATGTGTGATGCCCAATGTATCAAGATAAGTGTCGAGGCCGGTGTTCTTGAATTCAATGTCGTTGTCACTTCTGATGTGCTTGATCTTGATGCCATAGTTGGTCATGGCGCGATTGGCGAATCGTTTGAAGACATCCTGCACTTCAGTCTTGTAGAGAATTATGTGCACCCATGTATATCCTGAGTAATCATCAACTATGACGAAACCATAGAGGCAAGCAGTAGTGGTAAGGGTAGGGTAGTGAGTAGGGCCGAATAAGTCCATGTGAAGCAGCTCGAAGGGACGTGTCATCGTCATGGTTGTCTTCGAGGGATGCTTGGCCCTAGTCATCTTTCCAGCTTTGCAGGCACCGCATAGATGATCCTTCTTCAACTTGACGCCCTCGATGCCTATGACATGCTTCTTCTTCGCGAGAGTGTGCAAGTTCGTCATGCTAGCATGCCCTAGCCTCTGATGCTAGAGCCAGCACTCGAAGCTTTTGCTAGAAGACATACAGCCAACTGTGGTCCTGCGGAGAAATCTACCATATACAGATCGTCCTTTCGATATCCTTCGAAGACTAGAGATTTGTCAGATTCCATAAGCACAAGGCAATGATATTTTCCAAATATCACAATCATGTTCAGGTCACAAAGCATTGAGACATACATTAAGTTGAAACCAAGGGGTTCAACAAGCATGACTTTATCCATGTGTTGATCCCTTGAGATTGCAACTCTACCTAGGCCCAATACCTTGCTTTTACCAGTGTCACCAAATGTGATGTGACTCTTGTCAGATGGACGTAGGGTTAAATCCATAAGAAGACTTCGATCACGTGGTTAGTGCATCCACTGTCCATGATCCACTCAAAAGCCTTCGGTGTCGTACCCTACAGTGCAGTTGGGGGGATAGGCTTCACCAAGAGAAGTGTGAAGCATAAACATTTGACGAACAAGTATATTATCAAAGTTTAGATCCTGGTTAGGGTAGATAGGATGTTTGTCAAGAAATTTTGGGACGAAATACATAGTAATACCATTTTGGCATTTTATTTTGCGTCCCACAAGATGTTTTAGGTCCCCAGCATAAGCATCAGAAGCTTTTGATTTTTGGCTGGAGACCATTCCCTGCAAAAGAGAGTTAATTCTTCTTAACCACCCACATCTTAAGGGGTGGATTAGAACCAATGAGTCTAAGTGCAGCATCTGAGAATTTAGGCTTTGGAGCCCTAGCAAATAGCCTTGCAGGAGGTGAATAATACTCATAAGAATAAGCAGAATAGTTCTTGGTCTTATGAACATAGCGGTTTGATGAAACACGCTCATATGCATACGTCTGAGTATGGTTTCCCTGCAAAACATTGGTGTTAGGGTGACTCTAATGAGTCCACTTTCTGTATGAAGCCTTTGGACCATATGAAGCCTTTGGTCTGGGGTTTGTCTTCTTCCCAGGTGGGATCATGATGACATTCACATGAAGCTTCTCAAGACAACTTTTGGGCACCTAGATCTTCTTCCGAGGTGGCACATTCCTGTAGTTAGTACCAATATACCTAGCAAAAACTTCGCCATTCTTATTCTTAAATAGTTTATAGTTTGCATCAAAGGATTCATCAATGATAATCGGGTTAGCACAAGTGAAGCCAGATAAGGTAGATGGATCCACTGAAGGTCCCTTTGCAGCAACCCATGTGGTTGTGGGGTACTACTCAGGCTTCCAGTATGAACCATTAACATTCATTTTCCTCTCGAACCCAACACCCTCTTTCCTAGGGTTTCGGTTCAGAATCTATTTCTTGAGGACATCACAAAGACTCTGATGCACTTTGAGGCTTTTGTACATCCCTGTTTCAAGCAATGTCTTCAACCTAGCATTCTCATCAGCAATAGTAGTGGTATCCTCAGAAGAGGGGTTAGTTTCCACATCAGCAGTTGAAGAGATAGCAACAGTAGCAGCAGTAGAACATTTAGCAACAGAGACAACATTATCACACTCAAGACATTTTAAACATGGTGGCTCAAAGTCTTCCTGAGTAGTACTGATCTGTTGAACACGAAGTGACTCATTCTCCTTTTGAAGATCTTCATGAGACGCTCTCAGGTTCTCAAGTTTTTACTTCCTTTGAAGATAATCATGGGAAAGCTTCTCATGAGTAGCTGAGAGTGTTTCATGACGACTTTAAAATTCTTCGTACTTAACATGAAGATTTTTAATGCCTTCAATTAAGGATTGAGTTCGAGTCATTTCCGCATCCAACAGTTCATCGCTTTTGTCTAGCAACTTTTGAATATGTTCCATAGCATTTTATTGTTCTGTTGCAATTTTAGCAAGTGTTTTGTAGCTAGGTTTAGATTCACATTCAGAGTCAGCTTCGCTGGATGTTTGAAAGTAAGCATCACGTGAGTTTACCTTGGCACCACGTGCCATGAAGCAGTAGGTAGGAGAAGATGGCTCAGGTTCGGGAGTAATTGTTTTGAGTGACTCTTTGAATTCGAGGAACCATGGGTCCTGACATGTTCGATGACCATCATAAACATCAGAAATTCAATCCCATATAAGCTTTGCATTGCAGAGATGCATGACGCGCCTGAACTCGTCTCTTAACAGACATGAGCATATAACAGCCTTCGTCTTGGTATACAGAAAAGTATATTTGTGAATATCATCAGCATGCGCCATCTTGCATAAATCGGTGAGACCAATCTCCGTGACAGTCCAAAGCTCACTGTCCATATCAAGGAGGCGCTTCCTCATCATAGCCATCCATCGGGGATAATCATGACCATAAAAAATGGGGCATGCAGCGAAGTCCTTGATTGTCCCTGCAGTCGACATAGCTAAAACTCCAGGTGGTTAAACCGAATCACACAGAACAAGGGAGCACCTTGCTCTGATACCATTGAAAGTGTTAGTTATCGACTCGAG
Organism: Triticum dicoccoides; assembly: GCF_002162155.2. NCBI lineage: Eukaryota > Viridiplantae > Streptophyta > Magnoliopsida > Poales > Poaceae > Triticum > Triticum dicoccoides. The sequence goes on along the minus strand of NC_041390.1, from coordinate 485,751,432 downwards.
GGGGGGTGAATAGGCGATTTCTATGAGTCTTCAAAACACAAGGTCTTTGAAGACAGGCGATAGAAATGAACCGATTGATATACAGCGGAAGGTAGACTACACTAGACAAGCCATAGTCAAGTATGCAATGAAGTGAAAGCACGAAGACTATCAGCAGCTAGGTAGTATGGATCAGGATGGAAGACAGTATGAAGCCAAGCAGTAAACAGTCTTCACTCAGTGAAGTCAATCAGATCATACAGGCAAGCAATGACTTCACGAAGACAAACTGTAAAGTAAAGGGAAGTGAAGGATATAATCAGTTGCTTGGTGAAGACAAGGATTTGGTAGACCAGTTCTGGTTGCTGTGACAACTGTACGTACGGTTAGGGAGGCTGATATTTAATTCAGAAGACAGCGTCTTCATCTTATTTCCCTTGAGCCAAGGACACCCAGTCCTTGCCCAATCACTCTGGTAAGTCTTCAAGGTAGACTTCCAAACCTTCACAGACTTCGTTCAGCGGTGATCTACAATGACTCTTGGATGCTTAGAATGTGACGCCTAACCGGCTGGAGGATTCACAGTCCTCAAGTGTAACAAGTCTTCAGGTCACGTGGACAGAAAGACTTTAGTGATGCCTAACACTCTTTGGCTTCTGGTGTTTTGGGCTTTATCCTCGCAAGGATCTCTCTCTCTCTCAAATGCTTCGGAGGTGGGTTGCTCTCAAACGACAAAATTCGTGCACTAACTCTGGGCAGCCACCAATTTATGGTGTAGGGGATGGGCTATTTATAGCCATGAGGCAACCCGACCTGATTTGTCCGAAATGACCCTGGGTCACTAAGGAACCGACACGTGTCCAACGATCGGATTACAAACGCACGCGGCAGCTTGACTTGGGTTACAAGTAAAGCTGACTCATCCAACTCTGGATACGATTTTCTCTCATTGTCTTCGCTCGAAGACATAGGATTTGGTTGAGCATCACTTCAGTCACTCTTACTTTCTTCACTTGGACCCCACTTAACAGTACGGTGGTTCTAAACTACGAAACAACTATGTCTTTGCACTCCGTAGTCTTCATATGAATGTCTTCTCATGTCATAGTCTTCATCGTGAATGTCTTCACGAACCACCATTGTCTTCAATGTCTTCACACATTTTTAGGGGCCATCTCTGGTAGGTAAACTGAATCAATATGGGACTACTACTTGTGTTATCCTGCAATTCTCACAAACACATTAGTCCCTCAACCAAGTTTATCATCAATACTCCAAAACCAACTAGGGGTGGCACTAGATGCACTTACAGAAATTCCATAGAAATTCTAAAAAAGTTGAACACTTTCTAAAATTAGACAACCTGTTACTAAATGCATTATCACTTTTAATCTAGACTTACAACTACTATCAATTCTCGTAAACGTCATTGTTCATTGGTCGAAAAGTAATAAAAGTGAAAAATGAAAACATGTTAACGAATACAAACCATACGAAAAACACAACCAAATACTCCAGGCTCATTAAATGTGCCATGTAAAATAATAAACCTCTATAGGAGCTAGACCAGTTATAATAAACACTCAGTTAGAAACACAAGAAAAGTGCAAGAGGGCGGGGAGAGAGAGGGAGAAAGGAGTTCCCATATATCCGGAGACATGGCGCAATGGAGGAAAAACAATAACCTCTATTCGCATGAAATTGTTCCCTTTCTACATTAAGCTTCTCTCACTTCATATCACGCCAACTTGTACAAGCAGCAATGGTGTCCACCCTATAGATAAACGAGATTCTTCTTAACCATGAAAAGGCACATGCGCTTCGTGCACCAATGTGTCGCGCACACACACAACAAGTATAGAGAAAAACATGTAGATAACGAAAATAACATGTCAAAGTATAAAGTCGTTAATGCACGTCATAGTATGTTTTCATTTTTTTTAAATGTTACAAATTTTTTTAAAAAGAAAAGAGAATAGCATAGAAAAATATAAAAAATAGAATAATAAAGCAACAAATCAAATATGGAAAATAAATAAAACCGTATGTAAAGAAAAAGATAGTAAATTAAGGGGGAAAAGATACAGCAAAGAAAAAGAAAAACGAGAAAACTCTCACAACACAACACACGAAGGATGCAGCTAGGCCATGCCGAAAATGGCCCACGTAAACTGCAAATAGCAAACACAAACAACTAAACCCATGCATGGCCACTGTGGTAAATCTTAGTTGAAACCCGTTAGCGTCAACTGTCGAGCCTACGCTCACAGGCGAGGTGCATTGGGCCAGCCTAGTTTGGGGCATCGCCGCTCTTTTTTCTTCAAAATCAAGGTACCCTCTTCAAAGGTCACATTCAAATCCTCTTGTGCTAACAAGTGGCACAATGCATGTGTGACACTTATCGCAACCTATAAGTTTTGTGCTTCTTTCACTCATTTTTTAATGTTTTATCTCTTGACCCATTCGTCAAAATCATGAACCGCACATTGAGAAAATCAGAAATAAAAAATACAAAAAATAGGAAACACAAAAAATAGGAAAACGTAA
>NC_041390.1:485721553-485748320 GCF_002162155.2 Triticum dicoccoides | reverse complement strand
GTTTTCACTTTTTTTGTGAAGCACATTTCACTTTCTCACGTTATGCTTCACCGTGAATCTCAACAGTGGTTTTTCACATGGTGTGCTTCATATGAGTAAAACTAGAAAAACTACCAAGAATTAAAAAAATCATGAGAACATAGAAAAAACAAGCAAAGTCTAAAAACAAGTGCAAGAAAAACAAAACAAAAACATGCTCCCATGGGGTGCGCCCAACATGCAACACATGGGGGTGTTGGGGCTCCCTGCACTGCCCACTGGGTCTCCCTGAAAGGAGTACCCGTCAGTTAGTTATTTCTTTTTTTCTTCTGCTTGTGGTTTTTGTTTCCAATTTAAAAAAAATCTTTTCTTTATTGTTTATTTATTTATTTATTTTAATTTTTGGTTATTATTCTGTTTTATTCCGGTTTCTTCACTTATAATTATTTTTATAGTCCTTTGTAATGTAAACATTTTTCTTATGTATGATGAACATTTAGTTAATATAGGGTGAACTTTATATATATATATATAGCTAACCTTTTTCAATGTATGGTGTGTGTGTGTGTGTGTGTGTGTGTGTGTGTGTGTATTTAATACAGACTTAACTATTTTTCTAGTGAATTTTTCTAATATACGATGAGTATATTTATAATGTAGACTAAAATGTTTTTAGTCACACACTGAACTTTTATTATGTATTTTTTCTATTTATCAAAATATATTTTAAATTATTTAGATATGTAAAAAATTCAAAAAAAAGGCATGAAAACTGAAGAGAAAAAATGAAGTAAAACTGTTTTTTTTTATTTTGAGACAGCTAAAGTGAACTTGTCGGAGTGGGCCGGCCCATTTGGGCCCGCTTCAAGCGTTCGAGTATTTGACGCTAAAATGCATCGAATAGGGGGGGGAGCGTCATGCTGCCCATACCCTAGCGCTTAAAAAAAGATGGGCTTTCCCATTTTTCTCAGTTCACCATGTTTTAAAACCATTTTTTGTTTGGTTTTTCACATGTTTTTTCATTATTTGTTTTTCTATTTCTTCTTATTCAGGTTTCCATCTACGTCGTTTCTTCAAATTCTTAACCCATGAACTTTTTAAAAATTTGTGAACTTTACAGATAAGAGCTTTTATGTTTACAGGAAAGTCATGCTAGTTTATTAATACTAGATGACACTTAATCATGCACTAATAGCTTGGGAGGGGGTGTATCCAAGAACATAGATGGTGGATTAACATGACTCGGGCAACCATGTTTGATTGTCTATTACAATGTTTGACAAAGATCTTACCAGAATATTTCATCAAAGTCAAGCATTCATCCAGCATTGAGGCCACCTCCATAGAATGTCCATGGTTAAAGTTTATCAGCCCCACCACAATCATGTTATCCATCTGCACAATCAGTTGGTTATAGCCCAGAAGACTAGCCAAGTCTTCCTGGAGAGCGGCATCTTTTGGAGCGACTACAACAGCTACATGTTCAAGTCTTACATTCGCTGCACTGATGATCACCCTGTGATCACGAACTCCCGCCCAAGAAGCACCCGAATTATCATCCTCCATGAATGTTGCGTCCATGTAAAATATTTGTTGCCTACCTATTGGTTTTTTCTAGCTCTTAAGACAAGGGCCAGGCACGGAATCTCTCGACGCACAGACGAAATTCATGGCTAGTGTTTGGATAGCCAATGTGGGTTCGATCTGGAGTTTGCACGAGTTCTTCATGAACTATATGCCGTCTCTGCCACCATATGTACATGAGAATATCACATGTACCAACATGAAACAACAATAACTTCCGTCATATAACTGGATCCATGTAGGGGGTGATACTTACTCTCATGCTCCCACTCGGGCATTGAGCAATATTTTGTAATGTGGTGATTTGCCAACACACAAGGACATGGGACAGGAAGAATCATCACAAGAATATTTTAATTTTCCCCAAAAAATTTGAAATTTCATAAACCCTTTCAAATTCTACAGTATAATGTAACATCAAGCAGATACAAAACATGATAAGAGACACATCATCTCGCATATAACAATGATGCATGGAGAAAACCATAATTTGAAGGCCTCTTACATAGTAATGATCTTCCCACTCCCTTTAGTAGGAAGAACACATGAAGAAAACCGCAGGGATTTCTCACGCTTGCTAAAGAAAATTGTCATCCTTGGACAACATAATTTGCCATAAAAATGTTTGATTTGTCATGCAAAAAATCTGACATTCGATTTGTAGCCAAATCCATAATTGTTACATGCGATCCCGGCATCTGTCGATTTTTTTTTTTTTTTTGCAAACTAACCAGCCGGGCTGATGGAAATCAGGCACTTGCCTCCTCGTTGATCCTTGGTATCGGGCTAACCCGAGAACCGCACAAGAACGGAGCCTTTCCGTGCCATGCATGTCCATGTCAGCGACAGTGGCACCCTAATCGTCAGGAATTGGAGCTTATGTTTGGCAAGTCATCAAAGCGTACAATAATGTCGATGTGTCTTTGTCTTCGTCCGAATAATCTGCCCAAGTCAACCTAGGTTGACACCTACGAGTAGCATGCATGCATGCATGGTCCTCCGAAAGTCTGAAGTGCCAACTGCTTGAAAACCAAAAACACGTACGCACAACCGTCAACTTCTCTGTCCTTACCGCTGTGCTCTAGCCACTCGGGGCTTACAGTTCCAGTCACTATTAGACCAAATCACGTACAGCAGTGCCACTATCCAGGCCATTTGATAGGATTGTCAACGGGGCAGATGAGCAACGACAAGGTTTCCGCTTGACTTGCGACAAGATCAGCACGCAGTCACATGGTGGAACACAAATTAATCAGAGAGGCCTCCAAGTCTGTGCGACCTAACCACTCCTACATTCACGTCCACGTCAGTGTTGACCTCCAATTCTTGGAGCCATCACACACTCTACCAGCTATTCAGTAGTAGTACTAGCTACAATTGTACGTCCATGGGCCATTCATTCATTAATCTGGCATTCATTCTGGCCTAGCGCGTGGGCATAATACAGTGCTCCTACCATGCTTTTAGCATACGTTTATCTGCCTGCCTTTTTGGCTGGCGCGCTTGTCTGAACATTATTAACATACGTTTGGTCCGTTTAGCATGATCATTTGGGCCGTGGTGTGGAACTGACAAGGAGCTAGCCAGGTAGCCAGCCTCATGGGCAGGCCCACCGTCCACTGAGATTTGGGGCTGACGCGTACGTCCGGCGATGGCGATGCTTCTCTTGTTTTGTCTCCTTTGGCTGCGCCAATACCTGGCCAAACCTCGGGCTGGGCCGGGCTTCGGGCCAGGCCTAGCCAAGCCCGAGCCAAAAAACCTGGGCCCGAGCCCGGCCCGAACATGCAAAAGCCCGCCGGGCCTCGGGCCTCGGGCCGGGCCCCTTCAGAAAACGGCAAAAATGACGGGCCCGGGCCCAGCCCGGCCAGGCCACTAGTTTCAAAATCTAGGCCCGACCCCGGCCTGGGAGCAGCGTCGGGCCAGACCGGGTCGGGCTTTTTCGGGCCGGGCCGGCCGGGCCGGGCTGCCCATGGCCAGGTCTAGCTGCGCCTTTGCATTACACCACAAGTTAGTGCTGTTTTGTCTAAAAAAAACAAGTTAGTGCTGTTATTTGCCTGCCATTAGTCGCTTCCGGGGAGAAGAAAAATATCATTCCTTCATGCTGCACAGGGTAAAGCAACGCGTATATTTCCATTGTATCCGCGTGAATACGACGGTTTCCCGTCGAATTCATAGGCACGAAACATGATGTACACATGGACATTTCTAGATCCCCGGGTTTTGCCGTTGCGTCTGTAGATTAAGCAGTAGAGCAGTCACATAGTGGCACTCATGAGAATGTTTGAGTACTACGTACATGCTACAGGAGTTGATTTAAACTTTAAAGCACTCGTAATGATGGACGATGATAAATATACGGGGATGAGGGTCCGAGTATGCGTGTTTGGTGAGATATGCGGGGGATTTGATTGACATGCCGCATCATTCGTTTGATGCACCTGAGGACTAAGTTTGCTAGTCCACACACGTAGTGGAGGTATGTTTCAACAAAAACCAAAGCTAGTGGAGATGGTGAGGTGACGGGGAAGACTAAGTTTCAACCAAATTTCATTGTCACCCTATGCCTATGGTATAGCAACGGTAACAATGTTAAAATACGGAGTGGGTTCCCGTTCGTCCCCATGGAAGTTTCATCGTGAGGAAATGCACGTCATCGTCTCTTTGTTGACGTGACACTGGTGCACCGCCAGTTTTATTATTATTTAATAATAGAGAGAAAAGATGCAGCATGAGAATACAAGCATGGTTCAGTGGATATGCACACAACTGGCCAAGTGGAAGCGCTACATTTAGAAATTCCACATGATAAAAGTTCACGTCGATATTCGTGGCCATGAGCCCATGATGCTTTTTTCACCGGGCATACCGATCAAACCACCACTGGCGGAGCTTAGGCAAGGCCGAATGGGCCATGGCCCGCCCAGCTCTCGCGTTTCTCCTCATATATTATAGCCAGCTCATGGGTTGTAGAATACAATCTAGTAGTAATCCTTCACAGTGTGGCCCACCCAGCCCGCCCAGCATTTTTGTGCAAGCTCCGCCACTGCAAACCACCAATAGCAAACTAGGCCTTGCACCTGCCTGAAATTGATGGCTTCCACTGTTGTATGAAATACACTATGCTGATTTCATGAAAATATTCGTACCCCAGACGTCTTGGTTGCGCAAAGAAATAAAATGGAACCGCCTATCTAAAACGGAGATTATTTTCACCGTGGCCGTGGAAAGGCCGGGAGTTTACAAAGGAGATGGCCATAAAGCGGGCAAATGATGACACACGAGTAGACATTTGCTGGAACTGACGAATAATTCCGCAACTTCCCTAGCAACCGGCTCCGGGCCCAGCCTACAACCCATAAGCTTTACAAAGTCGCCATGAAAGTTAGCAGATTTCTGGCACTTTCGCCTGCACATTCTCCGCGAGGTTGTGCGTCGCGTTGCGCCTGTCTCCGCTCCTCTTCAGATGTGTGTCTCCATCCCAATGCTTCGCTACGTACGCTTGCCCTCGATCTGGGGAAGACAAGGCCGCATGCCTTCAAACGTCTCCGTGCCTTTTGTAACCATATACTGCTACACTGCAATGCAATTGTTAAACCTGTTGAGCTGAGCAGATCGCCCTGGCTCTTCCTCTTGACTTTTCCATCACGAATAGTAGTACACAGCAGGCAGATAGGGGGTGGTTCGTTGGGCCTTCTTGATTCGAGGGCAGTTGCCTTTGCAAGATCGCGATCGGGGGTTTCGAGCCTTGGACCTCCGGCACGCACGTATTTCAACGCGATAGGGCAGTTGACGTTTTTTTTCCGAGACCCATCGCTGGCACAATTTGTGGCGCGATTCAACGCGGGTTGGCATGGCAGCGTGCATGGTATACTCAACACGTAAGTCTAGACAAAATGGAAATGGTCCTCGCAAAATAAAAATCTAGACAAATGGGGATGTCCGTATTATCATATGCCCAACCGATCTGTCTATCGTGTTTAGTCGTCGACGAGGATCCACCCGTCGCATGAGCTGTAGATTTCAGTTTTCAGTTTTCGCCCATTGTGAACTTGTGATCCGAACGCCTCTCGAATGTGCTTCCTCTGTTTCGAATTACTTGTCGCAGGTATGAATGTATCTAGATGTATTTTAGTTCTAGATACATCCATTTCTGCGACGAATAATTTAAAACGGATAGAGTAAGTTAAAACGAGTTTTGGTGGAAAATTATTGACCGTGCTTGGACCATGCTTGACCTCGAGCCCGACCGTCACGTTTGACCAACCAACAATACTTTCCCAGCCATCACAAAACAAAACCGCTCTTGTCTTCTTGCCACCCCTCTCATTCAACCACTTGCCCCGGCCGCCACTCCATAAGTTTCTATCCCCATCAACCCGTCATCCCGAATAGCAAGGGACAACACCAAGAGCAAGAAAAACAAAAGGAAGAACGGAGCATAATCTGACAACGATAACATGAGAAACAAATAAAGCACTATGCTCGGGTCGGGTCGGGTGGGTGCATGCGGCATGGTTATGGCAGTACTACTAACTTGATAGGGCAAGTTAAAATATGCCCGGGTGAAAGTGGCAGTTGGCCTGCCTCTGCCTGGGTCGAAAGGCGCTGGATTCGGGTGACGCCAGCATCCACTACGCCTGGGAGGAGGCGTGCAGTCCACGTCGGGATGCCAGGGACTGGACAGCGCCTGGGCCCCGTCCGGATTTCTTCCCGGATCCTTCGACTGCGGTGAAAATTTTGCCCACCGCTGCTACCGAGTCTGCTGCAACGGCCGCGCATGGATTCGGCGTCATCGGGACACGTCATCGACCGGCATTTCCACACGCCGCACTCACCAAATTGTTGAACTACGAAAACTCCACAGGATTTTTTTTTCTAGACTAGAATAGCTTAGGCGTACATAGCATTTCATTTTTAGTTAGCAATGCTTCACAAAATTGACACTGGTTTTATTTGTTGCCATTATTAAGAAGAAAAAAGGGTAATATAGCGAGTTTTGTAGTACTTTGGATGTACTACGTTTTCTTCAACGCTTGGAAAAACGCACACGTTTCCACAAATTTTACATGTTCTTAGACCATGGAAACATGCACGTGTAGACCTCTTTGATTCAAAGAAACGTCGTAGGAATTTTGAAGGATTTGTTTCCTTGGTAATTTTTTATACACAAACGGTTTGTTTTGTATGATTGGAATCCTTAGAAAAAAATCATAAGATCGCTTTGCACTCTACTTTGGAGAGAAATTTGCATCCACTCAAACTTTTTTTTCAACTCATTTGTTTTTTTCGTGACATCAAACACTTGTTGCTCCAAATTCTTGTGGTTATACTAAACCCTATAAGATTCAACATGACATGCCACTCCAATCATGTTTTTTTTATTTCTATGTTTTGAAAATCCCATGAATCAAAGATGCTCGTAATCTTTTAGGTAAAAACACAAAATGCCCAAATATTGATTTCATTAGTGCATGAGAACCAATAGAGTGGTTAAATATTGCCAGGCTACCTAAAAAAAGGTACAGGCATGTGTTTCTAAACTGTCACAAAAAGGTGTTCTAACTATTTCTACTAATGTGGTTGATAGAGCATGCTTGGACTACTATATCTATTGAAGACTCTTTTACTATCAAAGCAAGCCTTAAGTTCCTAGGAGTTAAGTCACCTACCAAAGACAGAAATGGCTATAAATCAGACGACATTTCAAGTAAGATCTATGTATTCGGATAATTTCACCTTCAGGGAAAGGGTGGTTGGCGTCTTAGTTGGTTATGTGTGTTCCATGCCACCATTACCTAAAAGGTTTCATAACTAAAAAGTCCACATGTGGATGTCTCCATATCTAGGTTCACCGGGACATTAGGCTATGAATCATAAAGCTGAGTCGATTTTGGACAACTTAGAAATTGGCACTACCTCTTACCTAAATACTACCGGATATGGTAAAACCATCGCACGATTGGTTGTGGAGAGGGCTCTCCAGTAGTGCAATTGCTTTTCAAGATGAAGTGAAATAAATGGTGACATTTGTAGCAAAATAGAGGTGGTTTAGTGACCTACTACAAAGACTAGTTGTAGGATTGCAACCCACATGTACAAATCAAATACGTGTTTTCTATTTCGAGGAGGAGTCGGACTAGTCATGTAAAGTTGATTGGAGAAGATAGATCAGAGATCCGTCTCACAATGAGTATTACCAGGTAAAATGTGGGATGGCAGCTCACGGTCGTGACCTAGACGTACTAGTCCCACGATCATGGCCTATGCCAAGCAAATAGTGGGACTAAGCTACAATCGAAGGACCCACAAGCAGATAATGCACACACGATCGTAGCCTAGTCCCTTGATTAGCTCCGCCCTCTAATCATGGGAGCAACTGCTCCCAGTTGAAAACAGATTCACCAAAAAAATGTGTAATTCTTTAAAAACATTTGCAATGCTAAGTTATAAAATGAAGTTTCTATACGACTATACAGTGTGCGAATAAGTTGGAATATGGATCGTTAGATGAACTCAATCTGACGGTCAAGAGGTGGCAAATCCGAGCGTTGCTGACCATTTGATTTCCTATCAATTACATCAGATTTTGTCATGTGTACTATCTAAAAGTTTCCAATAATTAAAAACTTAGTATGCCCTCGTACTTATTGCATATACTATCTTTACACACTTCCCATTTATTCTAGAATCTTCCATGCATGCTCTTGCTCCATTAGAATTTCTCGATTGAATAAAAGTGTATCCATTTATGATTTAGTCTAGAATCTTTCATGCATGCTCTTGCTCCATTAGAGTTTCTTGCCTTAATAAAAGTGCATCCATTTATGAGATTATTTGTAAATTTTTAGTCAATGTGAAAGTCTTATGATCAACCATTTGTTACAGTTCGTATATCTTTTCAGAGGATTTCAACCAAATCCTGCAACACTATCTTAGCATATTCATGAAATTAAACCCTTAATGTCCATACATATAATGTGTTATATACACATATTGAAGCACTATGCAGCTAAGGTTTCCTTTTTCAATGGGTTTAGCTATCATTAGTAACAAATTTGTATCTTGAACTTCATGCACGTAATATGTAAGTGTCAGTTGTCTGTTAACATTGTGTTGTAACGATATCTCACAACTCACGTGAACTCATTAGTATGCCTAGATTGTTATTGCCTTCAAACGTGACTACCTATAGGCTGTGATATATGACAAGACAAACATATATATGTGGCTTTGCAAATGTTGTTTGTATTTTTTCCTATGCACTTTTGAAACTACCATAAAACTATTCTAAACAATCGTGTGTTTTCCCAGCAGCATGAAAACACAATTTCTTTGTTCATTCCAAAAAAAAACTTAGCATAATTAGTTTTTTTTGTTCTCGGACTTCCAATACATGTGGAAGTAACAACAAAAGTACCCCAAAATGCATATTAACCTATCCTCAAGACCGAAAGGAAACTGACAAACTCTACAAAAGACAAATCTAGGTGTAGACCATAAGGTAATGTGATTTTTTTATCAACATGTAATATGATTTTTCTAAAGGTTTGGACATTGTTATTGAATGATGATATACACATGACAATTTCTGTGTGATTTTCATATGATGCAACAAATCAAGTCGTCGTTGGTGCATGGAGCAAAATTATACGACACCATTCAATCCTCCGTCATACAAAGTTCGAACACCAACTGGCATACGCATAGTAGTTCCATTTGTTATTCACTGAATCCGTATTTTTAGCATGTAATGGTTCTATACCACCTATGTTTCTTTTAACTCCGCGTATCATATTCGTCTGAAGTCAAACTCTCCACTTTTTTACCAAATTTATACAAAAGATTGTTAATATTCATTATACAGAAGCAATATCATTAGATCCATCATGAAATATATCTTCATATTATATTTGTTTGGTGGTGTAGATGTTGATAATTTTTAATGTAAATTTGATCAAACTTTACAAAGTATGACTTCAGAAATCTAACACGTAGTGTAAAAAGCAGAAACGGTGGGAGTATTTCGAAGAAAAAAATGGAGTGGCACGCATGCATAATTGGAAAATTCATTTCTTGAATTAGTAGTGCTAGTATATGCGCCGGAGTTGAAAAGTCAAAACCCACCACGAAACCTGAAACCCCGCGAGTCGTCCCCGGGTGGTGCAGCACATGCATGCGCCTGAAAAACCACACAGTGCCACAGTGGGTGGACACTGGACAGTGGCACGCATGCGAGCTACTCCGTCGCTGACCAGTGACAATGCTCCGTAGATCGGCGCCGGTTGACAGGCCAACAACACCTAGGAACGCTACGGTTCGTTCGCGGTCGGGGGCGCGATGATACCAGAGCGGACGGACCGACGGCGACCATGGCCATGGGCTAGAGAGTCGGTGGTGGGAGAGTAGAAAGCCGTCCTAGCGTGCAGCCTTTTTCACCAGGACGATCGAGGACGAGGGGGCAGCTCCATTAAATTCGTAAAGATGGTGTCCCTCTCGATCTGTCTCGGCATAGTGGAAGCTCGGCGCACGCCCCTGCCTCCCCCTTCCCTCCTTGCTCACGGAATCATATGCATGTGCGCGCCATCATCCTGCCTTGCTTCTTCCCGCCAACGCTGCATGCATGCGCTCAATTACCCCTTCCGGTTCACAATCCAGTGCCACTTTGTGCCGAATCAGTTCACCGGAGCGCGTACCCACCCAGGTTTTGATGCGGCGAGGTGACTTTGGAGCACCAGCAGAGAGATCGGGCGGAGGGCGGGCAGATCTTGACGCGCGACTTGTGCAAGCGGGAAATTGTTAACAAGTATGGCAAAGTTATTCGCGTTTCGAATGCATGGGCCACGTAGAGGAATTTTGAACCGACCAGGGGCGATGAGTGCTTAATCGACCTAACAAACGTATCATACATAAGCGCGGGCGACCTGCGTAAACCCACGGTGATGCAGCCATGCAGGTCATGAGGCGATGCGATGCCACGGGTTTGATAAATAGCTTATCCATCCCCTCGACCAATCTCAAAGGCGACCGCGTAATCGACGTACCGGCGGCAGCTTTATTCCCCGGCACACTTTGCCACCACCTTTGCGACTAGTTAAACCTACCTGGGCAGACATTAGGGGAGGGAGCTTGTGATCATACGGCAAAAGGGGTTTCCTCCCATCTTCTGGCTTTTGAGTAAAGCGGGATTGGTTTGATCTAGCGGCTCCCCTCCTCGATCGTGCTACTTCTCTTTTGTCCTGCTGCTGCTAACTGCCTAGTACGTGCCCGTGAAAGCCGAAACGTAACCGAAGAAACCGACGAGTTTAAAGCGCTCTACTAAAAGGCTCTCGCGTGATCGACCACGAACGAATTCACAGAAGAGACAGCGGAAAGGAGATGAAAAGGGGAGGAAGCCGAGATGATGATCCAAGAAAAAGAAGCTCGGTTTCTTTCTGCGTCTCTATCTAGCTTCGTCTTCCACCTTTCCCAGAATTTTTGTTGTTACCTAGCCGAAACGAACTAGCTTTTCGGGCTTTGGGGCCTGGGACGAAAGAAGCGGCCGGAGTTCACCTCCCCCCAAAGGGGGCATCGTCGGAGCCGGGCTAGCTACCGTAGTATAAAGGGAGTACGTGGCCGTCGCGCGCGGAGGGTGGCTCCATGGATGGATGCATGGGCGTCGTAGGTGAATGTGGACACGGCCAAGGAATTTCGATCGATCGCCGTTGGCACTTGCCGCCCCGGCAATAATGGCAGGCGCCCATATCACGCGCCCCCACCACGCACATCCTCCCGCCCTGTGGCTACTCGCGTCGATCAGTACCGTTCGTTCGGCGGCAGCGGCAGGAGGCGTGCGTGCAGGTGCAGCGCGGCAGCGGCAGGAGCAGTTCCCACCCCATCGGCGCGCACTAGCGGGAGAGGAGGGCCCGGCCGGCTGCGGTGGGCGGCCACACAGCGCACAGGCGTGCGCGGCCGCTTTACCTCTTGTCGGAGCGGCGGGGCCCCGCGCCTCGGCATGCACGCAGGCTTTGCCCCCTCGGTTCCTGATCCCAGTGATGATCGAGTGCGATTTGTCACCGCCGATGGTTGGCAGAGGCAGTCGGCGCGCGCATTCCTGCCGCCCTCGTCTCACCGGCCCGCTGCGTGCCTATGCCGCTATCTATCCGGCTCGTTTCGGCGACAATGGGACCCGGCTACCATTTTCCACGTTGGAGCCATCATCTGATCAACACAACTTGAGCGCGAAAAGACACTTCTCGTAATACTACCTTTTAAAAAACCATCTTAAGATACTCCTATACATACATGGGGAAAACATGGTTAATTTATAGGCGATCAAAATGAATACTCCACTACTTTACTAACACATGGGATTTTTCTTTTCTTTTTGAAAACGAGGTTCAAACCCCAGCCTGGCCTCTGCATTGGTGACTTGGAAATTTAACCAGTGGTGTGGCAATGTGTTAGTACACGCAAAATCTAAGGCGGACCAAATCTTTTACCCCCGAACCTAAGCTGAATGATGTGATTTGAACTTTTATCAGAGAAGTACAAGGGCTTGTTTGACATGATGATTTTATTCCCGTGTTCTTTTATTCTGAGAGATTTGTGAGGCATACCGTCGAAATTCATAGAATTTTGGGGCTTCTTTGATCCAAAGGATTCTGGCACGAATTTAAAGGATTGGAATCTTTAGATTTATTTCTTTTTTATGTGATTAGAATTTTTTTCCCTGCTTTTCTCGTTTGATTTTGTCGGATTAATCCTATATGATTTTTTTCTCTAAGCAATCTTTTGTACTGCATTTCATAGGAATTTTTAACATGCACTCGATCCTCTTTGAAATAATCATAAATATTTCCTGCAATGCAAGAAATCCATATTTATGTAGAATTCAAATGGACATGACATAGTGAACTTGTGTTTTTTATATTTCTGTATTTTTCAAATCCTGAGAATTAAAGACTAAAGAGGCCTTGTAATTCCAAACGGGGCCAGAAAGTTGACATAACAACACCAATAAAGAAGCCCTCCCCCAATGATTACCTACCACACGTCCGCATGTCCTAATGCTATGTATCACTTGTCACTGGCATGGCAAATGTCCTCCGTTCGAGATGGCATCCCATGCTTCTGTCCAACCCCACTACATGGCCTAAATCCTACGTGCGCATTTATCAAGAGAACTTTCAATCTATTCATATTTAATTATGGCAGTATAACGAATACCAGAGATAATAAAAATTATATACAGATTTATAGACCACCTAACGACGATTATAAGAAATGAAACAAGCCAAAGGCGTGTCGCCGTCATCGCCCCTCCATCGTCGGAGCCGGTCAAAACTTATTGTAGTAGAGAGGTGGAGATGTAGTTCCTCTCTCATAATAATTACAAATAGGAGCAGCAAGCACATACATATTATATTCATCAAAATCATCATGTGCAACAGTAAAACGCAATCCATCAATATAATCCTAATAAGAGCAAACTTCTCCGATATAGTGTAGCTGAAAGAATTTGAAAAGATGATAGAACTATCATATGTGGGTGCAATAACAACGTTTTCATATTTAACATAAGGAACTATAACAAGTTCATCTCCATAAGCACATTTCATATTGACATCATAGCCACAAACATAGCAAGCATCAAGTTCATCGAAAAGGGATATTTCAAACAAATCCAAGGAGTCATAGCAATTATCATAGCATTCATCCTCCGATAATCATGAAAGTGTTGGGTAACGAAGTAATTTCAAAAAAATTCCTACACACACACAAGATCATGGTGATGCATAACAACAAGAGGGGAGAGTGTAGTCTACGTACCCTCGTAGACCGGCAACGGAAGCGTTGACACAACGTAGAGGAAGTAGTCGTACGTCTTCCCGATCCGACCGATCCAAGTACCGAATGTACGGCACCTCCGAGTTCTGCACACGTTCAACTCGGTGACGTCCGTCGAGCTCCGATCCAGCAAAACGTTGAGGGAGAGTTTCGTCAGCACGACGGCGTGATGACGGTGATGATGTTCTACCGATGCAGGACTTCGCCTAAGCACCGCTACGATATGACCGAGATGGAATATGGTGGAATGGGGCACCGCACACGGCTAAGGAACGATCACGAAGATCAACTCGTGTGTCATGGGGTGCCCCCTTGCCCCCGTATATAAAGGAGGGGGAGGGGGAGGTGCGGCCGGCCCTAGGGGTGCGCCTGGAGGAGTCCTACTCCCACTGGGAGTAGGACTCCCCCCTCTTGCCTTGTTGGAAAAGGAAGGGGGAAGGGAGAAAGAGGAAAGGGGGCGCCCCCCCCTTCCTTGTCCTATTAGGACTAGGGGGGAGGGGGCGCGCGGCCTGCCCTAGCCGGCCCTCCTCTTCTCCCTTATGGCCCATGTAGGCCCAATAACCCCCCCGGGGGGGGGGGGGGGTTCCAGTAACCCCCCGGTACTCCGGTAAAATCCCGATTTCACCCGGAACGTTTTCGATATCCAAATATAGGCTTCTAATATATCAATATTTATGTCTCGACCATTTCGAGACTCCTCGTCATGTCCGTGATCATATCCGGGACACCGAACAACCTTCGGTACATCAAAACACAAAAACCCTAATTATGATCGTCACCGAACTTTAAGCGTGCGGACCCTACGGGTTCGAGAACTATGTAGACATGACCGAGACACGTCTCCGGTCAATAACCAATAGCGGAACCTGGATGCTCATATTGGCTCCTACATATTCTACGAAGATCTTTATCGGCCAGACCGCATAACAACATATGTTGTTCCCTTTGTCATCGGTATGTTACTTGCCCGAGATTCGATCGTCGGTATCTCAATACCTAGTTCAATCTCGTTACCGGCAAGTCTTTTTACTCGTTCCATAATACATCATCCCGCAACTAACTTATTAGTTGCAATGCTTGCAAGGCTTAAGTGATGTGCATTACCGAGAGGGCCCAGAGATACCTCTCTGACAATCGGAGTGACAAATCCTAATCTCAAAATACGCCAACCCAACAAGTACCTTCGGAGACACCTGTAGAGCACCTTTATAATCACACAGTTACGTTGTGACGTTTGGTAGCACACAAAGTGTTCCTCCGGTAAACGGGAGTTGCATAATCTCATAGTCATGGGAACATGTATAAGTTATGAAGAAAGCAATAGCAACAAACTAAACGATCAGGTGCTAAGCTAACGGAATGGGTCAAGTCAATCACATCATTCTCCTAATGATGTGATCCCGTTAATCAAATGACAACTCATGTCTATGGTTAGGAAACATAACCATCTTTGATCAACGAGCTAGTCAAGTAGAGGCATACTAGTGACAGTCTGTTTGTCTATGTATTCACACATGTATTATGTTTCCAATTAATACAATTCTAGCATGAATAGTAAACATTTATCATGATATAAGGAAATAAATAATAACTTTATTATTGCCTCTAGGGCATATTTCCTTCAGTCTCCCACTTGCACTAGAGTCAATAATCTAGATTACACAGTAATGATTCTAACACCCATGGAGCCTTGGTGCTGATCATGTTTTGCTCGTGGAAGAGGCTTAGTCAGCGGGTCTGCAACATTCAGATCCGTATGTATCTTGCAAATTTCTATGTCTCCTACTTGGACTAAATCCCGAATGGAATTGAAGCGTCTCTTGATGTGCTTGGTTCTCTTGTGAAATCTGGATTCCTTTGCCAAGGCAATTGCACCAGTATTGTCACAAAAGATTTTCATGGGACCCGATGCACTAGGTATGACACCTAGATCGGATATGAACTCCTTCATCCAGACTCCTTCATTTGCTGCTTCCGAAGCAGCTATGTACTCCGCTTCACATGTAGATCCCGCCATGCTTTGTTTAGAACTGCACCAACTGACAGCTCCACCGTTCAGTATAAACACGTATCCGGTTTGCGATTTAGAATCGTCCGTATTAGTATCAAAGCTTGCATCAACGTAACCATTTACGATGAGCTCTGTGTCACTTCCATATACGAGAAACATATCCTTAGTCCTTTTCAGGTATTTCAGGATGTTCTTGACCGCTGTCCAGTGATCCACTCCTAGATTACTTTGGTACCTCCCTGCTAGACTTATAGCAAGGCACACATTAGGTCTGGTACACAGCATTGCATACATGATAAAGCCTATGGCTGAAGCATAGGGGACATCTTTCATTTTCTCTCTATCTTCTGCGGTGGTCGGACATTGAGTCTTACTCAACTTCACACCTTGTAACACAGGCAAGAACCCTTTCTTTGCTTGATCCATTTTGAACTTCTTCAAAACTTTGTCAAGGTATGTGCTTTGTGAAAGTCCAATTAAGCGTCTTGATCTATCTCTATAGATCTTAATGCCCAATATGTAAGCAGCTTCACCGAGGTCTTTCATTGAAAAACTTTTATTCAAGTATCCCTTTATGCTATCCGGAAATTCTATATTATTTCCAATCAATAATATGTCACCCACATATAATATCAGAAATGCTACAGAGCTCCCACTCACTTTCTTGTAAATACAGGCTTCTCCAAAAGTCTGTATAAAACCAAATGCTTTGATCACACTATCAATGCGTTTATTCCAACTCCGAGAGGCTTGCACCAGTCCATAAATGGATCGCTGGAGCTTGCACACTTTGTTACCTCCCTTTGGATCGACAAAACCTTCTGGTTGCATCATATACAACTCTTCTTCCAGAAATCCATTCAGGAATGCAGTTTTGACATCCATTTGCCAAATTTCTTAATCATAAAATGCGGCAATTGCTAACATTATTCAGACAGACTTAAGCATCACTATAGGTGAGAAGGTCTCATCGTAGTTAATCCCTTGAACTTGTCGAAAACCTTTCGCAACAAGTCGAGCTTTGTAGATAGTAACATTACCGTCAGCGTCAGTCTTCTTCTTGAAGATCCATTTATTCTCAATTGCTTGCCGATCAATGGGCAAGTCAACCAAAGTCCATACTTTGTTCTCATACATGGATCCCATCTCAGATTTCATGGCTTCTAGCCATTTTGCGGAATGTGGGCTCACCATCGCTTCTTCATAGTTCGTAGGTTCATCATGATCTAGTAGCATGACTTCCAGAACAGGATTACCGTACCACTCTGGTGCGGATCTTACTCTGGTTGATCTACGAGGTTCGGTAGTAACTTGATCTGAAGTTTCATGATCATTATCATTAGCTTCCTCACTAATTGGTGTAGGTGTCACAGAAACTGGTTTCTATGATGTACTACTTTCCAATAAGGGAGCAGGTATAGTTACCTCATCAAGTTCTACTTTCCTCCCACTCACTTCTTTCGAGAGAAACTCCTTCTCTAGAAAGACTCCGAATTTAGCAACAAAAGTCTTGCCTTCGGATCTGTGATAGAAGGTGTACCCAACAGTCTCCTTTGGGTATCCTATGAAGACACATTTCTCCAATTTGGATTCAAGCTTATCAGCTTGAAGCTTTTTCACATAAGCATCGCAGCCCCAAACTTTCAGAAACGACAACTTTGGTTTCTTGCCAAACCATAGTTCATAAGGCGTCGTCTCAACAGATTTCGATGGTGTCCTATTTAACGTGAATGCAGCCGTCTCTAAAGCATAACCCCAAAACGATAGCGGTAAATCAGTAAGAGACATCATAGATCGCGCCATATCTAATAAAGTACGATTATGACGTTCAGACACACCATTACGCTATGGTGTTCCGGGTGGCTTGAGTTGCGAAACTATTCCGCATTGTTTCAAATGTAGACCAAACTCGTAACTCAAATATTCTCCTCCACGATCAGATCGTAGAAACTTTATTTTCTTGTTACGATGATTTTCAACTTCACTATGAAATTCTTTGAACTTTTCAAATGTTCGGACTTATGTTTCATTAAGTAGATATACCCATATCTGCTTAAATCATATGTGAAGGTGAGAAAATAATGATATCCGCCACGAGCCTCAACATTCATTGGACCACATACATCTGTATGTATGATTTCCAACAAATCTGTTGCTCTCTCCATAGTACCGGAGAACGCCGTTTTAGTCATCTTACCCATGAGGCACGGTTCGCAAGTACCAAGTGATTCATAATCAAGTGGTTTCAAAAGTCCATCAGTATGGAGTTTCTTCATGCGCTTTACACCGATATGACCTAAACGGCAGTGCCACAAATAAGTTGCACTATCATTATCAACTCTGCATCTTTTGATTTCAACATTATGAATATGTGTATCATTACTATCGAGATTCATCAAAAATAGACCACCACTACAGGAATCCAGTACTTTGCCGTCTGCCATGGCGGACGGCAAAGGCAGGGACGGCTGACGGCAAAGCACTTTGCCGTCCGCGGCGGACGGCAAACAGTGACGGCAAAGATAGGGTCGGCAAACAGGTCCTTTGCCGTCTGCTTTTTATGGCGGACGACAAAGAGCCCTTTGCCTACAGCGGCTGACGGCAAAGAGGAGGGACGGCAAAATGTTGCACGTCCGCCAGCGTTACTCCGTTAGGTGGCTAACGGCGGCCTTTGCCGTCCGCCAGCGGACAGCAAATTTGAGCGCCTCTTTGCCGTCCGCCAGACGACGTCAGCTATATGTCAGCGCCCGCTCTTTTTTGCCGTCCGCCCGGCGGACGGCAAAGGCAAAGTCTTTGCCATCAGCTTGGCTTTGCCGTCCGCCACGGTAGGCAAATTGGCCAAATGGTCCATCCCCAAGAAGCACAGGTGGGCGCCACGTGCCCCTTTTGCCGTCTGCCGCGGACGGCAAAGAGCCTGCACTGCCTCTTTTTTGTTCTGTTTTTCTTATATCCAACAATTATCACAACAAATATTTCACAGCACATATATACCCATCACATAAATATCCAGCACATATATATCCAACATAATAAATATCCAGCACATATATATCCATCCATACATACATAGTAGGTTGCACATAGTTCCATCGGTCCATACATATTACAATATGCAAAGTTTCATCATAGCAAGCGAGCAGAATACAAGAAGTGCATCAAAGGAAAAAACAGGAAAAAGCAAGCAATCCATCATAGGAAGCTGGCTTCCGTGAAGTGAATTAAACCTGCAAAATGAAAAATAAGAAAGTTAGAAAAAGAAGACTAGAAGAAGAATTAGACTAGAAGAAAAAGAATAGAAGAAGAAGACTAGAAGAAGAAGTATATGCCATATATTAGCTAACTTAGGTGAAATGTATCATTTATGAGCTAACCTAGGTGAAATGGGTAGTTTATGAGCTATCCTAGGTGAAATGGATCATTTTGGAGCTAAGTTAGGTGAAATGGGTCGTTTATGAGCAAACCTAGGTGAAATGGGTCGTTTATGAGCAAACCTAGGTGAAATGAGTCGTTTATGAGCAAACCTAGGTGAAATGGGTCGTTTATGAGCTAAGTTAGGTGAAATGAGTCGTTTATGAGCAAACCTAAGTGAAATGGGTCGTTTATGAGCTAATCTAGGTGAAATAGGTTGTTTATGAGCTAACCTAGGTGAAATGGGTCATTTATGAGCTAACCTAGGTCAAATGGGTCGTTTATGAGGTAACCTAGGTGAAATGGGTCGTTTATGAGCTAACCTAGGTGAAATTGATCATTTTGGAGCTAACTTAGTTGAAATGGGTGGTTTATGAGCTAACTAAGGTGAAATGCCACGTTTTTGAGCTAACTAAGGTAAAATGGATCGTTTTTGAGCTAACTTAGGTGAAATGGGTCATTTTGGAGCTAACCTAGGTGAAATGAGTCATTTTGGAGCTAACCTAGGTGAAATGGGTCATTTTAAAGCTAACGTAGGTAAAATGGATCATTTAGGAGCTAATCTACGTAAAATGGGTCATTTTAGAGCTAACTTGGATAAATTGGATCACTTGTAAGCTAACTAAGGTAAAATGAGTCATTTTAGAGCTAACTTAGGTAGAATGGATGGTTTATGAGGTCAGTAAGCTTATTAAGTCATTTTGGAGGAAAAGAAGCTAACTCTAGGTCATTATGGTAAGCATATTGGAGGAAATAAAGCTAAGTCTAGGTCTTTATGCATTTGTTAAGCAAAACACTAGAGAAACTTACCGTGATCACGGAGGTGTAGGAGCGGGCTGGCTCGCGCCGGTAGCTGGAGAAGGAGCGGGCTGGCTCGCGCCGGTAGCTGGAGAAGGATCGTGCGATGCGTTTCTGGAGTTAAGCTGCACCAAAGATCATTTCCAATGTCTCGTTAGCATTATGACACTCAAATGTTAAGACTAGCAAGTAATGTCCATTCAAATTAAACTCACCGTGCTCCCAGGAGCAATCACTGGCATCGGCGGAGCGGTCTGACCGGACTTCTCGCACACAGACTGCACATTTGGTTTTCACAACAGAGTCATACTAGTTAGTAATGAGACTCAAATGTTAAGACTAGCAAGTAATCTGCAGAAGAAACTTACCACAAGGAGCTCGTACATGGCCCTTGCCTGCATGTCATTTCGTGCCCTCTCCCGCTCCAACATCTTTGTCGTCTTCTCCTCCAACTCCCACTGCCTCTCCGCCGCCTCCACCAGAAGTTTCTCCGTTCTATCTCTCTCACTCTGTATAGCAGCCTGCAACACCACTCACATGACCATTTGTAATCATTGATGGAAGCGCACACAATGTAATGGAGAAAGATAGCTGAGTACGTATAACTAACCTTGAAGGCGAGTTGGACTGGCCGTTCACGAGGCCTTATCTCAGGAGCGGAGCTCGACTGGCGTGCCTTGATCTCCGGGAGAGTGCTAGGACAACGGATAAGTCCATCTCCCATGGCTATGGATCCATGGGACCTCCCGCCACCAGATATCATCAGCAGCTCTGTATCAATGGGACCCTGGCTCGGGTTAAAGTCCTCCCCTTTCCTCGCCTTCCCCTGATCTCTATATTGCACGAGCTTGTCGTGGGCGGAGATGTTGGTGAAGTTCTTTGGATCATCGAGGTCAGACGCAGAGAATGCCTTGACTTTCTTGTAAGGGCCAGTGTGGGCCATGGCATACAGGCCGTACACCTCTGACACCTTATCCGCCTTATTGTAGCGTGCCTGAAAGAGAGAAACAAAGTAAATTAGTAATTAAAGGGCTAAAGCTAGCATGATGAATGAATTGCATGAATCATGAAGCAAACCACATACCTAGTTCCGCCCGTACTGAAATAAGTTGGAGCTGCCTTGGTGGTGTGGCACACCTTCCATTCGGGCATGTTTGTCCTTGGCCTCTTTGTGGGTGGCCAGCCATTCTTTTGAGCACCACGCATTGACCAACACCTCCCAACAATCCATCCGATCCGCACACCATCTTGGAGGGGCCTAAGTTAGCAAATAGAAACTTGAGCGCTACGGCTATGAATTACTAAATGAAGGAAGTAAGTACAAGGCCTTAAGAATTACCTTCATGTACTTCTCCTTACTCAAGAACTTATCGCGGCACTCCTGCTTGGGCTTCTTGATACCACACCCGATGTAGTAGTCTCGAACAGCCTGCACCCGAACCTCATGCCGTAAGTTCTGAAGTAGGCGCTTGCACTCCTTGTGGATAACATGATCCGCCTCCTCCTCGTATCCCTCCTCACACCTGTAGAATGTCTGCAATCAAATGAGACAATATTGATTAGTACAATTAATAACTAGCTAGTTGGAGATTTTTAATTGTGTAAAGGAGCAATTACCCAGAACTTTCTGATCATGACGTCTGCCCTCGTCTTGCACAAGACACCGTCGATAATCTCACCTGGCGGGGCCGGGGCAGCCAAGTAGTGCTCCCAAGTCAATCCAACCTCTGGAAGCCGACCCTCACCAGGCAACATGACAAACCCCAGGAAGTTTTGCCGAATCAGAACTCCAAGGACGGAGTTGGGCCGGCAGACACTTTCATGGTGGTCCCAACCCCTGCAGCATGACAAGGCCAACACATCAGTTTTTTGAAGAAATGTGAATGCAGAAGGTACAAAAAGATTAAATGCACTTACCTCTCCCCATCAGGGAAAATCAACTACCTCTGCTCGCGGATCGCCGGCACGGACGGGAGTCGTGTAGCACCACGCTGGTAGACGTTGCCCCCCTCCTCCCCCTCCTCATTAGTCGGCTCCCCGCCATCATCAGCATGGCCACTCGGCTCCCCGCCATCACCAGCGTGGCCACTCGGCTCCTCAGGCTGACCCGACCAGGTACCCCATCCAGACGTGTGCTCCTCTGGGGTCTCGTGGGCCGAAGGCCCGTCGACCCGAGGCTCGTGGGCCGAAGACCCATGGACCAGAGGCTCGTGGATCGGAGTCTGTGCAGCCTCCTCCTTAGACGAGTCCACCCTAGCATTCACGTGCTTGGGTGAAATAGCTGGGGGCGGCGGCGAGGAAGGCGCCGTAAGAGTCACCCTACCTCCTCTCCCGCGACCACGTGCTCCACCTCCTCTCTTCTTCTTACCTTGTCCCCTGCTGGGCACCGCGGTCGACAAAGAAGGGCCCGGCGGTGTCGCCATACTGTCCAGCAACGCTCGGCGGAGAGGTGCGTGTGGAATGGAAGACCTCGCACCACGCGCCGACGAAGAAGGGGCCTCGGCGCGCTCCCGACCAGCGCCCACCATCTTTCAACACCTGCCATGACAAAGAATAAACGAAATTAGTATAACATAAAAAAAGTACCGACATGAATAATAATATGTATATCACTTAAGTGTATCATCATCAAGTACAACATAAAAAAATTGAATACCTGACACTACTAATAATCTCGATCAGTATCATCAATAAATGCATAATCATCATCATCACTATAATCAATGATGGGCTAATAGGGTTCATTGGCATCAACATGTGCAAGGCCACCTTGACGTAATCGGTCAAGCATTGACAGGTCATCCGCAGCAGTAACCTCTTCTTGTTCCAGCTCTTCTTGTTCCTCCTCTGGGGTGATGTCGGATTCATTGTCGCTGTCTACTTCAATGTTTTGGGGTGAAGTATAGCGGTTCTTGAAACGCTTTTTGGAAAGACGTGTCTCTTGGAAGAATTCTCCTTCATATGTGTCTGGGTTAATGTGAGGTTCATAATCCTCTTCCTTTGGGGGAGAAAGTCTAGCACGTGGCGGCACTTCATAAACGACATCCCAACCTTTCAGATTTGGATTAGTTTGGTAGGCCCAGGGTAGATAGAATACTTGGGTCGCCTGTTGAGCCGTAATATAGACATCAGGAACATCTAAATGGGTGCTTTGGTTGATTTCAACTAGCCCTATATGTTCATGAGTCCTTCTAGTCTCCTTCGACTGAAACCAATAACATTTGAAGACTACGACATTCGGTGGGTTTTCACCATAGAACAGAAGTTCATAAATTGCTTCAACTCTCCCATAATACTCGGTACCTCCTTCGCCGATAGCAGATACACAACAATTTGTAGATTTTCGGTCGGCCATAGATAGCTCTTTGCCATAGGTACGAAAGCGATACCCGTTGATGTCGTACTTGTCAAATGAACGGACCTTATAGTCAAAACCATTAGCGACTTGTCTCAATTCGGCGTCCATAGACTCTGAATTAGCCTACAAGTTTAATATGAAAGGATTGTTGCATTATGCACAAATTAGCGAATGAAATGAAATTGTCTAATAGAAATTACCATTTGTTTGAACCAAGAGATGAAACCGGTATAGCCACCTCCTTGCTTTGCGAGAAGCTCATACTCTTCGACGGAATCCTTTTGGATCTCCGCTCCATACGAGAATATGGCGACGTATCGACTGTATGACATATCCAGGAATAAGAGCAGTTCAAAGGAAATAGAAGTTGCGAAACAATGTACCAAGAACTTACTCGATGTACGGCTGCACTTCTGTCAGGTTGTTGAAGATATACAACGAAATGGTCCGCCATTCTTCGTTATCCAAAGATACTGGATGTGAAACACTAGCTGGTGCGAGATTCCCTTTGAATAGGCTGAGGTTGGATCCACCCTTTTTAGGCTCGTCAGCATTGTACCGAGGCTTCGGATTATGCAAATGACGATTTTTGGCTTCGTAGTGCGCTGTTACGAAGTTTGCCGCCTCCTCTGTGATGAATGCCTCAGCCATCGATGCTTCAATTCTATGTTTATTTTTACATATTTCTCGAAGCGTCTTCTGCATCCTCTCAGTTGGGTAGCACCAACGATTTTGCACGAGCCCCCCAATCTTGCCTCGGTCGGGAGATGCAAAATCAAATGCTGCATTGGATTAAAGAAGCCCGGTGGAAAGATCTTCTCTAACTTGCAGATCAACTCCGGCGCCAACTCTTCCATTTCTTCTAGCACGCCAGGCGATAGTTCTTTCGCACAAAGAACACGGAAGAAATAGCTGAGTTCTGCCAGTACTATCCATTCATCCTCAGGGATGAAGCCACACAACATCACCGGCATTACCTGCTCAATCCATATGTGCCAATCATGACTCTTGAGACCAAATATCTTCAGTTTATCAAGATTCGCTCCCGCTTTAGATTCGCTGCATACCCATCGGGGAACATCAACTACTGTTGCACCCACAAGAGAATTTCCCTCATAGCTGACCTTCCAAGATTGAACCATGCCTTTGGCTTCGTCCAGTTCTGCTTTCCTTTCAGTTCTTTCATGTTTTGTAACGGCCTATCACATAGCGCCTCCAGATCGACTCTAGCCTTAGTATTATCCTTTGACTTCCCATCTATGCCGAACAATGTACCAAAAAGTGCCTCGGCGATATTCTTCTCAGTGTGCATCACGTCGATGTTGTGTGGGCAAAGGAGGTCTTTGAAGTAAGGCAGATCCCATAAGCATGTTTTGTGAGTCCACGCGTGCTTAGTATTTTACCCCTTGAAGTACCCTGGACGTTGTGGATCTGGCTCGAGAGCGTTTAACTGATCCAGGGTCTGTTGGCCTGTCAATGTAGGTGGTGCAGAGTTTTTGACAACTCTACCACTGATGAAGTTCTTCTTGTCTTTCCTGAACTTATGGCGAGGATCCAGGAACTGTCTATGCATGTCGAAGCAAGAAAACTTGCGACCGGCCTGAAGCCAACGAAACTCAAGAGCTCCCTTGCATGTGGGGCACGGGAACCTTCCATGCACACACCAGCCAACGAATAGCGCATACGCCGGCAAGTCATGCGTCGAGTACATGTACCAGACACGCATTATGAAGTTCCGTTTGCTAAAGGCGTCGTATGTCTTGAACCCATTATCCCAGGCTTCTTGCAATTCGTCCTTAAGCGGCTGCATGTACACATTCATATTTTTCCCCGGATAGTTGGGTCCTGGAATTATCAACGTCAGGAAAATGTTCTTTCTTTGCATAATCTGTCCCGGGGGGGGAGATTGAGTGGAAAGACAAATACGGGCCAACAACTGTATTGGGCTGCCGTCATACCAAACACACTGAACCCATCTGTGGTGATGCCGACTCGAGGATGCCTCGGATCTGCCGCTTTGTTAGCATGTAATTCATCAAACTTTTCCACACAACACCATCCGATGTGTGTACCATCATCAGATTCCCATCTGCATCTAGTTTGGTTCTTTTGCCTGTTTTGTGCCATGTCATCTGTCTGGCCGTCTCTTCGACCATGAAAAGACGTTGAAGTCTTGGTACGATTGGCATATACCGAAGAACACTAACGGGGATTTTGGTCTGTGTCTTCTCACCCATACCGTTGTCTACCACAATATACCTGGAAGACTTGCAAATGGGACAATAGTTCAAGTCCGCATAGTCAAGCCTAAATAAGGCACATCCTTTCTCACAGGCATGTATCTTCTCATAGGGCATCTTCAGTGCACGGAGGATTTTGTCCGACTGGTACAGGTTTGCAGGCATTACATGGCCTTTGGGTACAAAGCGTCCAAATACTGTCATAATTGCGTCATAGCATTCTCTGCCCAAGTTGAACTGAGCCTTCAGAGCCATTACTTGTGAGATGGCATCCAACTGACAAAGCTCAGTGTGCTCGTGGAGCGGACGTTTTGAAGACTCCAACATTTCATTGAAGGCCTTTGCAGATTCCTCCATCTCCTCGTCCGAATCCCGAGCATCATCATAGTCTTGCACCATGTTTTCCATCCCGGTACCATGCTCGTCGGTGCGACGATGATCCACCTCAGCTCGGTCACGTTGGGCAGACTCACCATGAAATGTCCACACCGTATAATCGGGTGTAAAACCACTCTTCTGCAGGTGTTTGCCCATTTCAGCCTCTGTCTTCTTTTCCCAATTGCCGCATCGAAAACAGGGGCACCAGGTTTTGTTTTGGCCATTTGCAAATGCGGCTTGCACAAACCCCTTGGTTTTTGTGAACCATTCAGCACTCCATTTGTTCTGACCAGTGTGACCGGTATACATCCACGCATGGTCACTCATCTTGACTTTCAGAGCTACTGGACACACAACAATTATATATGTAATTCACCATGTATATATTCATCAGTTGATCTACTTTGTCAATTTTATTACGTCCATGCAACCTACACTCTAATAGGTAATGATAGGTCCTAATCCCACCCGTGTATGTGTAGATTGGGTTCATTTTCCCATGCTATGCTTCGGATCTGACGCAAAATTTCGGCAGCACCTCCCTGTTGTTCTCCTGATACACGTCTCTGCAATAAACAGAGAGGATGTGTATCCGGAGAACAACAGGGGAGGCACTGACGAAATTTATGCGTCGGATCCGGAGCAAAGCATATGGGAAAACAAACCCAATCTACACATACTTGGGCTGTCCATGGATAGCGTTGGACAATTCGAAAGAATCAAGGTTATAAATATGCAAATGCATGCATATTTATAACTATGACGCTTTCGAACGGGAGACACATATTGGTTACGCATACTGATGATTCAAGACACATATATAGCTAGCTATCAAGTTTCATCGGAATAGATCAAATAATTAATGGGGGAGGAGGACTTGTCATTTATGCTCACCCACGAACGAAGGGGCAGAGCTCGTCAAACGCATGGCGAGGTCGTCGAACACCAAACCTCGCAGCGATGAAACAACTGCACATTTAAAACTACATGATCAACACAATTATATATGGTGTTTTTCATAACAAAATCGAAAAATATATGACCTAACTAATAATTCACAAATATATGACCCCGTCGGCCTCTGGAAGGCCAAAGAACACCTTTTCGGGAGGTGTCGGGGGTCGGGGTGTCCTGTCGGTGTCGGGGTGCCGTGTCGGGGTCGAAGTGCTATTTCGGGGTCGGGGG
>NC_041390.1:485695826-485720302 GCF_002162155.2 Triticum dicoccoides | reverse complement strand
GGTGGGGCGACGGGGCGAGGGGAGGTGGGGCAAGGGGGCGGCAGTGGGTGGTGGGGGCGGCGGCGGGTGGCGGTGGTCGTCGGGGAGGAGGGGACAGATCGAAACAGAGAGAGATGGGCGGGGTGGGGCTCGGCCGTTAGTAACCTAAACGTTTGCCGTCCGCCCCCCTTTGCCGTCAGCTTACTTGCTCTTTGCCGTCTGCTAGCAGACAGCAAAGAGGGAGGGCCGTTAAGTTTTTTTTAACCAGCTCATCAGTGGGGCCCCCTCCCTATTTGCCGTCTGCTAGCCGACGGCAAAGAATCTTTGCCGTCTGCTAGCGGACGGCAAAGAACTGGCTGATGGCAAAGAAGGTCTTTGCCATCATCCAGTTCTTTGCCGTCTGCTTTTGGGTAGCTGAGGGCAAAGAGCTTCTTTGCCGTCCGCTAGCAGACGGCAAAGAGCAGGTAGATGGCAAAGTAGCTGATTCCAGTAGTGCACTCTTCAAGGGTGCATGACCATAAAAGATATTACTCATATAAATAGAACAACCATTATTCTCTGATTTAAATGAATAACCGTCTCGCATCAAACAAGATCCAGATATAATGTTCATGCTCAACGCTGGCACCAAATAACAATTATTTAGGTCTAATACTAGCCCCGAAGGCAGATGTAGAGGTAGCGTGCCGACCGCGATCACATCGACTTTGGAACCATTTCCCACGCGCATCGTCACCTCGTCCTTAGCCAATCTTCGCTTAATCCGTAGCCCCTGTTTCGAGTTGCAAATGTTAGCAACGGAACCAGTATCAAATACCCAGGTGCTACTGCGAGCATTAGTAAGGTACACATCAATAACATGTATATCACATATACCTTTGTTCACTTTGCCATCCTTCTTATCCGCCAAATACTTGGGGCAGTACCGCTTCCAGTGACCAGTCTGCTTGCAGTAGAAGCACTCAGTCTCAGGCTTAGGTCCAGACTTGGGTTTCTTCTCCTGAGCAGCAACTTGTTTGCTGTTCTTCTTGAAGTTACCTTTCTTCTTCCCTTTGCCCTTTTTCTTGAAACTGGTGGTCTTATTGACCATCAACACTTGATGCTCCTTCTTGATTTCTACCTCCGCGGCTTTTAGCATCGCGAAGAGCTCAGGAATAGTCTTATTCATCCCTTGCATATTATAGTTCATCACGAAGCTTTTGTAGCTTGGTGGCAGTGATTGAAGAACTCTGTCAATGACACTATAAACAGGAAGATTAACCCCCAGTTGAGTCAAGTGATTATGATACCCAGACATTTTGAGTTTATGTTCACTGACAGAACTATTCTCCTCCATCTTGCAGCTATAGAACTTATTGGAGACTTCATATCTCTCAATCCAGGCATTTTCTTGAAATATTAACTTCAACTCCTAGAACATCTCATATGCTCCATGATGTTCAAAACATCGTTGAAGACCCGATTCTAAGCCGTAAAGCATGGAACACTGAACTATCGAGTAGTCATCAGCTTTGCTCTGCCAGACATTCATAACATCTGGTGTTGCTCCTGCAGCAGGCTTGGAACATAGCGGTGTTTCCAGGACATAATTCTTCTGTGCAGCAATGAGGATAATCCTCAAGTTACGGACCCAGTCCGTGTAATTGCTACCATCATCTTTCAACTTTGCTTTCTCAAGGAACGCATTAAAATTCAACGGAACAACAGCACGAGCCATCTATCTACAATCAAACATAGAAAAGCAAGATACTATCAGGTACTAAGTTCATGATAAATTTAAGTTCAATTAATCATATTACTCAAGAACTCCCACTTAGAAAGATATCCCTCTAATCCTCTAAGTGATCACGTGATCCAAATCAACTAAACCATATCCGATCATCACGTGAGATGGAGTAGTATTAATGGTGAACATCAATATGTTGATCATATCTACTATATGATTCACGTTCGACCTTTCGGTCTCCGTGTTCTGAGGCCATATCTATTATATGCTAGGCTCGTCAAGTTTAACCTGAATATTCCGCGTGTGCAACTGTTTTGCATCCGTTGTATTTGAACGTAGAGCCTATCACACCCGATCATCACGTGGTGTCTCAGCACGAAGAACTTTCGCAATGGTGCATACTCAGGGAGAACACTTATACTTTGATAATTTAGTGAGGGATCATCTTATAATGCTACCGTCAATCAAAGCAAGATAAGATGCATAAAAGATAAACATCACATGCAATCAATATAAGTGATATGATATGGCCATCATCATCTTGTACTTGTGATCTCCATCTCCGAAGTACCGTCATGATCACCATCGTTACCGACGCGACACCTTGATCTCCATCGTAGCATCGTTGTCGTCTCGCCAATCTAATGCTTCCACGACTATCGCTACCGCTTAGTGATAAAGTAAAGCATTACAACGCGATCGTATTGCATACAATAAAGCGACAACCATATGGCTCTTGCCAGTTGCCGATAACTCGGTTACAAAACATGATCATCTCATACAATAAAATTTAGCATCATGTCTTGACAATATCACATCACAACATGCCCTGCAAAAACAAGTTAGACGTCCTCTACTTTGTTGTTGCAAGTTTTATGTGGCTGCTACGGGTTTAGCAAGAACCGTTCTTACCTACGCATCAAAACCACAACGATAGTTTGTCAAGTTGGTGCTGTTTTAACCTTCGCAAGGACCGGGTGTAGCCACACTTGGTTCAACTAAAGTTGGAGAAACTGACACCCGCCAGCCACCTGTGTGCAAAGCACGTCGGTAGAACCAGTCTCGCGTAAGCGTACACGTAATGTCGGTCCGGGCCGCTTCATCCAACAATACCGTCGAACCAAAGTATGACATGCTGGTAAGCATTATGACTTATATCGCCCACAACTCACTTGTGTTCTACTCGTGCACAACATCAACGCATAAAACCTAGGCTCGGATGCCACTGCTGGGTAACGAAGTAATTTCAAAAAAATTCCTACGCACACACAAGATCATGGTGATGCATAGCAACGAGAGGGGAGAGTGTAGTCTACGTACCCTTGTAGACCGGCAACGGAAGCGTTGACACAACATAGAGGAAGTATTCATACGTCTTCCCGATCCAACCGATCCAAGTACCGAACGTACGGCACCTTCGAGTTCTGCACACGTTCAACTCGGTGACGTCCCTCGAGCTCCGATCCAGCAAAACATTGAGGGAGAGTTTCGTCAGCACGACGGCGTAATGACGGTGATGATGTTCTACCGACGCAGGACTTCGCCTAAGCACCGCTACGATATGACCGAGGTGGAATATGGTGGAATGGGGCACCGCACACGGCTAAG
Organism: Triticum dicoccoides; assembly: GCF_002162155.2. Taxonomy (NCBI): domain Eukaryota; kingdom Viridiplantae; phylum Streptophyta; class Magnoliopsida; order Poales; family Poaceae; genus Triticum; species Triticum dicoccoides. Next base: position 485,716,989 of record NC_041390.1, on the reverse strand, counting down.
GAACGATCACGAAGATCAACTCGTGTGTCATGGGGTGCCCCCTTGCCCCCGTATATAAAGGAGGGAGAGGGGGAGGTGCGGCCGGCCCTAGGAGTGCGCCTGGAGGAGTCCTACTCCCACTGGGAGTAGGACTCCCCCCTCTTGCCTTGTTGGAAAAGGAAGGGGGAAGGGAGAAAGAGGAAAGGGGGCGCCGCCGCCCCCCTTCCTTGTCCTATTCGGACTAGGGGGGGAGGGGGCGCGCGGCCTGCCCTGGCCGGCCCTCCTCTTCTCCCTTATGGCCCTTGTAGGCCCAATAACCCCCCCGGGGGGGTTCCGGTAACCCCCCGGTACTCCGGTAAAATCCCGATTTCACCCGGAACGTTTCCGATATCCAAATATAGGCTTCTAATATATCAATCTTTATGTGTCGACCATTTCGAGACTCCTCGTCATGTCCGTGATCACATCCGAGACACCGAACAACCTTCGGTACATCAAAACACAAAAAACCTAATTTCGATCGTCACCGAACTTTAAGTGTGCGGACCCTACGGGTTCGAGAACTATGTAGACATGACCGAGACACGTCTCTGGTCAATAACCAATAGCGGAACCTGGATGCTCATATTGGCTCCTACATATTCTACGAAGATCTTTATCGGTCAGACCGCATAACAACATATGTTGTTCCCTTTGTCATCGGTATGTTACTTGCCCGAGATTCGATCGTCGGTATCTCAATACCTAGTTCAATCTCGTTACCGGCAAGTCTTTTTACTCGTTCCATAATACATCATCCCGCAACTAACTTATTAGTTGCAATGCTTGCAAGGCTTAAGTGATGTGCATTACCGAGAGGGCCCAGAGATACCTCTCTGACAATCGGAGTGACAAATCCTAATCTCAAAATACGCCAACCCAACAAGTACCTTCGGAGACACCTGTAGAGCACCTTTATAATCACCCAGTTACGTTGTGACGTTTGGTAGCACACAAAGTGTTCCTCCGGTAAACGGGAGTTGCATAATCTCATAGTCATGGGAACATGTATAAGTTATGAAGAAAGCAATAGCAACAAACTAAACGATCAAGTGCTAAGCTAACGGAATGGGTCAAGTCAATCACATCATTCTCCTAATGATGTGATCCCGTTAATCAAATGACAACTCATGTATATGGTTAGGAAACATAACCATCTTTGATCAACGAGCTAGTCAAGTAGAGGCATACTAGTGACACTCTGTTTGTCTATGTATTCACACATGTATTATGTTTCCGGTTAATACAATTCTAGCATGAATAATAAACATTTATCATGATATAAGGAAATAAATAATAACTTTATTATTGCCTCTAGGGCATATTTCCTTCAGAAAGGAAATTAAACAATGTATGTGTTGAAGAGTTACTCTCATCAGAAGGTGGGCATGGGAGACCAATCCGCTCTTCCTCCTTTTGTTATTCGCTCTCCTCCTCATCTTTCTCATCTAACGAGCTCACAGTTTCAGCAATTTCTTTTTTCATAGATTCCTGTAAAATATTAATCTCTTTCAAGGCAGCAGGCATTCTCTCAATAAATTCTTTAACGTAAGCATTAGAAGCATAATTTTCGTAGCAATATTTAAGACGACAAAATTTTCAGATTTGTAAAGAATAGCATAATACTTTTCAATCAAAGAAGCAATTTCATATGCACCCTTAAAAGCAATAAATTCTTCAATTTGCTCAATATCATAGTAACTATAAACACTCTTGGTATAAGAATATAAGACTTCATTATCATTAAACTCACGTTGGTATGGAAGGTATTTTTTAGGGTCCTCAGAACAACAAGTAAAATCATGTATTTCACATAAATTCCAAGCATAGTAATGCAAACAATTAATTTGATGCCATAAAAGTTTTCCTTTGTTAGACAAGCGGTGTTGCACAAAATAATCCTGCTCAACTAATGATTTTCCCTCAACTAAGCTAGTTGGGTTTTCAGCACGAGCATAAATTGATTGAACATGATCCAAGTAAAAAGCTTCAACAGTATGGTAGATTTTGGGTGGTTCCTCAACCACTGGGTTAGCAAGTACAACTATTTTTTATGTTTTTCGTTTCCTATTCATAACTAAAGATAGAAAAGAAGAGCACAAAATAAAAATTATTTAGAGATAAAGCCAAGAAGCGCACATGAGAATATTCACCCCCACGCTATTGCTCCCCGGCAAAAAAGAAACAGCGTCAGAAAAAGGTCTTGATAACCCACAAGTATAGGGGATCGTTTGTAGCCTTTTCGAGAAGTAAGAGTGTTGGGTCCAACGAGGAGCTAAAGGTAGAATTTATATTTTGTTCAAATTCTATCGATCATCGATACAACTCTATGCATATCGACATTTCCTTTACCTAGAACAAGTATGAAACTAATTTGTGAGAATAAAACTATAACTACTCTGCAAGAATAAAATTAGGAGTACTTTGCGAGATAATAAAAGTTAGTTTGTTTTAGTAGAGAGCTTTCTATAGAACGACGAGAAAGATTGTCCATATGCAATTGAATATAACATGATATATACTTATCATATGCAATGAAGAAGAGGCATACGCTAACACACTTTTCACACTTGGATCATATGCACTTATGATTGGAACTCTAGCAAGCATCCGCAATCACTAAAGATCATTAAGATAAAATCCAACCATAACATTAAGTAAGAAGTCCTCTTTACTCCCATACGCAACAACCCGCTTACTCGGGTATAATCTTCTGTCACTCCCGCCACCCACTATAAGCAAATCATGAATGTATTGCAACACCCTACAACGGGCATCCCACATGCTTCTGAAGGAGAGGCAATAATAAAGTTGTTATTTATATTTCCTTATATTATGATAAACGTTTATTATTCATGCTAGAATTGTATTAACTGAAAACTTGATACATGTGTGGATACATAGACAAAACACCGTGTCCCTAGTAAGCCTCTACTAGATTAGCTCATTAATGAAAGATGGTTAAGTTTCCTAACCATAGAGACGTGTTGTCATTTGATGAATGAGATCACATCATTAGGAGAATGATGTGATGGACAAGACCCATCCGCTAGCTTAGCATAGTGATCATTAAGTTTTATTGCTATTGCTTTCTTCATGACTTATACATATTCCTCTGACTATGAGATTATGCAACTCCCGAATATCGGAGGAACACCTTGTGTGCTATCAAACGTCACAACATAACTGGGTGATTATAAAGATGCTCTAAAGGTGCCTCCGAAGGTGTTTGTTGGGTTGGCATAGATCAAGATTAGGATTTGTCACTCTGTGTATCGGAGAGGTATCTCTGGACCCTCTCGATAATGCATATCACTATAAGCCTTACAAGCAATGTGACTAATGATTTATTTATGGGTTGATGCATTATGGAACGAGTAAAGAGACTCGCCGGTAACGAGATTGAACTAGGTATGAGGATACTGCCGATTGAATCTCGGGCAAGTAACATACCGATGATAAAGGGAATGACATATGTTGTTATTGCGGTTTGACAGATAAAGATCTTCATAGAATATGTAGGAATCAATATGAGCATCCAGGTTCCGCTGTAGGTTATTGATTAGAGATGTGTCTCGGTCATGTCTACATAGTTCTCGAACCCGTAGGGTCCGCACGCTTAACGTTCAATGATGATTTGTATCATGAGTTATGTGTTTTGGTGACCGAAGATTGTTCGGAGTCCCGGATGAGATCACGGACATGACAAGGAGTCTAGAAATGGTCGAGAGGTAAAGATTGATATATTGAACAATAGTATTTGAACACCGGAATGGTTTCAAGACGTTTCAGATATTTATTGGAGTACCGAGGGGTTTCACTTTTCCATCAATTGCTCAATAGTAATTTGTTTACCCGCCGTATGCTATGTTCAAGTGAGAAGCTAGTGAAAACTATGACCCCCGGGTCTATCTTTATCATATATTAAATTCCAAAAATACCTTCCTGCAATTTTATTTACTTTATTTTATTTTGTGTTTTTGTTTGTGTTTATCTATCTATCACTATGAGATTTGATCTTTGCAATTAACCGCCAAGGGATTGACAACCCCTTGTTTGCATTGGGCGCAAATATTTGTTATTTTGTATGCATGTACTGCTAACGAGGTGTTGCGTGGTTCTTCCACTAGATTGATAACCTTGGTTCTTAACTGAGGGAAAGACTTATCTCTGTTATACTGCATCATCCTCTCCTCTTTGAGGAAATCTCAACGCAACTCACATGTAGCACTCTCGTCGTCCCAGTGATGGGGGTGTGCAAGGCCCGCTTATTCTTCTGACGGAGCTCCTCACACTACTCCTGAGTGAGAGCCCGGGGAACGTACGGCTCGTGGCGGGTGAACGGTCGTCTCCCTCGTCGTCATTGGCTGCACGAGGTGCCCGCATGGCCATCCCGGGGACCTGTAAACCCCGGGGGTACGTGACGCTCCACGTTGTCGGCCATGAGAACCTCAGCCGTGGACTCAACGCTCTCACACTCGGACTCGTCAGTGGAGACCTCGTGGAGTCCTCCGAAAAGGTCAAGGGCGGGCTCATTAGACTCGAGAGCCACCACATGCCTCATGGTGGCCTGAAGGGCCACAACGTGCTTGATTAGTCGTTGCAACTGTGAGCGCCCGAAGCGCTTACGACGACGTCCAGCGAAAAGGAGGGGAGCCACTCGGTACGGGACCGATGGCTGTCGGAGTAGGACTCCGAATGAAGATGCGTGAAAGTGCGTCGTGTCAAGGATGGGCAACGACTCCACATCCAGTAGGGCTTCCTGGAGCCACGCCGAATCGTTGATGATGAAGCTGAGTGCTTCGAAATGGATTTCACCGCCGAGAATCATGATGATGACGATGATAAATTCCCCCTACGCCAGATAATCGCTAGACACGCAGCCCTGCAGTGGGCTCCAACAATCGGGGTTACAATAGTGACAATGAGTACTAGGGGTATGAAAGAGGGGCAGAGCGTAGCTACAACACAGATGTAACACTCGACGTTTACGAGTTCAGGCCCCTCTCGGAGGAGGTAAAAACCCTACGTCTTGTGCCCTAAGGCTTGTTTTCTCTTGGGAGATACAATTACAGAGAGTGCTTAACCCTTTCTTAGGAGGAGGAGGGCGGCTTATGTACAGTGGCCGCAACCCCCTTCACTCCAACGTCGCAAGGGTGATTAATGCCCATAACTACAACTGTTACAGGTGTAAATGGTCACAACTGTGACAATTATAGGTAACAATAGCTATGACTCTGCTTAAAGCTCGACTTAAGACTGCTCGACCATTGCTGCTCCCACGTCGCCCCTCTGCCTGCCCTGTTCGAGTGGTGGTGGCCGGGCCGCTTAGTGGGAAGACGTCCGAGTGCTGTTGATATATCCGAGTGGAGGTTTGGTTACATGCATCCGAACATGCTTACGGTCCAGGGACCTATCAATGATGGCGTGGGACCCTAGGTGGGCCTTAGATGCCAAGTACTTGACTCTACCAGTGGTAGGTGACCCCATCATTGAGCTCGCAGCCGCTTTAGAGGATACTAATCATGGTGATGGAGCAGTTGGATCCAGACGCGGCGATGATCGTACGCGTCATCTGTGTTAGGATGTTGAAGCACTTGGCAGCTGACATGAAGACAACGGAGAACGATGTGACTGGTGAGGAGGAGCCGGTGACAGAGTGTGCGCGGAGGCTCGGACTATCGATCTGGGAGGGCAAAATTCTGTTCTCACGGACCATCGAATTGTTTTTTTGAGAGTACGCCATTAGTGTACCTTATCTTTATAGAAGGAAGTAAATGTATTGACAAAAAGCTTAAGGACATGCGAACATTCCTCAAGCCATACAACACACCCACAACCAACTACCAACTCAAAACCTACTCTCTCACAAAACGTTGTAACCCTACCACTCCTACTCCTGCACTCCTTCATTCCTCTATCTCTTGCAAAATCAGGTGTATGAGGTCGTGCACCGGTAGCACTTGGTATGTTCGATTAAACACCGTTGCGTTTTGCTGCTTCCACATAGCCTAAGCCACTGAATTGTAACTTTTATGATCAGGCGTATATAAAACTATGAAGAGCTGGCGACACGGGGGAAACCCTAGATCGGCGCCGCCACCCCCCCTTTCCACCCTCCCCTTGGCTCGCCGCCGCCGGAGGAGCGGCCGGCAAAGGCCGCGCCGGCTCCGGTGAAGGTGGCGGCGGGGCCCTCTCATCTCCCTTGTCTGCAAATTTGGCGAGGAGGCTGCCAAGGACGGCATAGGGCGGGGCCATGGCAGCGCGGCGGCTCGCGTGCGCGACACGGCGGCCCGGGGCGACGCGTGGAGGGAGGCTTGCTGCGGCGGCAGTTCGCGGCGAGTGGCTGGCTGCGGCGGCTGTGCGGGAGGCGGGCTGGCGCGCCAGTCGGGCGCACGGGCAGCGCGGTCGTCGGCCTGCGCGACGGAAGAAGGATGTGGTGCGGCTGCTCGCGTGGGTCGTGCACGGATCTGGCCTGCGCGCGACGTAGGGGAGGAGCCATGCTGCAGGGGCGGGCGGGCGTGGTGGTGAGCGCGTGTCGGGCGGCGCAAGGCTGCTTGCTCCCGTGAAGCGGTGGGCCTGCGTGACTGCATGGGCGCCGGCGTGGTTGGGCCTGCGCTCGGATCTGGCGCGTTGAGGAGGACGTCCCGGAGGCTCCGCATGGCTGTGACTGGGAGGCTGCGGATCCGGGCTCAGGTGCGCGGGATCTGGTGTTGGAAGGAGAGGGATGGCACACGAGGGTTGCGGCGGGCGTGGCCACGCAAGGGGATGCTGCGGGCGCGTCGAGGGTGCGAGGGGGCAGCCAAGTGTCCGGTAGCCTGGATCTGCCAGGTCGTCCATGGCTGGCGGCCCTGGAGGGGCACTACTGGTGGTGACCGGCTACCGCTTGTTGGAGCAAGGAGGCTCTGGCCGCGGTCGGATACGGGATGCAGGACCCGATTTGGTCTCTACAGGCCTGTCGTTAGGGAGGCTAGCTGGTGGCCCTGCACAGCAATGGCGTGCTCGCTGTGTGGGGGTGCGCGGTCCAATGGAGGTACGGGTCGACCTCGGCCTACTGCGCGGAAGAGTGGCTGCTCCGAGTGAAAGCCTGGCCGGTGCTGACCGGCCGGCGATGACGGCGCCCGTGGGCGTCGCTATCTTCCTTGGAGGCGTCGTCGGGGATCTCCAAGCCACTACTCTCGGATCAAGTCCTTCGGGTGAAAACCCAGATCCTGCTGCAGGGTCGGGCAGTGGCGTCGTCTTCAACGTCGTTCCCCTCTTTAGGGCGCCGTCTTGAAGACTTTGATCCCTTTTGGTGCTTCCTACGACTGGACGTGCACGGTGACTTCTGTGGCAACGATGACGGCGGTGAGCAATGTCGAAGGCGTGGCCTTGGTCATGGTAGTCGGCTCTTCTTCTCCGATGTGTCCGTGGGAGTGCCTCAACTGCCTATTACTGTGAAGTCGAAGCCGCCGTGGAGGGCCGGTGGTATATGATGACGCGTGACAGGTGGTTTATTCGGTGATCCTCCGTGACGCCAACCTTGCCTAGTTTCCTTTGTAGTTCATCGTTCGTGTCAGAGCTGCGTTGTCTAGGTTGGATTGTATGGAGCATTGTGCTGTAGCTATTAGGGCTGTTGTTTTTTCTTTTTCTTTTAATCTTCGGATCTTTTGGTCCTAGGACCTTCATCACCTTGTTGTTTTCCATTGCTTCCTGCTATTATCAATGAATGCCAGCGATGCTGGATCTTTCAAAAAAAACTATGAAGAGCCCAAGCCACCGGCCTGTAAGAGCAACTCCAACAGGTCGACCCAAACGGATGGTGATTTTGTCCGTTTTTTGTCCGTTTGGGTCGGCCCGGCGGACACAAACGTCCAGAGCTGTGTTTGGGTCGGCACGAGCGTCCAATGCTGGTCCGACCCATTTTGTTGACGTGCCAAAAAAATTTAAAAGCATTAAAAAAATATACATATGCATTTAATTAAACATAAAAGCCGGCCATGAAGGCCGGTGAAAGTCCACATTACATTAATTAACATAAAAAACTAAAAACTAGACGACGCGCTGCCCTAGGTGTCCTCGTCGGCGGCGGCATCTGCGTCGGGGCTGATGAGGTCGATCAGCGTCGGCGTAGCACTGGCCCAGGGGAACGCTGTGTTTCAGAGGGCGGCGATGTTGGGCTGCGCCGCCGCTGCCTGCGCCTGGCGCGCCTCCTCTTCGGCCTCGCGCTCGAGCATCTGCAGGCGCTCGCCCTCCTGGCGCTTCTCGCGAGCCGAACGCGGCGCCAGTGGTCGAGGTAGGCCGCCTCCTGCTTCTCCGTCGCCCCGAGCCAGATCGGTGGAGCGCTGACCCACTCACGCATTACTCCGGTCCAGGAGTAACGCTCGAGGGGGCCGGCTCCTCCAGCTCGGCTTTGGGCGGGGACGGCGGGGTCACCGGCGGCACGACGCTGTCGCCCGCCGCGGAGAGGGCCATGGCCTCCGCCATGGCCGCCTGAAAAGCCGCCTCATCCGCCTCCCTCCACCGCTCTCCTTAATTGCCGCCTGATAGGCGGCCTCGGCCTCCTGGTTCTCGTCGCGGACGACGAGCGGGGGCGGCGGCAGGCTGCGGTCGACGCCGCGGACGCCGCGTCGCCTCGCCTGCTCGTCCTCGAAGGCAAACCACCGAGCCCAGTTGGGCGAGTCGACGGCGTAGTGCGGTTCGTCGCGCTGCTCCGGCTTCAGCAACGCCCGCCGGCGCCGCACCTCCTCCGCATGGGCCCTTGCCGTCCGCGACGCCGGCGGCACTAGGATCCTCTCCGGATCCAAATGCCAGTCATGCGGCAGCGTCGCGTCGGGGTACGACAGAGGCACGCGGTGCTGCCAACGCTACTCGGCCCGGTGCACCGGCACACTGATGCGCTGCCTCTGCCGGGGAGCGCGCGGCGGCGCGGGGAGGGCGGGGAGGGAGGGGGAATGGCGGCGGGGGCCTTGCCCTTTCCGCTGCTGCTGATGCCGGAGAAGAAGCCCATGCTGGCGGTGGCTAGGGTTGTCGCCGACGTGGGGGCATGGGTGGCCAGATGGGGACGGGGGCAAGTGGCAGTGGATGAGGACGGCCCCGCCGCACGCCTGGCTTAAAAAAGGACGACCGCCGTCGCTGATGCGTGGGTCCAAGGTGGGCGGTCGTCATAAATAATGTTGACCGTGATAGTTGGACAGCCGCCAGGTGGGGACGCGACGGACGGCGAGGAGGCGCGCGGCGTGTCCGCGCCGACGTATTCCAGGCGCAATTTTAAGCCGGAAATGGATCGGCGCGGACACGAGACGGACACGATTTGAGTTTGGGTTGGCGTGTTGGGCCTTTACTTTTGTCCGCGTCGATCCAAAGAGAAACGAACGGATGGAATGGGTCGTCCCATTAAAGTTGCTCTAACTTTTACGAACACTGCACTTAAAATTTGTTAATATTTGCTACGCATTCGAAATGAAGGAGGTGAAGTCCAAGCCGGTCAGTCCAGTACCTACGCTGCTCACACCCACTGCTAAACACTAGAAACACACTGGTTAGTTGCCCGCACGTGGCAGGGCGTCCCACGCACGTGCGTGGCCCCAAGGACCATAACGCCGATCAGAGCCGCGCCCCTGGCCCTGCCCCCTGCCCTTGGGTTGACTAGTTTCTCACCGACTCGTCCGAAGTCCTCTGCGAACGGCACCAAAACTCGCAACAACACAAAACACACTTGGAAGCCTACACGCGGACAAACTTCCGCGACCAACGAAGGGCAGCAGCGGCGCTCATCAGCGTCATTCAGAAGGCAAAAAAACATGCTAGCCGCGCAGCAATTTCCCTCCCTCTTCCTCCTCCTCCTCCCTTGCTCTTCTCTAGCCCGGAGACATAAAAAATACAACTACTGAGAAAAAGAATCCCACTATCTCATGACATATGGAGGAGAGAGAAGGGCGAGCAATCCCACTACGGTCATCCACAAGACATTCCTTCCTCTCTCTCTTCCGTGTGCTCCAGACGACATCTAGCTGCTCCTCCTCCCCTCGCCCCGCTCCTCGCTCTCTCCTCCTGATCGGCGAGGATTTTTGTTGAGCAGGAGCAGCAATTGGGATCGATCCCTGGATGGATGCGGCCCAGTGGCACCAGGTAAGCTGATACAGACGAGCACCTCAAATTCAGGTTACTACAACATCGGTACGCATCTAGGGCCATGCGATGCATGCAAGATCTCCCGCCTCGGGCTGGCCGGATGGCTTCTGTTCTTGTGGATCTTGCTGCTGTGTTCTTGCCTTCTTGGTCGACTATCTTTTTACCGTGCCCTTGATCTTCACGCTCGCTTTCCCTGATGGGATATGACGATCTTGGGCGCCTTTTCTCTTCTTGGGAACCGCCATGGCCAACCTTTTGTTTCTGGCGCAGATCTATGCATGTATGGCGATCTATGTCTCTCTTCTCCCCCCTTCTCTTCTGTCCGCGTGTTGTCTTCTCCGTTGGCGTCGAGCTCAGGGCTCGGAGCTCGGGGCCTTTAATTCTCCCCTGCCTCCGCTTTTAATCCTCGAAAGGCGCATACACGGGCACGCACCGCTTTTCTTTGCCTTTCTTTCTTATCCTTTCCTCTCATTCTTTTCATCTTTTCATCTCTCTTTTCCCCTAGCTTTCTTTCCCCTTCTCTTTCCTCCGGCGCCTTGCATCAAAAGAGCAGCCATATCTTGGATGATGTAGCAGCAGCAGCAGTACTGCCACAAGCGCAACCCTACAAACAAAGTTGAGTTTTGTGTGGTGGTGGTGGTGTGTTTCTCTCTCATCTTTTCGTCTCCTTTTCCCCCAAACCTTTTTCATTCTCCTTTTCCCCTCCCTTTAATCTCACTTTGTATCCATTTGCTTGGTTCTTTGTTGCACCATAACCATAAGAATCATCCTCACACCTCGGGCTCTCATAGTCATGTCATACCCCCATCCATTTTCCCATATACAGCATGTTCTTGGCTTATTACTAGTAGTTCTTACTTGCCCTAACATCTGGGGTTTGCCTTTGTGATATCTACTAATGAGGTGCAATATGTGTTCGTCAACAGGGGCTAGGGCTCGTGAAGCCCATGGAGGAGATGATCATGGCTGGAAACCCAAATCCTAATCCTAATTCTAATGGGAACCCGAACCCACAGCCGGCGCCGCCGTCTGGCGCAGAAGCCCAGAGGGCTCCCGTTCCTGGCCCGCCGGCAGCAGGAGCTGGCGCGGCGGCCGGGACGGGCTCCACCGAGCGGAAGGCGGCGCGGCCGCAGAAGGAGAAGGCCATCAACTGCCCGAGGTGCAACTCCACCAACACCAAGTTCTGCTACTACAACAACTACAGCCTCCAGCAGCCGCGCTACTTCTGCAAGACGTGCCGCCGCTACTGGACTGAGGGCGGCTCGCTCCGGAACGTGCCCGTCGGCGGCGGCTCACGGAAGAACAAGAGATCATCGTCCTCGGTGGTGTCGTCCGCGGCGGGCGCCGTCTCCACCTCGGCGGCCGCGTCCGGGACGGTCCCCGTCGGCGGGATGGGGGCCAAGAACCCGAAGCTGATGCACGAGGGCGCGCACGACCTCAACCTGGCGTTCCCGCACCACCACGGCCGCGTCTTGCACCCGTCCGAGTTCGCGGCGTTCCCTAGCCTGGAGAGCAGCAGCGTCTGCGACCCGGGAGGCGCCATGGCGGCCAACGGCGCGGGTGGCGGGAGGGGCATGGGCGCGTTTTCGGCGATGGAGCTGCTGAGGAGCACCGGCTGCTACGTACCGATGCCGCAGGTGCAGCTCGGGATGCCGCCGGAGTACGCGGCCGCGGGGTTCACGCTTGGCGAGTTCCGCATGCCGCTGCAGCATCAGCAGCACCATCAACAGCAGCAGCAGCAGCAGCAACACCACCAGCAACAGCAGCAGCAGGTTCAGAACATGCTGGGGTTCTCGCTGGACACGGGAGGAGGTGGCGACGCCGGGGGATACGGCGCTGGGTTGCAGGGGGCGCAGGAGAGCGCAACGGGAAGGATGCTGTTCCCGTTCGAGGACTTGAAGCCGGGTGCGAACCCAAGTGGAGGAGGTGCAAGTGGCGGTGATCAGTTTGAGCACAGCAAAGACCAAGGCGGCGGCGGCGGTGGCCATGAGACCCTGGGGTTCTGGAATAACAGCATGATCGGGAATGGCAGCAGCAATGACGCCGGCGGTGGCGGCGGCGGCGGCGGTGGTTCGTGGTAGGATGGCAACAGCTAGCCCAGCCGCCGTACATGCATGCATGGCTCATGCACACGCGGTTGTCAGCATGTGGAGATGATAGGGATAGAGACAAGGGAGTTAATAAGCGGTGGTGGTGATTAGTGTTACATATAGCGTTTGATCTCTCTTTTGGTTGCGTTTGGTTTTTCTACTGTTCTTGGCCTTCCTTCTTCTTAATTTCTTGGTGTTTGTTCATGTGTGTGGTGATCAGACTTGGGGGGCTAACACAGCTGAGTACACAGATTAAGTAACTATTTATCTTCTCCAATTGAATCTCTCGTTTCCAAGGGTGTTCCTTGTGTGAATTTCATATGAAGTTGTTCATGTAGAATCTGCACGGATGCACCTTCTTTTTTGTACATCGTTCGGGTTGAATACAAGTAGACTGGCATTGGCCAGACTCTTGTTTTGTCTTCGGATTTTGCATGCATGCATCGGACCATGCAGTATGTGGGTGAATGGATGTTGCAAAGGTTCATTCAATGCATGGAAGATTGGCATCCTCACTCGTCAGTCAGTCAACACTCAACGCATTGCTCTACAGTCGGTTTGACACACTGTGCAGGCTGCAGAGTCCGTGCAAGAGATAATGAGATATACTAGATCGGTTTGCTGTGCTGACCTAGTAGCAGGCGTGTTTTCTTGATTTGTTCATTCACATCGTGATTCCTGATTAATCCAGGGCTTAGAACAACTTGTAATGTGTATTTTATTGTTGTTTATATTATACAAAATACATTAAAATATAGACATATTTCCCTCATCATTCGCAATATGTATTTTTTTCCTGCATACCTGTCAACACATATCTACCCCCTCCTTGTGTGCTCTTTGCTTGTAGCAGGCAGGCTACCTCTGAGATGTCGTATCTCGCCATCATCCCAAAGCCAAGAATCTTCCAGCCATGAAAAGCACTAGCGGTAGGAGGAGAAAAGCAGCGGAATGGAGAAAGAGAGAATATGTATGTATGACAAGCACCTTCACTCTCTCTCTCTCTCTCTCTCTCTAGACACACACACACACGAGACATTATCATATGCTAGACCATTTGTGAGTGCATGGCGTGCTCGTTTGTACGATCCATGAGACCATGGCATTTTTCTAAGCCAGTAGGTACCATATCCTATCCTCATCACCATCTTGCACGCCCCTTGCATCCTGCCCAGAGTACCTGGCCTCTTTTCTAATCTTTTGTTTTCCTTGAATTCTAGGAGTACCATTTTTACTATATAAAAGAAGTGCTCCAATTCTTTGGAGCCCACAAAAACATTCTCCTAGGGATGCAATACCAGTACAGTAGTTCGTCTCCTTATTGCATTTGGCCAAACCCAACCTTATACAAATATACTACCACCGTCATATTTAATGTGCTGCTACGACTGCTCATCATCAAGGAAGATAAGATATGGTATGGTATGTTTGGGTATGTGTGCAATGCAAGTGCAACCATGTCCTACAGTTCTAGTAGGCCACTGACCCATGCATCTGGTTCCCATAGCTCTCTGTGCATCATCCATCATCCTTGCTATGCTACTAACGTACTACAATTGGTCATTTAGCCGTGGTCACAAATATTTAAATCATGACCTCAAATGATCACCATATTTGTGCCTGTGCTCTAGCTATTCCATAACATGTCTCTAGTGATCTTGAGGCAAAGTGCCTACAAACCAGAAAATAACATGCTAAAGCGGCTAATATTCTTGAGAACGTGTGGGAGGAGGGGTATATGTCTATTAGACAGTCTAAGTTGGATTTGTTTTGCTAAGTCTCGGTCGACTGAGACTCCGTTAAATCCCAGTCGATGCTATATCCGTTAATTCTACATTGAGATCCGTGTTAATATTTTTAGTCTTTTCTTTTCCTCTCTTGCATACTATATCACTTGACTGAGAGACCTAGCCACACCTTTGTTAATACTATTAAGTTGTCTAAGATTTTCTCATGTTTTTTTTCTTTTGAAAAGTGCGATATCAGTTGAGAAACAACCATGTGAGAAGTGCAAGTTGCACCTCACACCAAACTACAGCTGCACTTCTCTTGAACGACCAAGACATACGAAAAATCTCAGTCATCTTAAATATAGATGGTTGAGCTCAGGATCAGAACAGGACTTTCGACCATCTAACATATTTACGGATTTTACTTTGGAACAAATTAAAAATTCTGCCCAGTCAGCAGGTTCTTCGTACCTGCATGTCCATTTTGTAGTTGTATGGTGGTTCTTTGTGAACCGCATTGAGCTGATTCACTGGCGCGGAGCTTGCAACAAGGACACCTGCGGAGCTCTCTGTTGACTTCCTCTTGATATCCCTTGAAGCTTTGCAGTGTTTCATACAGTTCATCTCTCCGTTCATAGATATTGAAGAGATCTATGTCTCCTGGTTCAGCATATTGAGTTTGCAGGCTCCCGCGAGCGGCCCGGGCGGAACCTCACCGCCGCTGCTCCCCTTTCTCGCCTTCCTTCTCCTTCGCCGCTGCCAGGGGACGCCACCGGGCAAAGCCTGCGCGTGCGTCGGTGGCGGCAGGCTCCCTCCCTTCTCGCGAGGTTCTCCTGGGCGGCGCGGGACGGCCGGCCCTCGCGGCGGCGCTCGGCTCGGCGGCAGGTCGGGCCGCCGGCGGATCTAGGCGGGGCTCCCCTGCGCGGCACTGCCGGCGACGTGGTCTGCGCGAGGCGGCGAGGCGCGGGCACCTCCTCCTCCCGATCTGATGGCGCCGTGGTGGCGCCGACGCTCGGGCGTGCGGTGGGGTCCGCGAGGGTGATCGGCGCGCGACGTCTTCCTCCCCGATCTGATGGCTCTACGGTGGCGCCAGTGCTCGGGCGGAGGTTGGCTTCGGCAAGCGGTGGCGGGCGCTGGGCTCTCGGCGGCGCTCCAGCGTGTGCAGGCGATGGCGGTCCCTGTGCGCGGTCGGCGGCTCCGTCTCTGACCCGGACGGCGTGGGGAATGGCGGTGGCCCGGCGTGGCCGGCGATCTGGATGCGGTGGTGCCGGCGGCTCACTGATCTGCCGGTATTCCAGGGTCTGCCTGGTGGTGCTGGTAGTGACGGCAGCCCTTGCACGAGAGTTGGATCCCTTCGAACTGATATGGATGAAAACTTGCCTTCGGCTTCTGCTAAGGCCGGCGGTGGCGGCGCTATCTGCGTCGTTCCCTTCTTGAAGGCATCACCGCGGAGAAGTTTCAGGCCACTCTCTGCTACCTCCGGGGAAAACCCTAGATCGGATGATTGGATGACGGCGGCACTCTGGTGTCATTCCTCCCTTGGGGGCATCATTTTTGGAGGTACACACGTGATCGAGGGACCAGAGGACGGATTCTTTGGTGGGGCGGTGCTTCATCCTAAACACTGATGGCGACGGATCTTGACGGCGTGGCGCAATGCAGATTCGAAGTTCGTTGTGGAAGGATGGACTCGCGCAGGAGGATGACGCTGTCGGGCGTCGTGGTGGCATTGATGGCAGAGAGCCCTGGCATGGTACATGCAACAGTACAATTGTGAAGATGGATTGGTGGCAGGTGGCTGCGGCGGCCTCATACTAGGCAGGTGTCCTGGTTGAGGAGTGCGCCGGACTGGTAGGTGCCCCATACCCGACAGGCGTCCTGGTTGGAACCTCAGGTCTTAGATGGT
Organism: Triticum dicoccoides; assembly: GCF_002162155.2. Classification (NCBI taxonomy): domain Eukaryota; kingdom Viridiplantae; phylum Streptophyta; class Magnoliopsida; order Poales; family Poaceae; genus Triticum; species Triticum dicoccoides. Next base: position 485,701,132 of record NC_041390.1, on the reverse strand, counting down.
TAGGTTTGGCTATGATGTCTCTTTGGTATTAGGCCCAGACTATCTGCGTCCCTTCATCAATTGGATAGGTGTAGCGACAGTTGTTGCTTAGACGGTGGCTTTAGTCTTGCTTTTGTATGACTTTGTAAGGTCTTATGAGAATAATTAATAAAGTGGCCGTATGCATCGCCCAGATGCAGAGGCCGGTGTTAATCCTCCTTTTCTAAAAAAATATTGAGTTTGCACATTTTTACATTCACTGCTCATTGCGTCCTTGAAACCCTCAATGTGTTTACTATAGTAAATCTTTCCTCCGGCTGATGGTTAAATTTCTTCATTATACCATAGTAAAAGACATAAATATTCCTCCTGCATAACAATCAAGTATACATTTTAATTCGTCAGCAAGTCCATGGTAAAATATATGAATTATAAAATGATTGGTAAAGCCATCATTAGGGTATTGGTGCAAAGTTTTCAAAATCTCCCCCGATCTTGTGAGAAGCTTTATCCTATCTTCTGTTGGAAGTGCGCCATTTCTTTGTGAAGTCCTGCTATTTTTTATTTGGGAAAGAATTTATGCATGAGTTTATTGCTGCACTCATCCCAGGTGGTGACTTAATGATGTGGCAGTTCATCGAACCATTTCTTAGGTTTACCCTCAATGACCATATAAAAAGTTTAAGTAAAACATATTCTCATGACACACCTTCCTCCTTGATAGTACCACAAAGGGTGCCGAGATATGCTTCATCAAGTACCTAGCAACAATGCAGGAACCACGCATTATTTGTATGACAATGGGACATAATATTAGTTTACCAGATGGACATGGGGCATGAGTTTTAGAAGGTCGAAAAAATACGCTAGGCGTAAGCGAGATAGTGGACCATCGCCTGGCGCCTAGGCGACAATAAATTACCATAAGCGTGGTCTGGGCAGTATTGTAGTTTTGACTATCAGGGGCTCTGGGTATTTTATGTGCATATACATGAATTACATAACATGTAAATGAAAAAATTATTAGCTACCGCCATTGGAATATGGCACATTTGGCCCGTGAACACAACATGATAGGATTTTTCATTCGAGTAGACATCTCATTGCTTGCACAACCTAGACTACTACTTATGCCCTAGACGAGACGTTTTGCCGTGGCATAGCGCCTAATCATAACTAAGCGCCCACTAGGTGTTGATTTTTTTCCAATAGACTGTGTTACCTTGGTTCACGACCTTACGTGGCCAGCAACAACCTGATCCTTCTTTTCTGAAATTATATCACCAAGGGGTTACAATGATCGGGTACAAGATGTGCTTGCCGAGTGGGGGCTTACCTTGTCGAGTTGGCATTGAACAATCTAGGCATGATGACTAGATCAGATCAAATCTGATCCGGTAAGCTCATCCGATGGATCTCGAGGCCTGTGTGCTTTTGGCTTGAATTGAACATGTCCCTACTTCCTTGAGGGGTCGCCTATATATTAGCCCCTTGGTCAGTTGCCTTGGCCGCCTCCATCTTGGTTATATACATTCTTGATATCTGCTTTGGAGTCATTGTTAACTACATATGAGCATCATGTCCAAACATCTACAAAGCGTTATCCAACTACATTAGTAGCTAACACTCCACCCAAGACCGCTATCCAACATGCATCTTAAAGTATTAAATAACAAAACAGAGTAATACATTAGGTATGATGACATGAAGTAGATGTTATATTGTCTTCACCTTGCGTTCTTCCAACCTCTTGGAGATCATCTACCAAACTTGGCCAAAGAAAGACAAATAGATCGAAGAGCGTATATGAATAAGAATTATGTAGCAAAGAAACGAAATTGATCTCAGAAGAATTCATGGATAGATCCGATCATAAAGTGATAATTCATCCCATTGCAACAAACAACACAACAAAATATATCAGATGGATCACAATCATGTAGGCAACCCATGTGAGGCAAGTGAGCAAAAACTATCTAGCTGTTTTTATGGACCCATATTCCAAAGGAAACTAATCACGAGAGATCATGGTGGCCTTCAAGTTGATGAGAGGGACACCGAGATGATTTCCCCCTTCGGCGGAGTACCGGACAAGACATCTTGATTGTATCGCTTCAGACCAGAGAGGTGCAGCGGTGGAAACAGAGAAACTCCTCCAAGGTTATGGTTTTTGAGCAAAACGAAAATACAAGTGTTGAGAGGCAGTGCAGCGGAGCACCAAGGGGCCCATGTGGCCACCCTCGGTCACGTAGGGCCTACAAGGCTCCCCTAGGTGGGGCCCGGGTCCTCTAGAAGCTTTGTGACTCAAAACTTTTTCTGAAATTTTTGGAACTCCGTAAAATTGATTGTCCAAAAAGTCCAAAAACATGCACAAGACATCAATTAGCATGGGGCACTATGTTAATAGGTTAGTCTAGAAAATAATAAAATTGGTGCTAAAACTATGCCAAAATATATAAACATAACATAAAACAATAGAAAATTATAGATACTTCTGAAACTTATTAGCATTCCAAGCTTAACCCATACTCGTCCTCGAGTAGGTAGATCATAACAACATAATTTTTGATTGTAAATGCTACTAACATGAATTATAATCAATCTGATGTAACTTGAGTATGACTTCAAAGAATAGTGATGAAATACAATAATCTATAGTTAAAAAAAGACAAGTAACATCAAAAAGTGCAAGTCAAATCACTCTCATTTTTCATTGATCAATGCACTCATCTCAAATTCCCTAATGCCTTTAGGTTTAGAGAGAATTCCAAGTGTGTCATGAAAGTATGCTAATTCTTCAATGTATTAGAAATGATTTTATCATAAGTCGACTAGAGTTTTAGTCAAGCACATCAACAATGCAACCTCCTAGTTTAATCAATCAACACTTATGATATACTTGAGCGCGAGCCTTGATATTTGCAATTAAATGAAAAAAGAGAATAATGATGGAGGCTTATAGGAAATCAAAATGTGGAGAAACTTTTGCATCAGCACAGCCGATCATTAGGCAATGGAGAGGCCTAATAGTAAATGCCAATGCAAGGTGTAGGGATTTCCATGCAATACATGCACTATATCTATGAATGTATGAATGCTCTCCAAATAACCATGTGGGGTGCGCATCCAACTTCACTTGTTCATGAACACCTAGAGAGTTTGAGGAAGCTCATCATTGGAATTCAAAAACAAAGTTCTATAATTAAAAATCCCCAACTATAACATGAACATGAAGCATATGAAAAATCTCTCCATATGAAATGCAATGGTGTTACTTTAAAGCACTCATGTATGCAGAAAGGACAATGGAGCGATGTGGGAGAACCTCTCCATGAAGAAAAGGAGGGGTTGGCGTCTGATGACCCAGAAGTATAGGGGATCTATCGTAGTCCTTCCGATAAGTAAGAGTGTCGAACCCAACGAGGAGCAGAAGGAAATGACAAGCGGTTTTCAGCAAGGTATTCTCTGCAAGCACTGAAATTATCGGTAACAGATAGTTGTATGATAAGATAATTCATAATGGGTAACAATTAACAAAAGTAACTAAGGTGCATCAAGGTGGCCCAATCCTTTTTGTAGCAAAGTTCAAGCCTGGACGAACTCTTATATAAAGCAAAGCGCTCCCGATGACACATGGGAATTACTGTCAAGCTAGATTTCATCATGCTCATATGATTCACGTTCGTTAATTTGATAATTTTATTTGTGGGTGGACCGGTGCTTGGGTGCTGCCCTTCCTTGGACAAGCCTCCGAATTATGATTAACCCCTCTCGCAAGCATTCACAACTATAAAAGAAGAATTAAGATAAATCTAACCATAGCATGAAACATATGGATCCAAATCAGCCCCTTACGAAGCAACACATAAACTAGGGTTTAAGCTTCTGTCACTCTAGCAACCCATAATCTACTTATTACTTCCCAATTCCCCCTAGGCCAAAATTATGGTGAAGTGTCATGTAGTCGACGTTCACATAACACCACTAGAGGAGAGACAACATACGTCTCATCAAAATATCGAACGAATACCAAATTCACATGATTACTTATAACAAGACTTCTCCCATGTCCTCAGGAACAAACGTAACTACTCACAAAGCATATTCATATTCATAATCAAAGGAGTATTAATTATCATTAAGGATCTGAACATATGATATTCCACCAAATAAACCAACTAGCATCAACTACAAGGAGTAATCAACACTACTAGCAACCCACAGGTACCAATCTGAGGTTTTGAGACAAAGGTCGGATACAAGAGATGAACTAGGGTTTGAGAGGAGATGGTGCTGGTGAAGATGTTGATGTTGATGTTGATTGATCCCCTCTCGATGAGAGGATCGTTGGTGATGACGATGACGATGATTTCCCCCTCCGGGAGGGAAGTTTCCCCGACAGAAGAGCTCCATCGGAGCCCTAGATTGGTTATGCCCAAGTTCTGCCTCGAGACAACAACGCTTTGTCCCGAAACCTTCCTTCTGATTTTCCAGGTCAAAACACGCCATATAGCAGAAGATGGGCATTAGGGGCTTGCCAGGTGGCCCACAAGGCAGGGGGCGCGCCCCCACCCTTGTGGATGGCAGGTGGCCCCCCTTTGGCGCTTTCTTCGCCCAATACTTTTTATATATTCTAAAATAATTCTCCGTGAAGTTTCAGGACTCTTGGAGTTTTGCAGAATAGGTCTCTGATATTTGCTCCTTTTCCAGTCCAAAATTCCAGCTGCCGCCATTCTCCCTCTTCATGTAAACCTTGTAAAATAAGAGAGAAAAGGCATAAGTATTGTAATACAATGTGAAATAACAACCCATAATGCAATAAATATCGATATAAAAGCATGATGCAAAATGGACATATCAACTCCCCAAGGTTAGACCTCGCTTGTCCTCAAGCGAAAGCCGAAATCAAAAAATATGTCCACATGTTTAAAGATAGAGGTTTCGATAAAGAAAATACGGACATGAGGGCATCATGATCATCTTTAGAACAACAACATATAATGTCATATAATTTCTTATGCTAAAGTAACAATTCGTTCACAAGGTAAATTATGAATCAGAAACTTTATTGAAAACTAACAAGCTATGATCTTAGTCATGGAAGCAATTGCAATTTATCATAACATCGGAAAGAGTCAATATAAGAGTTTTTCGGCAAGTCCATATATTAACTATCATTTAGTCTTTCACACTGGCTAACACTCATGCGATAATTATGGGTTCAAAGCTTCAATCGGACACAGAGAAAGATAGGGGCTTATAGTTTCGCCTCCCAATTCCTTTTACCTCAAGGGTAATGTCAACAATAATACTTTATGATAACCTAC
>NC_041390.1:485635600-485695420 GCF_002162155.2 Triticum dicoccoides | reverse complement strand
TATATCTGGATCTCTCCAACACATAGCGCTTGCCAAAAGAAAAGGTGTAAAAGGGAAAGGTGAAGATCACCATGACTCTTGTATAAGGGTAGAAGATAAAAGTAAAATATAGGCCCTTCGGAGAGGGAAGCATAGGTTGTCATGCACTTTTATGGTTGGATGCACAAAATCTTAATGCAAAAATTGTCACTTTATATTTCCATTTGTGATCAAGAACTTTATTATGCAGTCTGTCATTTTTATTTCTTCCATATCACAAGTTCGTACATATTTGGAGAGCAATTGTTATTGCTTGCACCGATGACAACTTACTTTAAGGATCTTACTCAATCCATAGGTAGGTATGGTGGACTCTCATGGCAAAATTGGTTTAAAGGATGTTTGGAAGCAGAAGTAGTATCTCTACTTGGTGTAAAGAATTTGGCTAGCATGAGAGAGAAAGGCATGCTCAACATGTTGGAGAATCCATGACAATATAACTTCTATTCGGATATAAGAAAACATAACCCATTATGTTGTCTTCCTTGTCCAACATCAACTTTTTAGCACGTCATGTTTTAATGAGTGCTCACAATTACAAAAGATGCCCAATATAGTATATTTATATGTGAAGCCTCTCTTTCTTTATTACTTCCTATTAATTGCAACAATGACCAAAACTATGTTTGTCAACTCTCAATAAATTTTATTCATCATACTCTTTATACTCTTTATATGTGAAGTCATTACTCTCCATAAGATCAATATATGATCTTATTATTTCTTTTTATTCTTTCTTTTATTTAATTCCCTCAAGATCATAGCAAGAAAGCAAAGCCCTCAACTCAGAACAACTCTCTATTATATATAACACACAGACTCGATTACATAGATAGATCTCGAAACAAAACTCAAAGCTAGATCATACTAAAAACTTTATTCTACTAGATCTAGATATAACCAAAAGGATCGAACTAAGAAAAACGATGAATATAAAGGTGTGATGGTGATACGATACCAGGGCACCTCCCCCAAGCTTGGTAGTTGCCAAGGGGAGTGCCCATACCCATGTATTTATGTCTCTTTCTTTGGAGGTGATGATGTGATATTCTTGGCGATGATGCCCCTTAGGATGCGATTCTCCTCCTCGAGCCTATTATTTTGCTGCTTAAGATCCATTACCTCCATGCGGAGTTTACCCGTGATGGCTCGAGCTCCATTCACCCATGGATGTTTCATAGCTGCGGGGAAAAAGCAACACTCTTTTTCATATTTTCATAAGAGAGAAATTTAGCATTGGGAGGGATGACCGAATTTGGTATTGTTAAGCTCTGAAGTTCCTCCAGTATGAATCCAGTTTGAAGACGAGAGGTAACTTCTTGATACTCCTCCATGGCATCCACCCTTTTCAAGTCGGCCTCCATCTCTTCCTCCGTTGATTGCCCAAAGTGGCCAGCTTCGCTATTTGCTTTTGGGCCTGGCGTCGGACGAGAGACATGACTCTCCCCTACTGACTCTTGCGAATACATCTTGCTCCAAATCTGTTGCAGAAACAACTCAAAACGAAAACATGGGATTTTGTTGTGGTACGGTGGTCAAAACCTTCGGGAGATTATATAATGAATTTTTACCGACCAAAAGAAGTATTGTGCAAGAAAACAGACTCCGGAGGGCACACGAGGTGGCCACATGGCAGGGGGCGCCCAGAGGGGTAGGGCGCGCCCTCCGCCCTTTGTGGTCTCCTCGTGCATCTTTCAGACTACTTTCAATTTTCCTACTTTTCTAAATATTCCAAAACGGAGAAAAATTGCCATTAGAACAATTTTGGAGTCCGTTTACTTACCGTACCACATACATATTCCTTTTCGGAGTCTGAAACGATCTGGAAAGTATCCCTTATGTACTCCTCCGGTGTTATGGTATTAATTATATTGGTCTTAACATTATGGGAGTACCTGAGATATAATGTCTGATTCTTTGACCATTTACAACCTTCAGATTTGTGCCTTCGGCGTTGTTGATTTTGATGGCACCGGAACGATAGACCTCCTCGATAATGTAAGGACCTTCCCATTTAGAGAGAAGCTTTCATGCAAAAAATCTTAAACAAGAGTTGTATAGCAAAACATGATCACCTACATTAAACTCACGCTTTTGTATCCTTTTGTCATGCCATCTTTTAACCTTTTGTTTAAACAACTTTGCATTCTAATAGACTTGGGTTCTCCATTCATCAAGTGAACTAATGTCAAATAACCTATTCTCACCGGCAATTTTGAAATCATAGTTGAGCTCTTTGATTGCCCAATAAGCTTTATGTTCTAGTTCGAGAAGTAAGTGACATGCTTTTCCATAAACCATTTTATACGGATACATACCCATAGGGTTTTTATAAGCAGTTCTATAAGCTCATAATGCATCAGCAAGTTTCTTAGATGTAGGGATCCGACCTCAGATGGTCAAATCTCTGTGTATAAGTGTCACCCCTGGATCGGTAATGCTGACACACACAGTACTCGAGGATTTATAACAGAGTTCGATAACACACTTATTACATTGAATGTCTCAAAAGAGAACTTATTACAATAATATGGCTGAAGGCCATCTAAATAAGATAACCACAGAAGCTTCGAAGGTAAATGAGTCCATCAACTCCAACAGCATAGCTGAGTGCACGACAACAACCTAGCGCACCTTACTCTTCGTCTGAAAACTCTGCAACATAATACGTTGCAGCCTGTGTAGGTCAGCACATGTAATATGCTGGCAAAATAACACTATAGAGCAATGAACATGTAACAACTATAACTATATGCATATTTGGCTGGTGGAGGCTCTATGGTTATTTTTGCAGAAAGCTAGTTTTTCCCTACAACAAAGGAATAGATTTTATTTAACTACAATGTTTGTTGAAAACATTGAGAAGGTTCCTCCAACGCAATCCCAAATTAATAATCTTCAACCCAACAAATTAATTAAATAGAGTGATGAGATCAAATCAATAATTCAAGTACCAGATACTCAAGATGTCCATAACCGGGTACATGGCTAACCATGATTAGTTTATACACTTTGCAGAGGTTTGCGCACTTTTCCCCACAAGACTCGATCTCCTCCGTTGGATTTCTCGCACTACATGGTGTTTGAGAAACTAATGACCGAGACATAGTCTTTCAGAAGCATTAACTCTTTACTCTGGGTAGACAGTACCACCTACATCCCCTACATCTGCTAGCCTACCACTGAAAGAGGTCACGCAACATACTCGACTATGCCAGAGCCCATAATGGCTTGTGGCTACACATGGAAGTTTCCAGCATGAATAATCTTATGATCCCTTTGAGCCTGGGTGGCAAACCGAAGGAATGATCACACGGGTACTCCGGGATATCCCAGGACAATACTGGATTGCTCCAGGTGCCCAGACAACCACTGAGTGCTCCAGGGTGCCTCAACCAATCCACCCAGATGTGTATTAAAGTAGCCACCTTAAGTTTAACCATTAACTAAAATTCTCACATCTGTCATGGATCACTCAAACCCATACCACGTCTATGAGCATAGCATAGCAGTATAAGCATAACGTAGAAGTAACTCACAGGGTTTGAAATAAAGACAATAGGTTCTACCTCATCAACTACTTCCCAATACCCACATGTTAAACAGATCCTACTCATGCAATGTTTGAAGATTTAATCTAATGCATAAAAACTGGGTCATAAGGGGTATGATCAAAGTGTTACTTGCCTTGCTGACGATCTGAAAACCCTAGTGACTCGTAGTAGCATGCTTCGCACTCCGGAAACTCTATCATAAACAAACAATAACATACATAAGCACTCAAGAATAGGATGCAAGGATAAGACTCAAATTAAGAGATCCAAATTGAAATTTCAACTGAAGAGCTTCGATTTGCAAAAAGAATCAATCGAATCGGAGCTACGAAACTCAAACTACGATCAAAAGAAATTCAAATTCAAATCTGCTTGAAACCAAATTTTAAATTATCAAAATCATGTTCAAGTTGGTTATTTGGAAAGAGGGGAACAATACGAAGATTTTGGCGTTGGTTTCACTGGATTTGGACAAACGGACAAAAAGTTGCGAGGGTTTGAAGATCAGGGACTAATTTGTAAGAAAAGTAATCGCGGATAGTTACCTGGCCAAAAATAAAATAAAAGAAAAACCCTAACGAATGAACATTCGCTAACTGAACTAAACGAATGAATTCGTTCGTTAAAACGAACGAAACAGAGAGCGTTCGCTAATTAGAACAGATTGGAATAAATCGAGAAAAACCCTAACCCAAAAAAAATAAACCGTGAGAAAACCGAGGGAACCCGAAAAAAACCCCGAAAAAACCGGCAAACTGGGACGGTTTTATACCAGTCAACGATGGTGATGGGTCCGGCGAGAAGGTAGTGGTGGCAGCAGCGGCTCGCGACGACGGGGTGACGGTGCGGTGGCGCGGGCGCAGCAGCGTGCGGCGGCTTGCAGCGATGCAGCAGCAACGAGGAGGCGGTGGCTGCGCCGGCTTGGGGTAAGGAGGAGGGGCGGCGGAGGCTCCCTTTTAAAGGCCGAGGGGGGGAGGCGATGCTTGGGGAAGGGGTGCTGGGTCGGCTCGGGAGTCGTGCCACGGCCGGACTCAGACGACGGCGGCGGCTCGGGCTCCTCCCGCGGGAGGAAGGTAGCGGGCAACGCGGGCCGGCCTGCTCTGCTGGGCCTTCGGCCAAGTTGGGCGGGAAGTTTTTTAAAATAAAACTAAAATTCGCCCGAAGAAAAGTCCTAATAAAATATAAAAAAATCTAAAAATGTCAAAAACAATTTTCGCCGTCTAAACCTAATATTTAGAACAAAGTGAACATTTTCTTGGCCTAAAAAAGTAATTTTCAAAAATGCATATTTTTTAATTCAAATAAAATTTAAATTTGATTTTAAAATTTCTTCTCCAATATCCCTCTCTTTAGAAGAAGTCATTATCTTCTCTCTTTTATTTTGATTATTGGAAATAATTGGAGAGAAAAATATTAAAACCAAATTGATCCTCTTTTCAAGTTTGAGAAAAATTCAAATATGAAAATTTGTGAAACCTCCAACTCTCTCCTTGGGTCCTTGAGTTGCATGAGATTTCTAGGATCACAAACAAAAAGCAAATAAAATATGATATGCATATGATGACCTATGTATAACATCCAAATTGAAAATTGGGATGTTACAAACCTACCCCCGTGAAGATGAATCTCGCCCTTGAGATTCTGGTTGGCTGGAAAATAGGTGTGGGTGGTCTTTCCGTAGGTCTTCTTCTCGTTCCCAGGTGGCTTCATCCTCGATATGGTGGCTCCACTGAACTTTGCAAAACTTGATAACCTTGCTACGTGTAACTTGGCTGGCAAACTCGAGAATCTTGACGGGTTTCTCCTTGTAGGTTAGATCACTCTTCAACTGAATTGCTTCTAGGGGCCTTGTATCTCTCAAAGGAGTATCGGCCATCTCAGTATGACACTTCTTCAACTGGGAAACATGAAACACATCATGAACTCCTGACAATCCTTCGGGTAACTCCAATTTGTAGGCAACCTCTCCCATACGTTCCAGAACTCGATATGGTCCTACAAATCTCGGGGCTAACTTTCCCTTAACTGCAAACCGTTTAACTCCTCACAACGGTGACACACGAAGATATGCTCGATCACCAATTTCATAGACTACCTCCTTGCGTTTGGTATCGGCATAACTCTTCTGCCTGGACTGAGCTACCTTTAGTCTATCACGAATCAACTTAACCTTCTCTTCAGACTCTTTGATCAAATCTGGTCCAAACAACTGATGGTCTCCAACTTCATCCCACATTAACGGAGTCCTGCACCTATTTCCATACAAGGCTTCGAAAGGTGCCATCTTCAAACTAGCTTGATAACTGTTGTTGTAGGAGAACTCCGCGTAAGGTAAATTGTCATCCCATCTAGATCCATAATCTAGCGCACAAGCTCTCAACATGTCCTCCAGAATCTGATTGACTCTCTCGGTCTGCCCATCGGTCTGCGGATGAAAGGTTGTACTGAACTCTAGACTAGTACCCAAAGTCTGGTGTAGCTGATTCCAAAACTTTGAGGTAAACTGCGTCCCTCTATTTTATACGATGGTCCTCGGAACTCCATGCAGACATATGATCCTGGTCATATATATCTTGGCCAACTTCGCGCTTGTATATGTGGTTTTCACTAGGATAAAGTGAGCTACCTTGGTCAAGCGATCAACTATTACCCATATAGAATCATATCCCAATCGTGTCCTGGGTAATCCGGTTATGAAATCCATGCCAAGTTTATCCCACTTCCATTCGGGTATCGGCATATGCTGTAATAATCCGGCTGGCTTCTGATGTTCTGCCTTCACTCTCTGACATACATCGCATACTGCTACATACTCGGCAAGATCCTTCTTCATACCTGTCCACCAGAAACGTTCCTTCAAATCCGAATACATCTTGGTGTTTCCGGGGTGAATCAAGTATGGCGAGTCATGAGATTCCTGAAGTATTAACTTACTGATCTCCGCATTATTGGGCACGTATACACGATCCTAAAACCATAAAGTTTTGTGCTCATCCTCACGAAAACCTTTGGCTTTTCCTTTACTCATTGTCTCCTTTATCTCAGCAATTTCCTTATCATCCTTTTGAGCTTCTCGAATCTTTCCCAATAAGGTAGACTGAACCTCCGTTGCAGCAACAAAACCTCTTTGAACTATCTCCAAATATAGTTCCTTGAGATCATATACTAACTCCCGCGGTAATCCTCCGCTTACAAGGGTATTGTCATAACTCTTGCGGCTCAAAGCGTCTGCTACGACATTGGCCTTTCCTGGATGATAATGCAACTTCATATCATAATCTTTTATGAGCTCCAACCATTTCCTCTGCCTGAGATTCAACCCCTTCTGCGTGAAAATGTACTTCAAACTCTTGTGGTCCGTGTACACATCACATCGGTTTCCAATCAAAAAATGTCTACGGGTCTTGAGCACATGCACTATGGCTGCTAACTCCAAATCATGAGTGGCATAATTCAACTCATGAGGTCGAAGCTGCCATGAGGCATATGAAACAACTATTCCGTATTGCATAAGTATACCTCCAAGTCCCAAGCGAGAAGCGTCGCAATCCACTTGGAAATCCTTGCGTATATCCAGAAGAATTATGTAACACCCCGAGACCGATGTGCCAGGTGTCTTCTAGTTATTCGCTGTTGTTGCCTTGTCTTTTGCTTGTGTGTCATGCATCTCATATCATGTCATCATGTGCATTTTATTTGCATACATGTTCGTCTCATGCATCTGACCATTTTCCCCGTTGTCCGTTTTGCATTCCGGCGCTCCTATGCCCTCCGGTGTCCCCTTTTACCTCTTTTCGTGTGCGGGTGTTAAACATTCTCGGATTGGACCAAGACTTGCCAAGCGGCCTTGGTTTACTACCGGTAGACCGCCTGTCAAGTTTCGTACCATTTGGACTTCGTTTGATACTACAACGGTTGACCGGGTAACCGTGAAGGCCTCATGTGTGTTGCAGCCCAACGCCCCTCCAAAGTGGCCCAAAACCCACCTAAACTCCTTCCATCTTCTAGGCCGTTCGATCACGATCGCGTGGCCGAAAACCGCACCTCATTTGGACTCTCCTAGCTCCCTCTACCTATATATATGTGATCCCCTCCGAAATTCGCGGTCTAACCCTAGCCTTCCTCTACCTCGCGCCACCGGACAAATATCTCCGTGCCCGGACATGTCCGCGCCGCCGCGCCGGACCAATCCCACGCTGCCACCTGACCACCGCTGCCGGCCCGCGGAGCCCATCCGGGGCCCGCGCGGGCCCAGATCTGTGCCGCCGCCTCCTGCTCTCCTCGCAGTGCCGCGCCTCGCCGGCTCAGCCCCGTCGCCGGTGACCGGTCCTCGCCGGAGATGAGTGCCCCGCCGCCTCGTGCCTCACCTCCTCCCATCTGTTCTCGCTCTCCCTCACGCATCTCTCTCTCTCACTGTCTCCCTCATAGGAGCACCATGGCTGCCTCAATCTCCGTGTCCGCGCCTCCCCAGGCCACCTCGTCGCCGGGAACGGGCTCCCCGCGGCCAGATTCGCCGGATCCTGGTCTCCCCGCCGACCCCGACCCCTCCTCGCCGGCCTCCCGCTGCGTCGGATCACGCTGCCGCACGCCATTGTTGGCCTGCTTGCAAGCGCGTCTGCGTGCGAGCACACGCACCACGATCCAGATCTGGCCCAGCTGGCCCGCCTCGCAAGCCGGCCCAACTCCCTCCTCCACAGATGGGCTCGGCCCAGTGGTGAGCGCCCGCTATATCCTGCCCGTGCGTCGTTTTATGATCTGACGCTCGGTCTTGTTTTTTTCCTGAAACGACCAAGTCCCAAATCTGCATATTTTTTTTGCATACTTTGACATGCAATAACTCATCAAACGTTGCTCCGATTCGTGCGTGTAGCATATGGAAATGTTCGCCTCGACGAGTACTCCATTTAATCTCATTGCATCATTTTCTTTTGAGCTCATCTTGATGCCCGAAATGCTGTTGGAAGAGGGCTATGTGATGTTAGTTTCAGATTATTTTCCGCAATTGCACTTTTGTCATTTTTGCCATGATTAATGTGTGCATGCTATGATCTTGAGCTCTACATGAGTTTTTGCAGTATGCCATGCCATCTTTGTAGGGGTCTATGCCATGTATTTTTTGTGATCTCTGTGGTGACTAGCACAAGCATGCAAAGTAGCTTACTTAATGTTGCTGATTTCAGGGACTTAGAATTTCACTAAGTCCTTTTCCTGCTGTAATTTTTATGCCATATGTTCATGTTGATACCTAGTGATCCATGCCTCTTTTGAGCATGATCAGTAAGGATGTTTTGTAGATATTGTGGTGCTCTATCCATCCATGTATTTGTTTTCATTTATGGAGCACCCTAGCTTGAGTCAATCGAGCTCTACTTTTGCTATAAAATGTTCCTGGCAGATTGTTAACATGTTTAGCGATTTTGCCAAGCTTGTTGTTGTTGATCCATGCATGGTATGTTGTCGTTCTTGCCATGCCTAGCTCCTATGCCATGTCTACTTGCTGGGTGTATGCTTAGTTTGTCATGCAATGCCTCGTAGTGAGTGCATCGAGCTTGTAAACATGCCTACATGATATCTGTTTTGCCATGTTCCAGTTTTTCACTAAGTCTGAATCTGTTAACGATAATTGCTATGTTCATGGGGTTGCAATTGTATTTTCTGATCCCTTTTGGCTTATGGTCAGTAAGAGACTTTTGTTGTATGCTTTGAGTAGCTTCATGCTATGCCTTGCTTTGCCATGATATGTTCCGGTAGCATGTAGTTATCATGCTCTAAACATTGCTTCCTGATGTTAAATTCCTGACATGCTGTTAATTTCACTAAGTCTGGAACCTGATATCTTTTGCACTTTTGCCATGCTTGTTTGAGCTTGCTATTGAGTGAATTAGCCGTAGCTCAGTGTTCATCTTTTGTCAAGAATCATGAGTGGATCCCTGCCATGTATTTTGTTGCCATGTTGGAGTGCGGTATCATGTTGTTCTTGATGCATTTAGATGGTCTCGTGCTGTTAATCGCAGACCGGTGCCATATTTGTTTCGCTTGTCATTTCCAAACCGTGCATCCGATTCCGGTGATCTTTATATCAATTTCGACCGAAATCAACTCACCTTTCTAGTGGCACTCTTGGATTTCCAAGTTAGGCCAGGTTCAATCATTCCTTTCCAAATCATGCATATGCATCGCATATCGCATCCTGCATATCATGACATGTTTTGCATCATGTTGCTTGTGCATTGCACGTGGTTGATTGTGTCTCCCTTTTGCTTATTGTTCTTGGTTGGGTAGATCCGAGAGACGAGTTCGTGATCGAGGAGCCCGTTGAGTACGTTTACGAGGTTCAAGCTAACGTCAACTCGGAGAACTTTGCAGGCAAGATGACCATATCCTCGAAATCACTTCTATCTTTGCTTGCTAGATGCTCGCTCTTTTGCTATGCCTATGCTGCGATACCTACCACTTTCTTATCATGCCTCCCATATTGCCATGTCAAGCCTCTAACCCACCTTGTCCTAGCAAACCGTTGTTTGGCTATGTTACCGCTTTGCTCAGCCCCTCTTATAGTGTTGCTAGTTGCAGGTGAAGATTGGAGTTTGTTCCTTGTTGGAACATGGATATTTTGTTGGGATATCACAATATCTCTTATTTAATTTAATGCATCTATATACTTGGTAAATGGTGGAAGGCTCGGCCTTATGCCTGGTGTTTTGTTCCACTCTTGCTGCCCTAGTTTCCGTCATATCGGTGTTATGTTCCCGGATTTTGTGCTCCTTATGCGGTTGGGTTATAATGGGAACCCCTTGACAGTTCGCTTTGAATAAAACTCCTCCAGCAAGGCCCAACCTTGGTTTTTACATTCGCCACCTAGCCTTTTTCCCTTGGGAGTCGCGCATCCCGAGGGTCATCTTTATTGGTTCTTCTTCCTTGCGGGATCTCAGGCAAGATGACCATACCCTCAAAATCACTTCTATCTTTGCTTGCTAGTTGCTTGCTCTTTTGCTATGCCTATGCTGCGATACCTACCACTTGCTTATCATGCGTCCTATATTGTTGAGCCAAGCCTCTAACCCACCTTGTCCTAGCAAACCGTTGTTTGGCTATGTTACCGCTTTGCTCAACCCCTCTTATAGTGTTGTTAGTTGCAGGTGAAGATTGGAGCTTGTTCCATGTTGGAACATGGTTATTTTGTTAGGATATCACAATATCTCTTATTTAATTAATGCATCTATACTTAGTAAAGGGTGGAAGGCTCGGCCTTATGCCTGGTGTTGTGTTCCACTCTTGCCGCCCTAGTTTCCGTCATACCGGTGTTATGTTCCTTGATTTTGCGTTCCTTACACGGTTGGGTTATAATGGGAACCCTTTGACAGTTCGCCTTGAATAAAACTCTTCCAGCATGGCCCAACATTGGTTTTACCATTCGCCACCTAGACTTTTCCCTTGGGTTTCACGGACTCAAGGGTCATCTTTATTTAAACCCCCCTCCCGGGCAAGTGCTCCTCTGAGTGTTGGTCCGAAATGGGCAGCCTGCGGGGCCACCTCGGGGCAACTCGAGGGCTGGTTTTACTCGTAGCTTGACCTATCCAGTGTGCCTTGAGAACGAGATATGTGCAGCTCCTATTAGGATTTGTTGGCTCATCCGGGTGGCTTTGCTGGTTTAGTTTTACCATTGTCGAGATGTCTTGTAACTGGGATTCCGAGCCTGATCGGGTCTTCCTAGGAGAAGGAATATCCTTCGTTGACCGTGAGAGCTTGTGATGGGCTAAGTTGGGACACCCCTGCAGGGATTTGATCTTTCAAAAGCCGTGCCCGCAGTTATGGGCAGATGGGAATTTGTTAATGTCCGGTTGTAGAAAACCTGAAACTTAACTTAATTAAAATGCATCAACCGCGTGTGTAGCCGTGATGGTCTCTTCTCGGCGGGGTCCGGGAAGTGAACACGACATTGGAGTTATGTTTGACGTAGGTTGTTCTAGGATCACTTCTTGATCATAGTTTCTCGAACGTGCTTTGCCTTTTCTTCTCGCTCTCATTTGCGTACGTTAGCCACCATATATGCTAGTCGCTTGCTGCAGCTCCACCTCATACCTTTTCCCTACCTATAAGCTTAAATAGTCTTGACCGCGAGGGTGTGAGATTGCTGAGTCCCCGTGACTCACAAATTACTTCAAAAACTAGTTTGCAGGTGCCTATGATACCGTGCAGGTGACGCAACTGAGCTCAAGGAGGAGCTCGATGAAGATCTTGTTCATCGTGTTGTTTCGTTTCAGTTGATCAGTAGTGCCCAGTTGGGACGATCGGGGATCTGTGTAGCATTTGGGGTAGTCTTCTTTTATTTTGGTTCCGTAGTCGGACCTTGTTTGTATCTGGATGTTGTAATGCTTTATCCATGTATTGTGTGAAGTGGCGAGTGTAAGCCAACTATGTATCTCTTTCCCTTTATGTATTACATGGGTTGTTTGCAAAGATTACCTCACTTGTGACATTGCTTTCAATGCGGTTATGCCTCTAAGTCGTGCTTTGACACGTGGGAGATATAGCCGCATCGAGGGCGTTAAAATTAGCACTGGGGTTGTAACCAAACGTTTCTTCAACTCCTGAAAACTGGCCTCACATTCCTCGGTCTATTTGAACTTGATGTCCTTCTTCAACAACTCTGTCATGGGTTTCGCAATCTTGGAGAAATTCTCAATGAACCTCTTGTAATATCCTGCGAGTCCCAGAAAACTGCGGATCTCTCCTTCTAAGGTGGGTGCCAACCACTCAGTGATAGACTGAACCATGGTAGAGTCTACTGCTATACCTTCTCATGATATAACATGTCCAAGAAATCCAACTTCCTTCAACCAAAACTCACATTTGCTGAACTTGGCATATAGCTGATGTTCCCTGAGCTTCTCGAGAACTAAGCGTAAGTGTACCTTGTGTTCCTCTTCATTCTTCGAGCACACCAAAATATCATCGATGAATACCACAACAAACTTATCCAAAAACTCCATGAACACCTTGTTCATCATACTCATAAAATAGGCAGGGGCGTTAGTCAATCCAAAAGACATGACCGTGTACTCATATAACTTGTACCTTGTGGTAAAAGCTATCTTAGGTATATCCTGTTCTCGGATCTTCAACTGGTGGTATCCTGATCTGTTGGGGATATTACTACCAGTATGACCCGCCCAGGAGGGGCCGGGTCAGCCCTAATGGCGAGTTACAGAAGAAGCCTGATAAATATTCAAAATGATAGTTTACTAAATGTATAGAAGGCCCAAAGGCCTGGGGCTAGCTTAAGGCCTGATACTGTAAACCGCCATATGTAAGGAAATACTTGTAAAGAAAGGCATGTAAAGGAATTCACCGAGCCGGACACGATTATGAGCCGGCCGGGACTCTGTAGGCCACCGGGCGTCAACCCGTGTATATAAGGGGACAACCCGATGGCGGTTTAGGGCAAGAAACAACCAAGTGGATAACCAAGCCGGCGAGTTAAGCCTCTTGGAGATTGAAACCTCAGCAATACCAATCCCAACTAGACGTAGGCTTTTACCTTCATCGTAAGGGGCCGAACAAGTATAAAAACTCTCTCGTGTGTCCTTTGTCCCGATCAACCCCTTTAAGCTTCCTAGTGCGATGGCCCTATGACTAAGTCCTTGCTCTAGGACATCTGCCATGTCAACTCCATGACAGTTGGCGCCCACCGTGGGGCCAGCGCATGGTGCATTTGAGTTCTTGAAGGGCAACTTCGAAGGGCTCAAGGGATACGCTATGGGCCGGATGACCAAGAGTCGTCACAGCAAACTCTACATCGATGATGAAGGCTGGGGCCCTAAGGCCGGCTCGATCGAGTATGGGTACCGGGTCCCCTTCGGCGAAATTCACGTCTTCATCGGCCGGATCGGCGGCCCTGAGCCGGACGTCCACATCAACTTCATCGAAATGGCTCGGCGCGCCGGATTCGCCCGTGTTTAATCTGTCGTGAAGCATGCCTTCGTGGGTTGCATCCATGGCGGTGAATACTCTGAAGGATCGATGGAAGGCGGGGAGATGGCCATCTTCTCTGATACTGCATCATCAACAGGTGAGACGGATTCGTTGTACCAACTGCAAGACGGCATGCTCGGGGACTGTTCCGATGGCAGCATTATTCCGGACCCCCTTGAGCCGCCGAATTGGGCCGGAGTCTTCATGGCAGGGACGTAGCCCGGACAGAACTCCACCGCGGCGGCAGCAGCAGCTACCTGGTCGGCAGCAGCCGGGTCAGGAGACCCCGTGCGCCCCCGGCTCAGGTTCTAATGGACCTCATGGATAAGCTGACGACTCTGTTAACTGTTGTGATAGAGCCGACGGATAAAGCCCAGCATGACGCAGAAGTGGCATGCGTGCAGGAGGAGATGGTGCAAGCTAAGGAAAATCTAGCCGCGGAGGAAACCCGGATGGCAGCAGAACGAGCAGCTTTGGATGCTCGTGCTCAGCAGCTTCAAGCAGAAACCTTCCGGCTCTTGGTGGATCTTAATGCATCAAACGAGGTCATGAGGAGGAGGCATCAGAAAACTCAGTCGCGACTGCCTCTATCACTGGATCCGAGGAACCTGTTCCGTACACCCGGAGCTGGGGGAGCAACCCGCCAGAGGCAAACCGAGTCACAACGCCCGGTGCACCAGTTCAGCCACGCACCATGGAGCCGCCTCGCATGAATACAGCTCCTCCTCATTATGTATCAACACCCCCGGGTCACTTCTCTAATCCTATGGAAAATCTCATCGCAGCGTCGGCTCGTTTGGCGGCTCTCCCAATGGAAGGCGACTCGCCAGCAGCAATTGAAACCCGGAGGGTAAGAGAACTACTTCAGACAGCTTTGGCCCAGCAGGATGCATACTCCTATAGTCGAGACATGATTCATTCAACTCATCGCCCAAGTTGGAGCCCGGGTTACAGTAGGCACATGGAGTCCGCAGAGATGTAAAGTAATGCTCAACGCCACAACCGGCCATATAGGCATGAGCCGTTGCGGGCTGGAGCCCTTAACTTGGCAGATCTGGAGAGGATTCGTCAAGAGGTGGAACGAGCGGCTCAGATAGCAGCAAAGCAGGCGGCTCACCAGAACTTTCCGGCTTATCCAGCAACCTCGGTTGAGGCAGGAGTGGCCACAAGAACCGGAGGTGTGCCTTGCCTGGTCTCAGCCATACGCAATGAGCGGTTGCCCAAGGATTTCAAGGGGCCTCGTAAAGTGCCTAATTACACGGCTGACTTACAGCCGGGGGCTTGGATTGAGAGTTATGAGATGGCTATGGAGCTGTTGGAGGTTAGCGATGCTGCAATGGCCAAGTATTTTACCATGATGTTGGATGGAACGGCTCGGACCTGGTTGAAGGGATTGCCACCCAATTCTATCGGCTCATTGGCGGAGTTGAAAGTACGGTTCATCCAGAACTTTAAGGACACGTGTAAGCGGCCAATGTCGATCGTGGACCTGACCAATTGCAAGCAAGAGGATGGAGAATCTACAACCCATTGGGTGCGCCGGGTCAAGGAGATAATACATTCATCTGATAAGATGGATGCTGGCTCAGCAGTTTTGATGTTGGAGAAAAACTGCCGCTTTGAACTGCTCAAGCAAAAGTTGGGGCGGCTTAAACGTGACTGTAATGACATGGGGACGTTGATGTCAGCTCTTGTCAAGTATGCCAATTCTGATACCACCAAAGACCCTGTGTCTGATGAAGAAAAGACAACGAAGGGAAAGAAGAACGGCAATGGCAAGGGTCACCAGCATAACCCGGCGAATCAAGGAGGTAATAAACGTAAGGCTGATGAGTTTGTTGCTAATACTAATGCTGTTGGGTTTCGTAGTAATTTCAAAATTTTCCTACGCGCACACAGGATCATGTGATGCATAGCAACGAGAGGAGAGTGTTGTCTACGTACCCAACGCAGACCGACTACGGAAGCAATGACACGACGTAGAGGAAGTAGTCGTACGTCTTCACGATCCAACCGATCAAGCACCGAAACTACGGCACCTCCGAGTTCGAGCACACGTTCAGCTCGATGACGATCCCCGGACTCCGATCCAGCAAAGTGTCGGGGAAGAGTTTCGTCAGCACGACGGCGTGGTGACGATCTTGATGAACTACAGCAGCAGGGCTTCGCCTAAACTCCGCTACAGTATTATCGAGGAATATGGTGGCAGGGGGCACCGCACACGGCTAAGGAATCGATCACGTGGATCAACTTGTGTCAACTTGTGTGTTTAGAGGTGCCCCTGCCTCCGTATATAAAGGAGGAGAGGAGGGGAGGCTGGCCGGCCAAAGAGGGAGGCGCAGGAGAGTCCTACTCCCTCTGGGAGTAGGATTCCTCCCCCCAATCCTAGTCCAACTAGGATTCCTCGGAGGGGAAGGGAGAGAGGTGGGCCGGCCACCTTCTCCTAGTCCTAATAGGACTAGGGGAGGGGAAAGAGGCGCAGCCACCTTGGGCTGCCCCTTTCTCCTTTCCACTAAGGCCCATGATGGCCCATATGGCTCCCGGGGGGTTCCGGTAACCTCCCGGTAACCCGGTAAAATCCCGATTTCACCCGGAACACTTCCGATGTCCAAACATAGGCTTCCAATATATCAATCTTTACGTCTCGACCATTTCGAGACTCCTCGTCATGTCCGTGATCACATCCGGGACTCCGAACAACCTTCGGTACATCAAAATGCATAAACTCATAATATAACTGTCATCGTAACCTTAAGCGTGCGGACCCTACGGGTTCGAGAACAATGTAGACATGACCGAGACATGTCTCTGGTCAATAACCAATAGCGGGACCTGGATGCCCATATTGGCTCCTACATATTCTACGAAGATCTTTATCGGTCAGACCGCATAACAACATACGTTGTTCCCTTTGTCATCGGTATGTTACTTGCCTGAGATTCGATCGTCGGTATCCAATACCTAGTTCAATCTCGTTAACGGCAAGTCTCTTTACTCGTTCTGTAATACATCATCTCACAACTAACATATTAGTTGTAATGCTTGCAAGGCTTATGTGATGTGTATTACCGAGAGGGCCCAGAGATACCTCTCCGACAGTCGGAGTGACAAATCCTAATCTCGAAATACGCCAACCCAACATCGACCATTGGAGACACCTGTAGTACTCCTTTATAATCACCCATTTACGTTGTGACGTTTGGTAGTACCCAAAGTGTTCCTCCGGTAAACGGGAGTTGCATAATCTCATAGTCGTAGGAACATGTATAAGTCATGAAGAAAGCAATAGCAACATACTAAACGATCAGGTGCTAAGCTAATGGAATGGGTCATGTCAATCAGATCATTCTACTAATGATGTGACCTCGTTAATCAAATAACAACTCATTGTTCATGGTTAGGAAACATAACCATCTTTGATTAACGAGCTAGTCAAGTAGAGGCATACTAGTGACACTCTGTTTGTCTATGTATTCACACATGTATTATGTTTCCGGAAAATACAATTCTAGCATGAATAATAAACATTTATCATGATTATAAGGAAATAAATACTAACTTTATTATTGCCTCTAGGGCATATTTCCTTCAGTCTCCCACTTGCACTAGAGTCAATAATCTAGATTACACTGTAATGAATCTAACACCCATGGAGCTTTGGTGCTGATCATGTTTTGCTCGTGGAAGAGGCTTAGTCAACGGGTCTGCAATATTCAGATCCGTATGTATCTTGCAAATCTCTATGTCTCCCACCTGGACTAGATCCCGGATGGAGTTGAAGCGTCTCTTGATGTGTTTGGTCCTTTTGTGAAATCTGGATTCCTTTGCCAAGGCAATTGCACCAGTATTGTCACAAAAGATTTTCATTGGACCCGATGCACTAGGTATGACACCTAGATCGGATATGAACTCCTTCATCCAGACTCCTTCATTTGCTGCTTCCGAAGCAGCTATGTATTCCGCTTCACATGTAGATCCCGCTACGACGCTTTGTTTAGAACTGCACCAACTGACAGCTCCACCGTTTAATGTAAACACGTATCCGGTTTGCGATTTAGAATCGTCCGGATCAGTGTCAAAGCTTGCATCAACGTAACCTTTTACGATGAGCTCTTTGTCACTTCCATATACGAGAAACATATCCTTAGTCCTTTTCAGGTATTTCAGGATGTTCTTGACCGCTGTCCAGTGATCCATTCCTGGATTACTCTGGTACCTCCCTGCTAAACTTATAGCAAGGCACACATCAGGTCTGGTACACAGCATTGCATACATGATAGAGCCTATGGCTGATGCATAGGGAACATCTTTCATATTCTCTCTATCTTCTGCAGTGGTCGGGCATTGAGTCTTACTCAATTTCACACCTTGTAACACAGGCAAGAACCCTTTCTTTGCTTGATCCATTTTGAATTTCTTCAAAATTTTGTCAAGGTATGTGCTTTGTGAAAGTCCAATTAAGCGTCTTGATCTGTCTCTATAGATCTTAATGCCTAATATGTAAGCAGCTTCACCGAGGTCTTTCATTGAAAAACTTTTATTCAAGTATCCCTTTATGCTATCCAGAAATTCTATATCATTTCCAATCAGTAATATGTCATCCACATATAATATCAGAAATGCTACAGAGCTCCCACTCACTTTCTTGTAAATACAGGCTTCTCCAAAAGTCTGTATAAAACCAAATGCTTTGATCACACTATCAAAACGTTTATGCCCACTCCGAGAGGCTTGCACCAGTCCATAAATGGATCGCTGGAGCTTGCACACTTTGTTAGCTCCCTTTGGATCGACAAAACCTTCTGGTTGCATCATATACAACTCTTCTTCCAGGAATCCATTCAGGAATGCAGTTTTGACATCCATTTGCCAAATTTCATAATCATAAAATGCGGCAATTGCTAACATGATTCGGACGGACTTAAGCATCGCTACGGGTGAGAAGGTCTCATCGTAGTCAATTCCTTGAACTTGCCGAAAACCTTTTTGCGACAAGTCGAGCTTTGTAGACAGTAACATTACCATCAGCGTCAGTCTTCTTCTTAAAGATCCATTTATTCTCAATCGCTTGCCGATCATCGGGCAAGTCAACCAAAGTCCATACTTTGTTCTCATACATGGATCCCATCTCAGATTTCATGGCTTCTAGCCACTTTGCGGAATCTGGGCTCACCATCGCTTCTTCATAGTTTGTAGGTTCATCATGATCTAGTAGCATGACCTCCAGAACAGGATTACCGTACCACTCTGGTGCGGATCTTATTCTGGTTGATCTACGAAGTTCAGTAGTATCTTGATCTGAAGTTTCATGATCATTATCATTGGCTTCCTCACTAACTGGTGTAGGTGTCACTGAAACAGTTTTCTGTGATGAACTACTTTCCAGTAAGGGAGCAGGTACAGTTACCTCGTCAAGTTCTACTTTCCTCCCACTCACTTCTTTCGAGAGAAACTCCTTCTCTAGAAATGATCCATTCTTAGCAACAAATGTTTTGCCTTCGGATCTGTGATAGAAGGTGTACCCAACAGTTTCCTTTGGGTATCCTATGAATACACATTTCTCCGATTTGGGTTCGAGCTTATCAGGTTGAAGCTTTTTCACATAAGCATCGCAGCCCCAAACTTTAAGAAACGACAACTTTGGTTTCTTGCCAAACCATAGTTCATAAGGCGTCGTCTCAACGGATTTTGATGGTGCCCTATTTAACGTGAATGCGGCCGTCTCTAAAGCATATCCCCAAAATGATAGCGGTAAATCTGTAAGAGACATCATAGATCGCACCATATCTAGTAAAGTACGATTACGACGTTCGGACACACCATTACGCTGTGGTGTTCCCGGGGGGCGTGAGTTGCGAAACTATTCCACAGTTTTTCAAATGTACACCAAACTCGTAACTCAAATATTCTCCTCCACGATCAGATCGTAGAAACTTTATTTTCTTGTTACGATGATTTTCAACTTCACTCTGAAATTCTTTGAACTTTTCAAATGTTTCAGACTTATGCTTCATTAAGTAGATATATCCATATCTGCTCAAATCATCTGTGAAGGTGAGAAAATAACGATATCCGCCACGAGCCTCAATATTCATCGGACCACATACATCGGTATGTATGATTTCCAACAAATCGGTTGCTCTCTCCATAGTACCGGAGAACGGTGTTTTAGTCATCTTGCCCATGAGGCACGGTTCGCAAGTACCAAGTGATTCATAATCAAGTGGTTCCAAAAGTCCATTAGTATGGAGTTTCTTCATGCGTTTTACACCGATATGACCTAAACGACAGTGCCACAAATAAGTTGCACTTTCATTATCAACTCTGTATCTTTTGGTTTCAACATTATGAATATGTGTATTACTACTATCGAGATTTAGTAAGAATAGACCACTCTTCAAGGGTGCATGACCATAAAAGATATTACTCATATAAATAGAACAACCATTATTCTCTGATTTAAATGAATAACCGTCTCGCATTAAACAAGATCCAGATATAATGTTCATGCTCAACGCTGGCACCAAATAACAATTATTTAGGTCTAATACTAATCCCGAAGGTAGATGTAGAGGTAGCGTGCCGACCGCGATCACATCGACTTTGGAACCGTTTCCCACGCGCATCGTCACCTCGTCCTTTGCCAGTGCCCGCTTATTCTGTAGTCCCTGTTTCGAGTTGCAAATATTAGCAACAGAACCAGTATCAAATACCCAGGTGCTACTGCGAGCATTGGTCAGGTACACATCAATAACATGTATATCACATATACCTTTGTTCACCTTGCCATCCTTCTTATCCGCCAAATACTTGGGGCAGTTCCGCTTCCAGTGACCAGTCTGCTTGCAGTAGAAGCACTCAGTTTCAGGCTTAGGTTTAGACTTGGGTTTCTTCTCTTGAGCAGCAACTTGCTTGCCGTTCTTTTTGAAGTTCCCCTTTTTCTTCCCTTTGCCCTTTTTCTTGAAACTAGTGGTCTTGTTAACCATCAACACTTGATGCTCCTTCTTGATTTCTACCTCCGCAGCTTTCAGCATTGCGAAGAGCTCGGGAATAGTCTTGTTCATCCCTTGCATATTATAGTTCATCACGAAGCTCTTGTAGCTTGGTGGCAGTGATTGGAGAATTCTGTCAATGACGCAATCATCCGGAAGATTAACTCCCAATTGAATCAAGTGATTATTATACCCAGACATTTTGAGTATATGCTCACTGACAGAACTGTTCTCTTCCATCTTGCAGCTATAGAACTTATTGGAGACTTCATATCTCTCAATCCGGGCATTTGCTTGAAATATTAACTTCAACTCCTGGAACATCGCATATGCTCCATGACGTTTCAAAACGTCGTTGAAGTCCCGATTCTAAGCCGTAAAGCATGGCACACTGAACTATCGAGTAGTCATCAGCTTTGCTCTGCCAGACGTTCATAACATCTGGCGTTGCTCCAGCAGCAGGCCTGGCACCCAGCGGTGCTTCCAGGACGTAATTCTTCTGTGCAGCAATGAGGATAATCCTCAAGTTACGGATCCAGTCCGTGTAATTGCTACCATCATCTTTCAACTTTGCTTTCTCAAGGAACGCATTAAAATTTAACGGAACAACAGCACGAGCCATCTATCTACAATCAACATAAACAAGCAAGATACTATCAGGGACTAAGTTCATGATAAATTTTAAGTTCAATTAATCATATTATTAAAGAACTCCCACTTAGATAGACATCCCTCTAATCCTCTAAGTGATCACGTGATCCAAATCAACTAAACCATGTCCGATCATCACGTGAGATGGAGTAGTTTCATCGGTGAACATCATTATGTTGATCATATCTACTATATGATTCACGCTCGACCTTTCGGTCTCCGTGTTCTGAGGCCATATCTGCATATGCTAGGCTCGTCAAGTTTAACCTGAGTATTCTGCGTGCGCAACTGTTTTGCACCCGTTGTATTTGAACGTAGAGCCTATCACACCCGATCATCACGTGGTGTCTCAGCACGAAGAACTTTTGCAACGGTGCATACTCAGGGAGAACACTTCTTGATAACTTAGTGAGAGATCATCTTATAATGCTACCGTCAATCAAAGCAAGATAAGATGCATAAAAAGATAAACATCACATGCAATCAATATAAGTGATATGATATGGCCATCATTATCTTGTGCTTGTGATCTCCATCTCCGAAGCACCGTCATGATCACCATCGTCACCGGCGCGACACCTTGATCTCCATCGTAGCATCGTTGTCGTCTCGCCAATCTTATGCTTCCACGACTATCACTACCGTTTAGTAATAAAGTAAAGCATTACATCGCGATTGCATTGCATACAATAAAGCGACAACCATATGGCTCCTGCCAGTTGCCGATAACTTGGTTACAAAACATGATCATCTCATACAATAAAATTCAGCATCATGCCTTGACCATATCACATCACAACATGCCCTGCAAAAACAAGTTAGACGTCCTCTACTTTGTTGTTGCATGTTTTACGTGGCTGCTACGGGCTTAAGTAATAACCAATCTCACCTACGCATCAAAACCACAACGATAGTTTGTCAAATAGACTCCGTTTTAACCTTCGCAAGGACCGGGCGTAGCCATACTTGGTTCAACTAAAGTTGGAGAGGCAGTCGCCCGCAAGCCATCTCTGTGCAAAGCACGTTGAGGGAACCGGTCTCGCGTAAGCGTACGCGTAAGGTTGGTCCGGGTCGTCTCGTCCAACAATACCGCTGAACCAAAATATGACATGCTGGTAGGCAGTATGACTTGTATCGTCCACAACTCACTTGTGTTCTACTCGTGCATATAACATCAACATCATTAACCTAGGCTCGGATGCCACTGTTGGGTTTCGTAGTAATTTCAAAATTTTCCTACGCGCACACAGGATCATGTGATGCATAGCAACGAGAGGAGAGTGTTGTCTACGTACCCAACGCAGACCGACTGCGGAAGCAATGACACGACGTAGAGGAAGTAGTCGTACGTCTTCACGATCCAACCGATCAAGCACCGAAACTACGGCACCTCCGAGTTCGAGCACACGTTCAGCTCGATGACGATCCCCGGACTCCGATCCAGCAAAGTGTCGGGGAAGAGTCTCGTCAGCACGACGGCGTGGTGACGATCTTGATGAACTACAGCAGCAGGGCTTCGCCTAAACTCCGCTACAGTATTATCGAGGAATATGGTGGCAGGGGGCACCGCACACGGCTAAGGAATCGATCACGTGGATCAACTTGTGTCAACTTGTGTGTTTAGAGGTGCCCCTGCCTCCGTATATAAAGGAGGAGAGGAGGGGAGGCTGGCCGGCCAAAGAGGGAGGCGCAGGAGAGTCCTACTCCCTCTGGGAGTAGGATTCCTCCCCCCAATCCTAGTCCAACTAGGATTCCTCGGGGGGGAAGGGAGAGAGGGGGGCCGGCCACCTTCTCCTAGTCCTAATAGGACTAGGGGAGGGGAAAGAGGCGCAGCCACCTTGGGCTGCCCCTTTCTCCTTTCCACTAAGGCCCATGATGGCCCATATGGCTCCCGGGGGGTTCCGGTAACCTCCCGGTAACCCGGTAAAATCCCGATTTCACCCGGAACACTTCCGATGTCCAAACATAGGCTTCCAATATATCAATCTTTACGTCTCGACCATTTCGAGACTCCTAGTCATGTCCGTGATCACATCCGGGACTCCGAACAACCTTCGGTACATCAAAATGCATAAACTCATAATATAACTGTCATCGTAACCTTAAGCGTGCGGACCCTACGGGTTCGAGAACAATGTAGACATGACCGAGACATGTCTCTGGTCAATAACCAATAGCGGGACCTGGATGCCCATATTGGCTCCTACATATTCTACGAAGATCTTTATCGGTCAGACCGCATAACAACATACGTTGTTCCCTTTGTCATCGGTATGTTACTTGCCCGATATTCGATCGTCGGTATCCAATACCTAGTTCAATCTCGTTAACGGCAAGTCTCTTTACTCGTTCCGTAATACATCATCTCACAACTAACATATTAGTTGTAATGCTTGCAAGGCTTATGTGATGTGTATTACCGAGAGGGCCCAGAGATACCTCTCCGACAATCGGAGTGACAAATCCTAATCTCGAAATACGCCAACCCAACATCGACCATTGGAGACACCTGTAGTACTCCTTTATAATCACCCATTTACGTTGTGACGTTTGGTAGTACCCAAAGTGTTCCTCCGGTAAACGGGAGTTGCATAATCTCATAGTCGTAGGAACATGTATAAGTCATGAAGAAAGCAATAGCAACATACTAAACGATCAGGTGCTAAGCTAATGGAATGGGTCATGTCAATCAGATCATTCTACTAATGATGTGACCTCGTTAATCAAATAACAACTCATTGTTCATGGTTAGGAAACATAACCATCTTTGATTAACGAGCTAGTCAAGTAGAGGCATACTAGTGACACTCTGTTTGTCTATGTATTCACACATGTATTATGTTTCCGGAAAATACAATTCTAGCATGAATAATAAACATTTATCATGATTATAAGGAAATAAATACTAACTTTATTATTGCCTCTAGGGCATATTTCCTTCAAATGCGCAGGGTGGTAATCAGCAGCGCAAGGGTAGGCAACCCCCTCGATCAGGCGGGTCAGGTCCCACTCTTGAGCAGTTGTTGAATGAACCTTGTCCAAAACACGACACCCGGGAGAAACCAACCACCCACTTGTGGAAGGATTGCACGATCATGAAGGCATTTAAAAATTCAAATGCATTTGATGGGGGTCATGGCCTAGGCGGCGGCTCAGGTGGAGGCGGCTTTCAGGGCCCGGGCGCCGGTTCAAGCGGAGGAGGTTTTCACGGTCAGGGTTATCCTGGTCACCAAGGAGGATATAATCAGCAACACTGCCAAGGGAATCAGTAGCAGCAGCAATCCGGCTATCAAAGTAACCCGAAGCAGTTGAGTAGTGGATAGTATCATGTCTTTACTACCAGTTTATGCAAGAGCGACCAGAAACTCCATAAGAGGGTCGTCAATGCCGTTGAGCCGGCAATTCCACATTATTTACGTTGGTCGGAGCAGCCTATTGTGTGGAGCAGAGAGGATCACCCGCCCCTGGTTGATAATCCAGGTCACTTGGCTTTGGTGGTGGCACCTCAGGTTGGTGGGTACAAGTTTACTAAGGTACTCATGGATGGAGGAAGCATCATCAACATCCTCTACTATGAGACGTTCCGCCGGATGGGATTGATGGATACAAATCTTAAACAATCCAACACTGTTTTTCATGGTGTGGTACCTGGTAAGTCGGCATACCCAGTTGGTAAGATTGAACTGGAAGTAGGCTTTGGGGATGAGTATGACTCCAGAGCAGAAAAATTAACCTTTGAAGTGGTTAATATCAAAATCCCATATCATGCTCTGTTTGGGCGGCCGGCTTATGCCAAGTTCATGGCTCGGCCGTGTTACGTATATTTGCAGCTCAAGATGCCGGGTCACAAGGGCACCATTACAATCCATGGGAGCCGTAAGATAGCCTTGGAATGTGAAGAAGGTGATGCTGCCTATGCTGCATCTGCTTGTGCAACAGAGGAGTTGAAATTCTACAAAGATCACGTTGACCCGGTGGACATGACGTCATTAAAAAAGCCCACCACAGAGCATGAGCCGGAGTTAAAATTTAAATCAGCTGATGACACTAAGATGGTTGACTTTGTGCCTGGCGATTCATCTAAGCAGTTCATCATCAGCGTAAACTTGGATCCGAAATAGGAAAGCACGCTCATCGAGTTCATCCGTGAGAACCGGGACATCTTTGCATGGAAACCTTCAGACATGCCGGGTGTCCCGAGGAAACTAGCTGAGCACACTCTTAATATCGATCCAAAGTTTAAACCCGTCAGACAGTTTCTCGGACGGTTCAATGAAGAAAGGCGCAAGGCCATCGGAGAAGAGGTGGCCCGGCTCTTGGCAGCCGGGTTCATTGTGGAGGTCTTTCACCCAGAATGGTTAGCTAACCCGATGCTTGTACTAAAAAAGAATGGCACCTGGCGTATGTGTGTGGATTACACAGATTTGAACAAGGCTTGTCCGGCTGATCCTTTTGCTCTTCCCTGTATTGATCAGATCATTGATGCTATGGCGGGTTGCGCACGATTGAGTTTGTTAGATGCTTACTCCGGTTATCATCAGATTAAGATGGCAGTCAAGGATCAAGAGAAGACAGCTTTCATAACTCCTTTTGGGGCTTTTTGCTATGTGTCTATGCCTTTTGGGCTTAAGAGTGCCCAGGCAACTTACCAGCGGTGTGTGCAGAATTGTCTTCACAACCAAATTGGGCGCAATGTTCATGCCTATGTGGATGATATAGTGGTGAAATCCAGGGAAGTGGAAACCTTGGTCACAGACCTAAAGTAAACTTTTGATAATCTTCGGGTTAACAAGATGATGCTTAACCCGGCCAAGTGTGTTTTTGGAGTGCCAGCCGGCAAGCTCTTGGGTTTTCTGGTGTCTAACCGAGGTATTGAAGCTAACCCGGAGAAAATCAATGCAATTACATCTCTAGCCAAACCAACCTGCATCAATGATGTTCAACGACTGGCGGGTCGTGTGGCTGCTTTGAGCCGGTTCATAAGCCGGTTAGGGGAAAAGGCTATGCCTCTGTATCAGTTGATGAAGAAAACAGATGTTTTTGTTTGGAGTGATGCTGCAAACGCTGCTTTTGAGGATCTGAAGGCACAGCTGGCTGAGCCGCCGGTCCTAGCTGCTCCAATTGAGAAAGAGCCGCTATTGCTATACGTGGCTGCCAACTCATGGGCTGTTAGTGTGGCTATGGTGGTAGAGCGCAAGGAGGCTGGCAAAGAGCATCCGGTTCAGCGGCCGGTTTATTATGCCAGTGAAGTACTAATTGAATCTAAGCAACTATATCCACATTGGCAGAAGCTTGTTTATGGGGTGTTCATGGCAAGCCGGAAGCTTAAGCATTACTTTCAGGGACATCCAATCACTGTGGTTAGCTCTGCTCCTTTGGCGAGTTGCCAAGTGGGCAATTGAGCTTGGTTCTCATGGGCTGAAGTATGTTCCATGTACTGTAATTAAGTCTCAAGCCCTGGTTGACTTCATCAATGACTGGACAAAGATGCAGATGCCAGAAGAGAAGCCGGACAACACATATTGGACTATTCATTTTGATGGATCCACGCAATTGCAAGGCTCGGGGGCTGGAGTCGTATTAACTTCCCCACGAGGTGATAAATTTTGTTATGTGTTACAGTTGATGTTTCCATGCACTAACAACGTAGCAGAGTATGAAAGCATTGCTCCATGGTCTTCGAGTGGCAAAGGAGATGAGCTTGAGCCGGGTCAGATGTCTTGGTGATTCAGATCTAGTGGCTCAACAGGTATCTGGCAAGTGGTATTCCAAAGACCCTCTCATGGCGGCTTATCGCCGAGAGGTCGATGCTGTTGCAGGATATTTTAAAGGTTATCAGGTGGAACACATTGACCGTCGAAAGAACGAAGCAACTGATGCTTTAAGCCGGCTGGGGTCTCAGCGTAAGCCGGTACCACCCAACACTTTTTTGGATGTTTTGCATAACCCCTCTGTCAAGTTGCCCACAGAAGAAGATTTAGCTCTTCCTGACCCGGAGGCGCAGTTGGTGGCAGCTCTTCATGTCATCCCATATTGGATAGTGTCTTTCTTGGCTTACATGACCCGGGGAGAATTGCCGGCGGATAAGACCCTGGCTCGGCAGATAACCCGGTGATCTAAGTCCATGAAAATTTCGGATGGAGAGTTATTTCATCGCAGTGTTTCCAGAGCATTTCAACGGTGTGTTTCCTCCAAAGAAGGTCAAGAAATCCTTCGTGAGATCCATGAATGCGATTGCGGTCATCACGCCGAGTCAAAATCTTTAGTGGCCAAGGCGTTTCATCACGGTTTTTACTGGTTGACGGCTCACGCTAATGCAGAAGATCTGGTCAGTAGATGTGACGGATGTCAAAATTTTGCACGACGAGCGCATGTGCCGGCTCAAGATCTCCGGATGATTCCAATCACTTGGCCATTTGCAGTCTGGGGGCTTGACATGGTGGGACCTTTCAAAAGGTCTAAGGATAAAAAGACACATCTCTTGGTGGCTGTTGACAAGTTCACCAAATGGGTTGAGGCGGAGCCTGTGAGTAAGTGTGATGCAGCCATGGCGGTTCAGTTCATGAAAAAAGTAATCTTCCATTTCGGTTTTCCACACAGTATTATCACAGACAATGGCACTAATCTGTCCCAAGGGGCTATGGAAGAATTTTGTCAGCAAGAGGACATCCGTCTTGATGTTTCTTCTGTAGCTCATCCTCAATCCAATGGTCAAGCTGAGAGAGCCAATCAGGAAATTCTGAAAGGACTAAAACCCGGCTTATGGTTCCTTTACAGTGAATGCCAGGTTGTTGGGTAGAGGAATTGCCTTCAGTGTTATGGAGTATCAATACTACACCCAACAGGTCTACGGGTTACACACCCTTCTTCATGGTTTATGGAGCAGAAGCAGTGTTGCCTAGTGACATCCGTCATGACTCGCCTCGTGTGGCGGCTTATGTTGAAGCTAACAATGAAAAAGCCAGACAGGATGCGCTTGACTTGTTGGATGAAGAAAGAGACTTAGCAGCAGCGCGGTCAGCAATTTATCAACAGGACCTGCGTCGTTATCACAGCCGCCGGGTTAAGTCCAGGACTTTTCAGGAAGGCGACTTGGTGCTCTAGCTCATCCAAGATCTTTCAGATGCACACACGTTATCCCCACCTTGGGAAGGACCCTTTGTGGTCAGTAAAAATTTAAACAATGGGTCCTACTACCTCATTGACGTTCGAGAGCATGCAGACTCACGTAAGTCCGAAGAGGAGACCCGCCGGCCATGGAATATTGCTCAACTTCGGCCATATTACACCTGAGCCACCGGCTCTCAACATGTACATACATTCACGTTGTATATATTATGATAAGCAATAAAGTAAGACCATCGGTCTCCTTTCTTTTCAAAGACTATACATCTTTATTATTTCTTACTTACAATGACTATTAAGGAGCTGATCATATTTGAATCAAGTTTAACCTTTTTAGTCCGGCTTATGATCGTATCCGAATCTAGCTGCAAATCTCAAGGTCACTTGGGGGCTTCCTGTTCAAACATAGGTCGTATTCGAACCAAAGAGAACATAGCTGTCGTAACCCTCTTGATTGGCTCAAGGCCAAACTCACTTGGGGGCTTCTTGATCGTATCCGAATCATAGCTTAACCCCTTTTGAGTCTGACTTGGATCGTATTCGAATCAGGGTCGTTAAAAACCTCTCAAGGTCATTTGGGGGCTTCCTGTTCAAACATAGGTCGTATTCGAACCAAAGAGAACATAGCTGTCGGTACCCTCTTGATCGGCGCAACGCCAATGCCACTGGGGGCTATATGGTCGTATTCGAACCTTAGCTTAACCCCTTTGGTCCAGTTTACTGATCGTATTCGAATCAGAAACCCCCAGCTTTTTGAATAGAGAATTAAAATTATGATTATCATCTGTTGCTTGCCTTTTAGCTTTTGTTGTTTTAATATTACAAATAAGACAGCCTAGTTTTCTTCACCGGCTCAATTATTGAACAACACAGCAGCTCGGGTTATTCAAGCCGGTGGCTCAAGGTTCCAAAATTCACCACCCGGATTTTTAAACCCGGCGATCTAAGGATCAACAAGGA
The DNA here is from genome assembly GCF_002162155.2 of Triticum dicoccoides. NCBI lineage: Eukaryota > Viridiplantae > Streptophyta > Magnoliopsida > Poales > Poaceae > Triticum > Triticum dicoccoides. Next base: position 485,666,124 of record NC_041390.1, on the reverse strand, counting down.
GAAGGTATGATTTCTACTTATACGCGCTTACTCGATGCGTTAGCTCAAAAATTCGTATTAACCCTTATCCTTTCTTTATATTTGTCTCTGTTCTTTATTGAGGAAAATATATTGGCTGTGAATTAGGATGTTTACGCCCGTTTGGTTCTAAACCTCCTTGCCAGTCTTTTTCCTGTATTCACAGAAACATAGTTCAAATATCGCAGAGACAAACATTAAAAGATGCATACATTGACATCTGGAAACAGATTCACATAGAAATATTTTATGCACGACGGCATAAGCAAACATGCGGTGTTTTAGCAACTAAAGTTATTACAAGGCTTTATAAGCCTATGAAGATGATTACTGTTCCTCCCTCGCCGGTTCACCACCTTCTGTTTGCTAGAAGTTGGATTTTGACCAATCAAAGCCGTTCATGGCGACAAATTCGGCTTCGTCGTCAATCAGGCTGACTGGGTCAATTTCTGGCACAAAGGTATCTTCTCTCACAGGTGGGATCATGTCTGCTACTTTGTATGAAAGGCTGGCTATCTTCTTATTTTCACTATCAAAACCCGGCTGGTACTTGTCAACATTGGTGTCTTCTCCAAGACTAGTCGCTTGAGGCCGGACTTCGCGGACACATGATATGAAATCAACCTGATCAAACGGAGGCCCGTCCTCCTTTACAGTAGGGTAACCTCTTGCTACGTCCGCTGGGTCTAGGTCTGGGACCCAAGCCTTGGAGCGGCTTAGGGCAGTCAAAGCTCCGGCTCGCGCACAGGAGCATTTTACTTCTTCGAATCTCGCCGAAAGGATGGACAGCTTCTTCAGGACATCGCTAAGCCGGTTGGGTCCTTGATTTGCAGGAGAGATAGCGGCCAAAGCCTGTTGTGCACCAATGTACAATTGTTCAACCAAGGTGTATACTGCCTTCAGTTTAATCAACAGGTCTTGGCTCAGATTTTTACTTAGCGGACCTGCATATATTTTCAACAGAATAAGTTGGCAGATCATATTCTGGTTTGGCAAAAATTATACAAAAGGTCAACTCAGGCAGCTTACCAAAGATAGCAGCAACCATCTGAGACACCCAGCCCTTCAAACTGTTCAGCTCTGTTGAAATTTGTTTCAGAGCTGTTTCGGCTATCTCAGCTCGTCGGGTCAGGAGTGTTTTCTCATTTTCCCAAGCCTTCTCCTTGGTAGCAAAGCTGGTCTTCAAATTTTCCGTTGCGGAAAGGCTCATTTGCAGTTTGGAAGTGGAAGATTTGATTTCGGACTCTCGACTTGCTAGCCGGGTCTTTGCGTCAGATAATTGAGAATTCAATTCAGACAATGCATTCTATGAAATGTTTAGATAAGTCAAGACTTGGTTTCAAATTCCAGTATTTAAATTCAAGATTCAAGTCCCAAGTACTTTACAAATAAACCACTTGACACTTGGGGGCTAATGTATGCCAAATGAAAATTTTACGACTCTACCAACATATTTGAAGTCCCAAGTCCTTTACAAAGTAACAACACTTGGCACTTGGGGGCTAATGTATGCAGTTCAGCAAATTTATCAAGGTTAAACCAGAGTGTTAAATACTTCGCAGATAGTTTTAAATTCTAAAGTACAGATCCATTAATGATCAAAATAAACCGGTCCTTGGGGACTATGGGTGGAGTTTTGTTCTATCAATATCAGGCAAAGATTCAGAGGTAAAAGTCTCGGCCTATATATTAAGTCTACAGGATTATTCCGTTTCTCTCATAATCTGAAGACTTGGGGGCTGAAGGAATATTGGCAAACCAGAAACAACGTACCTCATACTTCAAGCGAAGCTGCTTGACCATCTCGATCTTAGAATCACGACTGGAGTGTACATGACTGAGATAACCGGATAAGATATCATTGCATTAAGACGGTCATAGTTGGCAACATCAAGACGAACCTTCTGCCTCTCCAATGCTTCTTGCTTAGCTGTGCACCGAGCCAATACCGTTGGGTTCCCCGGCTCAACAAAGCGGCTCCCAGTAAGTTGAACATCTTGAACACGGGGAGACGGCGGGTCGGTTGAGCTTGACGGTCCAGCCGTAGAAGGGTCCATAGTGGCTTTGTCAAGCGACGGCTCCGAAGAATTTGCTTCATTGACAATAGGCGGGTCTTCTGGGGTGACAGTTAATGGAGATGGCGACCTAGCCGGCTCAGATGCTAGTACTGGCGGGTCTTCCGCCAGTTTTGTTACCTTCGCCTTCTTGGATTTAGCCTGGCCGCTAAGGAAAAAATATATATTACAGGACAGTCAACATCAAGATACAATTGATCAACCCGGAAGAAAAGAGGATTTCTGATTACCCAGGAGCAGTCTTGAAAGCCAGAAATTGTGTTTGTGATGAGTCGCCTGAGGAACGAGACACCTCCTGAAAAGGTAAAAGAAAGAAGTTAAAAGGAATACAATGAGCAGGATTCATTAAAACAAGTTAAGGACAGTAATAAGTAAACCTCGTTCGGGCGTTTCCGAGGGGTGTGTTGAAGGACGACGGACGGTTCATCTTCAATCTCAACTTCACGGCGAATTTCATGTTGCTGCTTTTTCAAATGAAAGTCGGGATCCAAGTGAGCTAAGGGGTTAGAAAACCTTACTTTCGGATCACTCGTCGAACTTTGTGTCTTGGTAAGGGCTCTGAGTCGGAGGAAATGATAGTTACCTCTACTTCCCCGGCCTGACTGGCCCCAGTGTCATCCTGGTAAGGATTAGTGTCAATAAGATTGTTAAAAAATTGGCCAAGGGAATCAAGGGCTACCTCCGAGTCAGACGTGTCATCAAGTTTCATTAAATCTTCAACAATGGTTTTTTTCTTCTTCTTCGTTTTCCGGGTCGTCTTCTTGGTGTTCATGGCGGCGGCTTTCGCCTTCTTGGCAGCTTCGTGGTCATATTTCACCTTCCAAAAGTCAGAATTGGCCTGCAAATACAAGAGGAAAGATCAGTGCTAAAGTAGTATAGCTGGGCAAAATGCAAAGTAAAAGAGATCAGAATATGCTTACTTCTGGTACCGGGTTAAGTTTGCAGAAGGGGTTTAACCCAACAATGTTGCAGTCTTCATATTTCCCGTTCACCAAAAGGTTTGACATTGAAACAATGCCTTCTTCGGTGAGTTCAACTGGGCTGTGACGACGAGAGTCGTCCGGGCCTCCACCGTATTCATACATCAATTTTGATCGACGGCTTAATGGAATAACCCGCCATGAGATCCAGCAACGGGTCAGATCTACTCCGGTTAAACCGTTCCCCAACAAAGCGTTGATTCTTCTAATGGATGGAAGCAGCCTCTTGCGTTCAGCAACAGTGAGTTTATCCGGAAGGGTGAACTTGGAGTCAAGACGAGCGGGGCGGTAACACGGCAGCGGCCTCTCGTTTGCTGGAGAGATATCCTGACAGTAAAACCAAGTTTGGTTCCAGTCCTTTGGGTGACTTGGTAAAACTATGAGAGGGAAGACAACACCCTGACGGTGCTGAATTGAGATGCCTCCAAGTTCTAAGCTGGGACCGTTGGTGCATTTGTTCTACCGGTTCAGATAAAAATACTCTCTAAACAGCTCTACGGTCGGCTCTTACTGAAGATACACATCACAAAGTACTTGGAAATTGCAAATATTAGATATGGAATTGGGTCCAAGATCCTGAGGATGAAGTTTGAAAAACTGAAGGACCACTCTGAAGAATTTTGAACCGGACGGTGAGAAGCCACGGTTCATGTGGTCAGTGAAGACAATCACTTCTCCGTCTTCTGGATTGGGGCGTTCTTCCTCTAGGTCAGGAGCACGCTAAGACATGGCATTTTTTGAAGGCAGAAACCCAATGATGAAGAACTCTTTTAACCGTTCCTCAGTTATGGATGAGGGGACCCAGTTATAGACGGTGGGTGTCTTTGACAGCATGATTTGCAAAGAACTGAAAAATAAATACATGCCGGCTCAGTTTACGGTCAGTTATAAAACAAGTAATGGTGGTTTAACTAAGGGCTAATGACATATAGGGAAAAGAAAGCCGGAGCGGTAAGCCGCCATGACTACAAATTTTTTCAGAAAGTAGATTCAGTTAAGTGTTGGCATAAACACATTTTACCAAGCTATCATTATTATTTTGGATCAAATGGCTGTTCTGAAAAGAAAAATATTCTAGACCTAAATATCTAGTACAGATGGGTTCATCAGCTATAACGAAGCATCTATACAAAGAAAAAGGGATCTACAGCTATCAAAACAGATGCCAAACAACTATCGCACGAGTTATATTTCCTTTTTGGATCCCTAGAGGCTGCGGAGGAAGAACTACCAGGAAAGATCATGAAGAACGACCAACGAACTCGCAAAGCCCTAATGCAGATCTAAAAAGATTAAGAAGGCGAGACTTATGGGTGCGGATTCTCTGCGGAGGTTCGTCACGTTTCTCTGGACAAGTCAGGTCGATGCAGCGGCCTGAGGTGGAGATGAGGAGATCTGCGGTGGCGGCGGCAGAGCTTGAGCGGCAGCGAAGCAGAGTGAGGAGGAAGACGACCGAAGGAGGATAATGAAAAATACCTAAGTGGTACCTATTTATAAGGGAGTAAGTAAACAGGCGGGCGCGAAAATCAAGGAGACCCGAATAAATGATTATCCAAATAAATGGATGCCTCAATTCTCGGAAGGCATTAAAAAATGAAAGTCCGTTGAAAGATGACGTCATGAAGGTTTTTTGTGTTTCCAGAAGATGACGTCACGGCGGGTTACAGAAGTTTTCAGACAGAGAATGGATCCCACCAAAGTATTGAAGATTGACAAAGAACAAAGTTCAAAGTCAACCTGGGGCCTAATGTTGGGAATATTACTACCAGTATGACCCGCCCAGGAGGGGCCGGGTCAGCCCTAATGGCGAGTTATAGAAGAAGCCCGATAAACATTCAAAATGATAGTTTACTAAATGTATAGAAGGCCCAAAGGACTGGGGCCGGCTTAAGGCCTGATATTGTAAACCACCGTATGTAAGGAAATACTTGTAAAGAAAGGCATGTAAAGGAAGTCACCGAGCCGGACACGATTGTGAGCCGGCCGGGACTCTGTAGGCCACCGGGCGTCAACCCGTGTATATAAGGGGCAACCAGGTGGCGGTTTAGGGAAAGAAACAACCAAGTCGATAACCAAGCCGGCGAGTTAAGCCTCTTGGAGATCGAAACCTCAGCAATACCAATCCCAACTAGACGTAGGCTTTTACCTTCATCGTAAGGGGCCGAACTAGTATAAAAACTCTCTCGCGTGTCCTTTGTCCCGATCAACCCCTTTAAGCTTCCTATTGCGATGGCCCTACGACTAAGTCCTTGCTCTAGGACATCTGCCGTGTCAACTCCACGACATGATCGAAGATCGATCTTGGAGAATACTTTAGCTCCTTGCAACTGGTCAAATAGATCATTGATCATCGGTAGTGGGTACTTGTTCTTGATCGTCACTTCGTTCAAAGCCCGATAATCAACAACCATTCTCAAAGATCCATCCATCTTCTCAACTAAGAGCACTGGGCTTCCCAAGGTGATGAACTTGGTCGGATGTAACCTTTCTCCAATAACTCCTTAATCTGGTTCTTAATTTCCTCCAGATCATTTGCGGGCATCCGATACGGTCTCTTCGATATTGGTCTGGTGGCTGGCAATAGCTCTATCAAAAACTCTATGTCTCAATCTGGCGGCATGCCTGGTAGTTCCTCTGGAAATACATCTGGGTAATCCTTCACAACATGCACTTCTTCCTGAACAACCCCCGAGAGAGAATTCACTTGGGTCCTCCTTGGCGCATGCCTAGATACATACTTGATCCTTTTTCCCTTCGGGGTGGTGACTAAATTGATTTACTAGCACAGTCAATGTTTCCTCCATACTTCGATAACCAATGCATGCCTAGTATTATATCCAATCCTTGTGACTCCAAAATCACTAGGTGTGAGGAGAAAATGTGGCTACCAATGGTTAATGGTAACCGATCACACCATCGGCTGGCCATATACTCTGCTCCTGGCGAGCTTACTAACATGGGTGACCTAAGGGCTAGGGTTGGCAACTTAAACTTCTCCACAAATCCCCTTGATATGTATGAATGCGATGCACCAGTGTAAAAAGAACGAGTGCGGTAAATGACTTAATCAAAAACTTACTGATCACTGCGTCAGGCTGATCTTCAACCTCCTCTACATTGATGTGGTTCACGTGTCCTCTGGTGAAAGGGTTTGGCTTCTTCCTTGAGCTTCCATTGCCATTTCCATTCTCTGCTTCAGGACATTCAGTTGCGTAGTGTCCAGTCTTCCCGCACTTGAAACAAGTAATGTGACTTAGGTCCTTCCTGGTGGGTGTTGTTGGGTTGGAACGGTTCTGTCCGTTGCTTCCTCCATTCCCATTCCCATTCTTAGGGCCACTGTGGTTATACGAACTCTCTCCATTATGAGTATGTCCTCCATGGTTATGGGTGTAACCTCCCGAGTTAGGGGTAAAGTGTGGCTTCTGCTGAGCTCCAGAATTGTACTTCCCTTGTCCATACTTCCGTTTGCGGCTCTCTATCTGTTGATGCTTGCCTGCAATCATAAGGGCACTGTCTACCAAACCCTGGTAGTTATTGAATGTTGCCACCATCAACTGCATACTCAGCTCATCATTCAGCCCTTCCATAAACTTCTCCTACTTCACAGTATCTGTGGCCACATTATCTGGGGCATAGCGAGCTAACTTACTAAACTCATCCACGTACTACCCCACAGTACAATTTCCCTGGTGTAAGTTGCGAAACTCAAGCTTCTTCATACTCATTGCTCCAGTTGAGACATGGGCTATACAGAAAGCTTGCTGAAGCTGATCCCATGTGACATTGGCTATGGGAAAAGTGGCTGTGTAATTCTCCCACCATGAGGTTGCGGGTCCATCTAATTGATGTGCGGCAAAGCCCACCTTCTCAGCATCTGTGCAACAGGCGGTGGTTAGCTCCCTTCTAATACTGCGGAGCCAGTCATCAGCAATAATCGACTCGGTGCTACTGGAAAACATCAGCGGATTCAACCTCAGAAAACAGGCTAAGTTGTCAACTGGAGGTGGTGGCGGTGGATTGTTGTTGTTGCCTTGGTTCTGGACTACTAGCTACATCAAGGCATTCTGCTGTTGGATCAACTGAGTGAGCTCTGGTGGGAAGACAAATCCGGGGTCACGTCTCGGAGGCATCTGATAGATTTAGAGGGGAGAGATTAGAATAGAGTGGGGTCTAAGGAGAAAATCACTACCCATATGCACATGAGACAAACACATTCATATCACACCACTCAATTCGAACAAGGGAATACAATCAATCTAACTACCGTTTCAAAATACTCGGACTACTACTATATACATGGGGGAATACTACTGATAATATGGTGGTCGACTAGAAATTTTGATGGGAGGAAGATTCCATGATATTTGCTACAGCTTCATCTTCATAATTATCATCACTGTCGGGGTCGGAGTCGGTGTCGTCGATGATGATGTAGTCCTCGGGGTGGTTGTCCTCTCCTGGTGCGGGGTCTCCCATGAATACTCCTAGCTTCTTCTTCAGGTCTTCATTCTTCTCCATTAGTACTGCTATTTCCTCTTCATATCCATCACGTGTAGACTTGAGTTCCTCTTCTAGCTCCATGTTCTTGGTCATCACCTTCTTTAGGTCTATCATGCTAGCACACACCTGGTTCTCCTGTCGACGAATGTGTTGGTTCAACTCCTGGATGTAGGCTACAATGGACTTGTCCCTCCTGGTGCAAATCATCTCCCATCATTACAAAAAAGACACATCCATGACATTTTGGGTCGAACGAAATTTTTTCTATCATACTTATGACACTTCTATGACGTTAATTGTGACAAAACCCGGTATCGTCATAGATGTGGTGGGCTCCTACTTCTATGACAAAAAATTATGACAGAAAATGGGCTTTTCGTCCTGGGCAGGCCGGAGACTCAGCTGCATGACATTCTTTGGGCCATCCATGACGGAAAAAAGCGTGGTAGAACTGAGGGCGAGGAAAATATCGGGGTGTTCTAGGTTACGGTGGGAGGTCGGGGCCGAGTGATGCATGGAGGTTTGCGCGTTTCTCTCATACACGCACGCGCGTGGGTGCGAGGCGTTGGGATCTGACTGAACCCGAGCGAGGCGTTCGCCTACATAATCCGAGCGATTGCACTGTAGGCTACGCGTTACTGAACCCGAGCGATTGACCGATGGCTGTTAACTGAACCCGATCAAGAGATTCCTTCGCTACTGCTGCTAACTGAAGCCGATCGATGCTGCCTCTGGATGAATAGTGAGCGTTGCTGGGGGGGGGGGTTGGATGAACAGTTCCCGGTGGGGTGGATGAACAGGACCCCGATCGATCGAGCCGGTTGGGGCTAGATGAACAGGACCTCGTGGAGGGATGGATGATCAGGACCATCCCTTGGAGGGCTGGATGTATAGTAGACGGTGGAGGGCTGGATGAATAGTAGCCCGTGAAGGGGTGGTTGAACAGGAGCCCGTGGAGAGGGCTGATTGAACAGTAGCCGGTGGAGTAGCGTGCGGTGGAGGCTGGATGAACAGGAGCCCATGGATGAACAGTCGCAGGTGGAGGCTGGAGGAGGTCGACGATGGATGAACAGTAGCCCGTGGAGGCTGGAGGGGGTCGACGGTGGAGATGAACAGTATCTCGTGGAGTCCCTTTTGCGGTATGCCACACCCATCTCGATGAACATGACCCCCGTTTCGACCGTAGCGCTCCAACACAAGTCCGTTTCTTCCGTTTTGTTTTGCGGTATGCCACACCCCTCCCGATGAATAGGACCCCCGTTTCGATCGTAGGAGGTCCGTTTCCTCCGTTTTGTGGTACGTCAGGCCCCTCCCGATGAACATGATCCTGTTTCGATCGTGGCCGGTCGAACACAAGGCCGTTTCCTCCGTTCTGCGGTACGCCAGGCCTCGTTTCAATCGGCTGTTCCCTCCAAACCCTCCCGATGAACACGGCGACGCATTCCGTTCCGACCCAGCAGGTTGGCTCCCCATGAACACGACGACGACGCAGTTTCTCCGTTCCGATCCAGCCATGTACACGAGTCCTGGCCGTACGTATGCGCGAGTAGGCGTTCGAGACCCCACCCATATGTACGTACGTGGCCGTATTTTCTTTCTTGCACACTAGCCGTTCGACGTACGTGTACATGCTACATGTGCGCCTATACTATGACACGTGCGCGCTCTATATCGACCAGTATGTACGTACATGTTCGCGACCAGAATGACAATGCTACATACACTTCGACCAGGTGGGTCCTGACTGTCACGCACTTCCTTGCGTGCGAAGATATAGCTGGTGGGTCCCAGCAGTCAGGGGGGCGAATAGTTTTTCTGCCAGGACGCACTTCCTTGGATGCGATGATGTAGCTGGTGGGTCCCAGCAGTCAGGGGGAAATGTTTTTTCGCGAAATACGATGGCCCGTCAGGTGGGTCCCCGCTGTCAGGTGCAGGAATAATTATTTTGCGCGTAATAAGGAGGCACTTCCTTGCGGCTGCCTTGGACCCAGCTGTCAGCCTCTCCACGTACAGTACTCTTCCGGAAGTCGGTCGTTGACCACATTGACCACGTCGCGCTGAGAGCACCAAGGCGGTGGACGACGGCGAGGCCTAGGAAGGGGACGACACGGAGCAAGGGAAGACGCAACAGTGGATGCCCACGCAGAGAGGAGTACGAGGGTTCACTGGTTGAGCTTCGGTGTGAGGCTGCTGTCGCCGCAGAATAATAGGGGGTGTGAGTGAGTAGAGGGATGGCTTGGCCAGCGGTGGGAGTAGTAGGGGGCGGTGAGGCCTCCGCGGCATCACAACCGGCCACAGGAGGCAGGAGCACGCGGCACGACCGGCGCTAGTTTGGGCGGCTGGAACAAGAAGACCAGAGGTTGAAGAAGCACTACGGCCGTTGGATGGACATCGTACGGTCACTGGAGCTAGAATCGTTCATATATTGACTAAGTTCACAAAGCCCTCAGTCCCCGTCAACATAGTAGGCCCACAAGTCAGCCTCCCACTTTGGTGGGTCCCAGCTGGCAGGGGGGTATTCAATTTTTTGTGCACAATAAGGAGGCACTTCCTTGCGTGCGAAGATATAGTTGGTGGGTCCGACCTGTCAGCGGAGGGAACACTTTTTTCGATAAATACAGAGGCCCTTCCGACGGGTCCCAGATGTCAAGTGGAGAAATCATTATTTTGCTCGTAATAAGGAGGCATTTCCTTGTGTGCGGCCGTGGACCCAGCTGTCAGCCTCTCCACGTACAGTTCACTTCCGATGGATGTTGTTCGTTGACCACGCCACGTCGAGAGCACCAGGGCGGTGGACGACAGCGAGGCCTACAAAGGGAATGATACGAAGCCAGGGAAGACACGACAGTGGCTGCCCATGTGGTGGAGAGTACGAGGGTTGACTGGTTCGGCTGCCGTCGTTAGAAAATAACAGGAGGTGTGGGTGAGTAGATTGATAGACAGGCCAGTGATGCGAGTATATGATCGGGCCGTGAGGCCTGCCCGGCAGCACAGCCGGCCACGGGAGGCGGGAGCAGGCGGTTCCGACGGCGCTGGTTTGGACGGTTGGGCCAGTAAGATCCGAGACTGAAGAAGTACGATTCCCATTAGATTGACATCTAACGGTCTGACACACGTAGAGTCGATTGTTGACTAAGTTTCTTTTTTGAGAAACCTTGTGTACGCATGAACTTAGTAGGCCCACAAGTCAGCCTCCAAATCTATGGCAGACAACATAGGGCCCATTTGCTATTTTTTAATAATTTGCAGCCCATTTGCTAATTCTTAAGTAATTTATTACAACCCATTTTCTGCCCAGGACCACGGTCAAAAAGTTCAACCTTATTTTGCATATTTCGGTGGAGTCCAAACTTTTGTAATCCCGAAATGATAAAAAAAATTAAGAACTTATTGATTTGCCAAAAAAATCGTTTTGTTTTTGTAAGCAAATAAGATGTGGGGCAATTGAGTTGGTTTAAGGGAAACCTAGTGGTAAAAAAATCAGCGCTGGGAGGGAAAACAACAACAAAAATAAAGATGTAAATATGAAAAGGGAATTTTATCTATTTTCAATATAATGATACGTGTATATGAACTAGTAAAACTATAGGTAGAGATTAGAAAATGGATGTAGGACATGCGTTTCAAGAGGAAAATAGAACTGAGCTGTGTGTTTGATTCGGTAAAAAAACTGTCTGCGGATGTTGTAAGACAAAATATAACTAACGCTGGTGGGCCAGAGGCCAGTAGATACCTGCTGGATCTTTGTGCCCCGTTGTCGTCACGGGCTGGGCCTGTTAAAAACAAAACCAAGCCTGGGCAGTCTACAGCCCAGTTGAAACTTGCTCGACCTGAAAAACTAATATATGTGCTCAATAAATGAGAGAATTCTACAAGTACAGACTGATAACTGGGATGCAGCAGGGATATTGTTTTTTCATCGTGATAATAAGTGCATGCACTTGTTTCAAAAAATTTGGAGGACTGGGAATTCGAACGGCATGTGCTTATGCTACCCATCAAATAAAAATCAGGTGCCTGAAAATTTGTTTCGAAACAAATGATTCATCTTTATATCCATGTCAACCCTCGGCATGATGGCTGGAAGCAAATGCCAAGTTCATACCAAAAGATCGTTAACAACAATACTAACTTGCGGACGACAAGATAGTACAAGTACCAATACCAGACTAACTTATAATCTTTTTACTCCTATCCCTAGTGTTCGTCTGGTAGAAAATCTTGTAGAGGACCAGATCCCGCTCCTTCTCTTGCTCCAGGTCCCCGAGGTGGTACTGGTGCATCACCCAGTTGGTCCACTGCTGGTCGAAGTTCATGTTGGTGTGCAGCACCAGAACCTATTTGCTGCCCGTCTGCCGGCCGTTGACCATCACCGGTAAGGTATTGCCGGTGTTGTGCCACATCTCGTGCATGCCGCACTCCGACTGTATCTTGCGACGCGTCCACGTGCCCCTTTTTAATGCTCTAGAATTGCACTAGAAGAAATGCTTGCTTAGACCACTCAGCGTGATACCTGCAGTATTGTCGAAGACATGTTTTAGTGTACGTAGTTGGCATTTTCATAACATCTTTGGCATGTAGCAGTCACTTATTTCACTTTTTATTAACTGTCAAATTGTAATTGCTTCACCAGGTGTGCGTGTAAAAAGAAAAATATAGCTATAAACAAAGGAATATGTTTGTGCAAGTAGACGGCCGATCGGTGTCTTACCTGGAAGTTTCTCAGGATGGGTGTAGCATACGCCGTGCTCGCTGTCGATGGTTGGTATGAACAAATCGATGAGAGGGTGAGATCTCGTGCTGTCAGAACTCACTTTGGCCTGAAGGTGCTCGATCAGCTCTTGATCCGTGGGATCGAACTTGACGCCAGCTGGCAGCACCGGCCAATCCTTCTTCGACTTGCATCGGTTAATTCCAGTTATATGGTACTCAATGCATGATCAATCGACTGTTTTAAATGAATGATAAAAGATTTCGACAGATAAGTGGTACTCCAAATCTGAAGTCCAGAATACTCGAGCACGCCGCCGGGATTCTTGTGTCACCTCACACGCAGTGTGTTGTCACGTTAATTCAATGTGTGGACATGATGAATAATTTGACCGACGTATACTAGTACTGCTACAGTACTACTTACTAGTCGTATTTAGTGTCACATTTTAACCATAGGTTTAACTAACAAGTACGCACTTGAAGCCTAATTGATATACACACACACACACGCACACACACACACACACATAAACACTATTCTGATCACGGGATTGGAATAATATTCTGATCACAACATGAACTTCCCGAGTAACGCGCCTGACCTTCCCCGAGTACTAGGTTGAACTTCAGCTAAAAGGTGTCCACATGGGGCTTGCGATATACCGTTGGATAGCTATGGACCTCAATATCATGACCCAAGTAAAAATTTTGGCAAAATGTAAGCAATTTTGAAAACTGTTTTTTCTTCATAAAAAAACGTGAATCGTATTTTCGATCGCATTTTTAAACCGTTTATCGGAATGAGGCAAATAATATGGCGTTGGAAAGCTGCTGCAAAAACGCTCCTTTCACATGTTGAAAATTTTCTCTATTTCCCTACGGTTAAAGAGTAATTCGGAAAATCGTAAAATTTTGTAAACCGAACACCCAAGTTCGTATTTTTGACGCCATTTCTAAACGGCTAATCCAATTGAGGCAAATAATATGGCGTTGGAAAGCTTATGAAAATGTGCTACTTTTTTATGTTAAAAGTTTTTTCTAATTTTGAATGGTTTAAAAGTAATTTAGAAAATGCTACAAGTTCCACCGAGTTCGTATTTTTGAGCTAATTTTTTAACCGTACGTCCAAATGCAGCAAATGATATGACGTTGGAAAGCTTGAAGAAATGCAAAACTTTTTTGTATATATTGTTTCTCCTAATTCACTATGGTTTTATGTCAGTTTTGAAAATGGTTAAAAACGTATTTTTGCCGTAATTTCTACAAACTTTATCGGAATGGGGCAAATAATATACCGCTGAAAAGTTATGGAAAATGCGAAACTTTTTCATGTTGATGGTTTTCTCTTATTCCTAGCGGTTTTCAAGTAATTTCGGAAACGGCGGGATCATGCGTTCTGCCTTTATCGCGAAGCAGATTCTTCGAAAATGTACCGCGTGAAGAACCTGGACTTCTCGGCGCGTGTACCTGAACTTCACTCTGTTTTTCACGTGATTTTTTTGCTCGTAGGTCTCCATCCACTGCTCGTAGCTCTCCATCCACTCACTGGAATTGAGCAAGTGATATACCGGTGGAAAGCTGCTGTAAGCACTTAACTTTCCCGTGTTGATCGTTTTTTCATACTCGCGACGATTTTAAAAGTTTTTCATCTGAAATTCATTCAGTGTAGTAGGTGAACTTCCTACTGTTTTTAGTTGAACTTCTGTGACGTATTTTCGTTTGTAATTTTCTCATCCATTTGTCAGTGTTACACAAATGTTATTTCCTTTTGTACAAATCTCTCTCGCAATAATTTTTTTGACTTTCTTCGATGAAGGACTTGAACTTATAACAAGAAAACTTTTTGCCTTTTCTTTTTTGTTCTTTTTTAATACAAAATGTACGCCGTGTATTACATGAACTTCCTTATCAACCTGAACTTCTCCCGGTTACATGAAAATATTTGAGTTTTTTTATGAATTTTCAATCTTATTTTTCTTAATCTTTATGAATTTTGAAGCGGTCTATTTTTAATAGTTGAACTTCTTGTTATTTTATTTTTCAACTTCTTGTTTCCATTCTTTAGTAACGAGGAAAATCTGAGTTTTCTATAATCATCGAACTTCTCCATCTTTTTAATATGGACTTCTAGGTTTTATTTCTTACTCCTTTTTTATGAAATTTTGAAGCGCTCTATTTTTTTAAAGTTGGACTTCTTGTTAATTTATTTTTGAACTTCTTGTTATTTTATTTTTGAACTTCTTGTTTCCATTCTTTAATAATGAGGGAAATATGAGATTTTTCTATAATCATCGAACTTCTCCATCTTTTTAATATGGACTTCCTGGGTTTTTTTTCTCAATCTTTTTTATGAAATTTTGAAGCGCTCTATTTTTTACAGTTGAAAGTCTTGTTATTTTATTTTTGAACTTCTTGTTTCCATTCTTTACTAACGAGGAAAATCTGAGTTTCCTATAATCATTGAACTTCTCCATCTTTTTAATATGGACTTCCTAGTTTTATTTATTTTAGTAATTGAAAAATCCTACTTTCTGATAGACATCGAACGCTCCGTTTTTAAATTTGAACTTCTAGGTTTATTTTAATAGAGAAATCTTTTTTACAAAATTGTTTGAGATGCTTTTTCTAATGACCTTTTGGTTTTTTTGGATGAAAGTTTTTGTTATGTGATACCTCTGAACTTAGTTTTTTCTAAAACATGAACTTCATGTTCGAAAAGCAAAAAATTACACAAGAATATACATGCACAGTACAACACCAATTCGTATTACACACAACACTATGTGCTGGTACACTACGTGCAGGCATTACACACAATACTATGGTCATCTTCCACGACAGCGGCGGCGGAGCAGGACGACGCCGCGGCCGGGCCTCGCGCGTGAACATCAAACTCTTTTTTTATTACAACATCTTCGTTTATTTTTTTTAGAAACATGGAAATATGATTTTTTAACTATTTGAAGTTTTAACTTTTTTACAATTTGAAAATTTCAATATTTTCTAGACGAAACTCAAGTAAAATTTTCCATAAGCCAAATACAGAAACAATCAAACAAAAGAAGGACATAGTTTCAATTGTTTCCTGCTTGTTGCTATATGAACATTTTTCCTATAAAAAAAGACATACTGTACCTCTCATTCCTCACCACACTTTCAACAGAAAAGGTATAAGAGCATATATTTGGATGGTTAGTGCTCCCTTGAGTTAGGAGGAATAACTACAGAGAATCAAAACTGAATGTTTTTATGTTTGTACTTTAGGCAAACGAAACCACCTGCTCCTTTTTGAATTGCTTGGTCAGCAGGATAACACAACGGACATCGACAGGCATCCGTGCTCATCTTTTTTCTAGTTTTTGGTGAAGTTCGAGTTGGTCTGCAGGAGAAGCACGAACGTGCTCATCTTTTTTCTAGTTTTTGGTGAAGTTCGACTTGGTCTGCAGCAGAAGCACGAACGTGCTCATCTTTTTCTAGTTTTTGGTGAAGTTCGACTTGGTCTTTAGGAGAAGCACGAACGGGATCACTGATGGCTGAGCCAGAAGGAGACTGTTCCTTCCTTTTTATAGAATTTCACATGGGGAAATTAGGAAGAAGACGCTAAGAACTCTGTTGCTGCTGTAGTTGACCTACTAGTAGCGTACGAATTGAACTTCAGTTAAGCTTCTTTTTGCTGCCGAGGAGACGACGCGGCTGCCGGTGATGCACTGCTTGAGTGGCGTACCATCATTTTGCCGCTCTATCCAGCCGCAATTCTTGTCAGTTGTTGTGAAATGTCAAAATACATACAGGTAGTAATATATGAACTTTTGGGGAAATAATAAATGAACTTCTAAAATACAGTTTTGTTTTCTCACATAAACAAAATAAGAAACAACATGGTTTTCTCACATACAGGCAGCTAATGTTTTGTAGTACACAACAGCCTGAACCTGAATACCTGATGCACACATTGAACCTACGAACTGAAGAAACCGGTATATGCCGCCTCACCGCCTGCTCAGTATGCTAATGCAAAAAAGGTTCTCTCCCTCGATCTCGATCTACTTCCCCTTGAGCTTGCCATTGGCGTCGGCCTCCTTGGAGTCCTTGGAGTTGAGCATGTCCCGGGCCTCGATCCAGATGACCATGGCGTCGGCGAGCTTGATGAAGTAGGGGTCGATCTTGCCGAGCTTCTCCTTGACCTGCTGCGAGAGCGAGATGTAGCATTTCTGCATGGTGTCGCATTCCTTGTCAGCTTTGCGACCTAGAAGAAGGGGATGATGTCCTCCTGCCAGAAGATGCCCTTGTACTCCTTCAGGTTCACGAACGGGTTGATGGCCTTGCTATGCCAGATGTAGGGCAGCCCCGTCTTGACTCCTAGCCCAAGGTGGTCGCAGATCACCTGCACACATACACAAATTATTCAGTAAAAGTTCAGTACAGCCGGACCAAACTCAAAGACGATGTGTGTGTTTAGTTTAGTTATAGTTACCTTGACGCACCAGTCGGCGACATGTCGTCGTAGCGTCCGATGGGCTGGCCGTCGCCCATGAGGCCGAAGTATATGGGCGGGCCAATGAGCTCGCGGTCGAAGGCCAGGTTCATGCCGCACGTGGAGGAGGAGTAGGAGGGCGCGCCGGAGCAGAGGGCAGGCTGCACCGAAGGGGAGGAAAGGTCGAGGTGGCGTAGATGGAAGTTCGCGCCGGACGGGAGGGAAGGGCGCGCCACACTGCACCACCGGGCGATGGATGGTGACATCGCGGCGGCCGGATGGGGGCGGCGAACGGATCTCGCGGTTGGGGCGGCGGCTGGATCCTGCGGTGGGGGGCAGCGCCGCAGCCGGATCCGAGGCGTGTGGCGGAGTTGCAGCTGGATCCGGGGGACGGTGGCGGCGGGGTTGTAGGAGGAGACCGGCGGCGGGACCCATGGGCCGGGGGGCGCTCTGGTGGCGGGAGCGCGCTGGGGAAGAAGGGGCGGCCGAACCTGGCGCGGCGCTGGATCTGCTCGTCGGCGGCGGTGGTAGGTGGTCAGAGTTAGGCGCGCCCTCCTATTCTGATCACAGGATCAGAATAATATTCTGATCACAACATGAACTGTCCGAGTAACGCGCCTGAACTTCCCTTTGTACGAATCCGACCTTCGGGCTATCTTCGCAACTGTGGCTTACCTCGTGAATTATTCATATTAGTCATGTTCTATATGATGTTAGGGTAATCTAGAAACGTTTTTAGCAACTAAATACCGGTTTTAAATAGGAATCTCGCTTGTTGACGGATTTTGCTCTCGGGTCGTGATGAAATTGCGTTTTTTTGCAATTTTACTGCCTGAGTTGTTCGACATGAACTTCTCCTAGTGCTAGGTTGAACTTCCGCCAACATTGCCCAAATGGGGCTTGAGATATACCATTGGAGAGCTATGGACACCAGTATGATGATCCAAGTTAATTTTTTGGCAAAATGTAAGCGGTTTAAGAGTAGTTTTGAAAACCTTTTTTCTTCATACAAAAAGCGTGAATCGTATTTTCGATCGCATTTCTAAACCTTTCATCAGAATGAGGCAAATAATATGGCATTGAAAAGCTGCTGCAAAACCGCTCCTTCCACATGTTGAAAGTTTTCTCTAATTCCCTACGGTTAAAGAGTAATTTGGAAAATCGTAAAATTTCGTAAACCGAACAGCCGAGTTCGTATTTTCAATGTCATTTCTAAACAGCTAATCCAATTTAGACAAATGATATGGCGTTGGAAAGCTTATGAAAATGCTCTACTTTTTCATGTCGAAAGTTTTTTCTAATTTTGAACGGTTTAAGAGTAATTTAGAAAATGGTACAAGTTCCAGTGAGTTCGTATTTTTGATCCATTTTTAACCGTATGTACGAATCCAGCAAATGATATGGCATTGGAAAGCTTGAGGAAATGCGAAACTTTTTGGTATATATTATTTCTCCCAATTCATTACTGTTTTAAGTTAATTTTTAAAATGGCTAAAAACGTATTTTTGCAATCATTTCTACAAACTTTATCGGAATGGGGTGAATAACATACCGTTGAAAAGATAAGGAAAATGCGAAACTTTTTCATGTTGATGTTTTTCTGTGATTCCTAGCCGTTTTCTCAAGTAATTTCGGAAATGGCGAGATCATTCGTTCAGCCTTTATCGCGAAACAGATTCTTCGAAAATGCACCGCGTGAAGAACCTGAACTTCTCAGCATGTCTACTTGAACTTCACTTTATTTTTCACATGCTTGTTTGCCCATAGCTTTCCATCCACTCACCGAAGTTGAGCAAGTGATATACCGATGGAAAGCTGCTATAAATATGCAACTTTCCTGTGTTGATCATTTTTTCATACACGCGATAGTTTTAAAAGTTTTTCATCTGAAATTTGTTCTGTGTAGTAGGTGAACTTCCTGTTGTTTTCATGTTGAACTTCTGTGATGTATTTTTGTTTGTAATTTTCTCAATCATTTGTTAGTGCACACAAATGATATTCTTTGGTACAAACCTATCTCACAATATTTTTTTTTAACTTTCTTCGACCGAGGACTTGAACTTATAACACAAAAAATTGGACCTTGCCTTTTAATTCATTTTTATCATATTAAACACACACCATGTAGTACATGAACTTTTTACATTTTTATAATTTGAATTTTTTATTTTCTTTTTGAAATCAAATTGCTCCCAAATAATAAATGAACTTCTTTCTGGATTGAGAGAATTATTTTAAAAGCAAAAAAACAATTCTTTTTGTGTTTTTGAACATGGAAATACAAGGTGAACTTCTCTCGCAAGAATTTTTGCACTTCCCCGGACAGAGCACTTGAACTTCTTTCAAGAAACCTTTTAAGCTTTTATTTTTCTATGACTTTTATTCTCACGTGAAATGCATTCCTTGCAGTATTGAACTTCTCGTTGTTTTCACCTTGAACTTCTGTCACATATTTTTGGTCAACCTCTCTCACAAGAATTTTTGAACTTTCTCGGGCCGAGCACTTGAACTTCTAGCAATAAAACTTTAGGCTTTGCATTTTAATTCTTTTTAATACAAAATGCACATTGTGTAGTACGTGAACTTGTGGCAGTTATCGACCTGAACTTCTGGGATCATGTGTTCTGCCTTCATCGGAAAAACCGAAGTCTCCCAAAATGCAGTTCATGAAGAGGTTGAACTTCTGGAGCAGTTCCTTTTGAACTTCACTCTGTTTTTCATGTGTTGTATTTTACCCGTAACTCCCCAACCACTTACCGGAATTGAGCAAATGATATACAGAGGGAAAACTGTTGGAAACATGCAACTTTCACGTGTTGATCATTTTTTCATACTCGTGACGGTTCAAAATAATCTTTTCAATACATAAAAATGTGTTTTATTTGGTATACATGAAACTTTTAAACCATGTATCATAATGTAGCATATAATACATTGTTGGAAAGTGTATGAATAGGAGCCACTTTTTCATGTAGACATGTGTTACAAATTCGTTGCCATTTGAGAGTAGTTTTAAAAATGACAAACACGATGTTGTTTTTGCCTCTCTTTTTTAACATGTAGTTTAAGGTTGGAGTCTCGTAATATAATTTTCGAACCGTGCAGTGTGGAGCACGTGAACTTCTTGCAACAAACCATTTAAGATTTTAGTTTTGTATTCTTTTATTCTCGGCCAAAACGCATTCCGTATAGTAGTTGAACCGCTCGTTATTTTCTTGTTGAACTTTGGCCACTTATTTCTTAAAAAAATTAAATAAGCATCAAACATTTTTCACTAAATTGAACTTCATACTCGTATTTTTCTAGAAACGGGAAGAATTTGAGTTTTCTGTATACATCAACCTACTCCTATATTTTTAATTTGAACTTATTCATTTTATTCTTTAGTAACTAGCAAAACCTGCGATTTTTATAAATATAGAACTTCTCTATTTTTGTAATTTGGACTTCTTGGTTTTTAAATTTTTAGTAACCAAAATATACTAGTTTTATAATAAACATTGAACCACTCTTCCTATTTAAATTTGAACTTCTTAATTTTATTCTTTAGTAACGAGAAAAAAAATCCGAGTTTTCTATAACATTCGAACTTCTCTCTTATTTTAATATGAACTTCTTAGAAGAAAATATTGTTTCTAAATAAGCATCAACCCATTCTTTTTGAATTGAACTTCAAACTTTTATTCTTTCTTAGAAACCGAAAGAATTTTAGGTTTTCCGTCTACATTGAACTACTTCGGTTTTTTAAATTGAACTTCTTGATTTTATTTATTCGGTAACAAAAAGACTAATTTTTGTAATAAACAACGAACCACTCTGTTATTTAAATCCAGACTTCTATTTTTTTTAGAAATGGGGAAATCCATTATTTACAAAAAATTGAACTTCTCTGTTATTTTATGTTGACCTTCTAGAGTTATATTAGACACATGAAAACTATGTTTTGGGTACAAACATCGAACTACTCTGGTATTTTTAATTTGAATTTTTTGGTTATTTTTTGAAAAAGAAAGGAGGAAAATGCATGGGATTTGTTTTATACAAAAATATATGTGTGTCTCTTTTGTGTTCTCATTATTTTTTCGGGGGCAAAATGGATGCAAAAGAAAAGAATTTATGGAGGCACCGTATATTGTGTGCCAAACTTTGATCCATGTCCAAAACAAAATTCTTGAGCTCTTATATATCATACTAAAACGATAGTCTTTTGTAGGCATATAAAAATGTACAGAGCACGGAATCACATTCGATACAACAAAGTTATGTCGAGTTTTTTTGTTTTGCATCAGACTTAACTCACATTCAAGCCACCACTACACATTTTTTATCCTTCGCACCACTTCACATTTTTTTGCTTACACACTCTGATTGATTTTCGCTTCTTTCTTTTTAGATTGATAAAAATGCAACTTTGTCATAGAAGGTAGGAAGGAACAACTATTGTTAAAGAAAGCTAGTAACGGGGGAGGGCCACTGTAGTGCAATTTGACCATTGCAGACAAACAAAGAGAAAAATGATGTATGCAGGATTAGAAGGACAATATTAAGGAGGGTCAGTCGGCCGGGAAGTCACATCACAAATCAATTTGAATTAATAGCTAGTGCCTACTAGTGGTGTACGAGGTCATGCATGTGTGCATGCATTGGAGAGAGGTGCGTAGCGTAACGTGGCTGCCCGTGACTCCTAGCGGTTATTGCAAGCTGCTAGTTTTTCCAACTGCATCGATCTGTGTGAGTGAGCTGCGTTCTTTCTTTTTTCCACGCATCGTCGTCATACGTGTGCTGGGAGGAGTGATGCCGACGAGGAGCGTCGGTCGATATGGACGCCCATCCAAAAGCTAGCTAGCAAAAAGTAGCCGCCAGGGCCTACCTAGGAAGAAAGAGATTGTCCGTGTCAACAAGAGTGAAGGAAGATGGAGTATTGTTGTGGCAGCAGCAGGTGCTACCTCTTGAGCACTGCATTGGAAATCCCCAAAGAGGAAGGGACGATGCAACAAGGTAGCGTAAGTATTTCCCTCAGTTTTTGAGAACCAAGTTATCAATCCAGTAGGAGGCTACGCTCGAGTCCCTCGTACCTACACAAAAACAATAGGTCAACGCAACCCACGCACTTAGGGGTTGTCAATCCCTTCACGGTCACTTACGAAAGTGAGATCTGATAGACATGATAAATATTTTTTTTTGGTATTTTTGGTATAGAGATGCAAAGTAAATAAAGTAAAAGCAAAGCAATAATAAAGTGATGGAGATTGATATGATGAGAAAGAGACCCGGGGGCCATAGGTTTCACTAGTGGCTTCTCTCAAGAGCATAAATATTCTACGGTGGGTGAACAAATTACTGTTGAGCAATAGACAGAATTTAGCATAGTTATGAGAATATCTAGGTATGATCATGTATATAGGCATCACGTTCGAGACGAGTAGACCGAAATGATTCTGCATCTACTACTATTACTCCACTCATCGACCGCTATCCAGCATGCATCTAGAGTATTAAGTTAAAAACAGAGTAACGCCTTAAGCAAGATGACGTGATGTAGAGGGATAGTTTCATGCAATATGATAAAAAAACCATCTTGTTATGCTCGATGGCAACGATACAATACGTGCCTTGCTGCCCCTTCTGTCACTGGGAAAGGACACCGCAAGATCGAACCCAAAGCTAAGCACTTCTCCCATGGCAAGAACAACCAATCTAGTAGGCCAAACCAAACTGATAATCCGAAGAGACTTGCAAAGATAACCAATCATACATAAAAGAATTCAGAGAAGATTCAAATATAATTCATAGATAGACTTGATCATAAACCCACAATTCATCGGTCTCAACAAACACACCGCAAAAACAAGATTACATCGAATAGAACTCCACAAGAGAGGGGGAGAACATTGTATTGAGATCCAAAAAGAGAGAAGAAGCCATCTAGATACTAGCTATGGACCTGTAGGTCTGAAGTAAACTACTCACACTTCATCGGAGGGGCTTGGATGATGATGTAGAAGCCCTCCATGATCGATGCCTCCTCCGGCGGAGCTCCGGAACAGGCCCCAAGATGGGATCTCGTGGATACAGAAAGTTGCGGCGGTGGAATTAGGTTTTTGGCTCCATCCCCGATCTTTTGGGGGTACGTGGATATATATAGGAGGAAGAAGTACGCCGGTGGAGCTTCGAGGGGCCCACGAGGCAGGGGGGTGCGCCCTAGGGGGCGCCCCAACCCTCGTGACCACCTCGTGGCTTTCTTGACGGAGGGTCCAAGTCTCCTGGATCTTATCTGATGAGAAAATCACGTTTCCGAAGGTTTCATTCCGCTTGGACTCCGTTTGTTATTCCTTTTCTTCGAAACCCTAAAACAGGCAAAAAAACAACAATTCTGGGTTGGCCTCCGGTTAATAGGTTAGTCCCAAAAATAATATAAAAGTGGATAATAAAGCCCAATAATGTCTAAAACAGTAGATAATATAGCATGGAGCAATAAAAAATTATAGATACGTTGGAGACGTATCAAGCATCCCCAAGCTTAATTCTTGCTCGTCCTCGAGTAGGTAAATGATAAAAACAGAATTTTTGATGCGGAGTGCTACTTGGCATAATTTTAATGTAAATCTTATTAATTGTGGTATGAATATTCAGATACGAAAGATTCAAGACAAAAGTTCATATTGATATAAAAATAATAATACTTCAAGAATACTAACAAAGCAATTATGTCTTCTCAAAATATCGTGGCCAAAGAAAGCTATCCATACAAAATCATATAGTCTGGCTATGCTCTATCTTCACCACACAAAGTATTTAAATCATGCACAACCCCGATGACAAGCCAAGCAATTGTTTCATACTTTTGACATTTTCAAAACTTTTTCGATCTTCACGCAATACATGAGCGTGAGCCATGGATATCGCACTATAGGTGGAATATAATGGTGGTTGTGGAGAAGACAAAAAGGGTGAAGATAGTCTCACATCAACTAGGCGTATTAACGGCTATGGAGATGCCCATCAATAGATATCAATGTGAGTGAGTAGGGATTGCCATGCAACGGATGCACTACAGCTATAAGTATATGAAAGCTCAAAAGAAACTAAGTGGGTGTGCATCCAACTCGCTTGCTCACGAAGACCTAGGGCATTTTGAGGAAGCCCATCATTGGAATATACAAGCCAAGTTCTATAATGAAAAATTCCCACTAGTATATGAAAGTGACATAATGAGAGACTCTCTATCATGAAGATCATGGTGCTACTTTGAAGGACAAGTGTGGTAAAAGGATAGTAACATTGTCCCTTCTCTCTTTTTCTCTCATATTTTTTTATTTGGGCCTTTCTCTTTTTTTATGGCCTCTTTATTTTTTATTTTTTTTCGCTCGGAGTCTCATCCCGACTTGTGGGGGAATCATAGTCTCCATCATCCTTTCCTCATTGGGACAATGCTCTAATAATGATGATCATCGCACTTTTATTTACTTACAACTCATGAATTACAACTCGATTCTTGGAACAAAATATGACTCTATATGAATGCCTCTGGCTGTGTACCAGGATGTGCAATGACTCATGAGTGACTTGTATGAAAGAATTATGAACGGTGGCTTTGCCATAAATACAATGTCAACTACATGATCATGCATAGCAATATGACAATCATGGAGCGTGTCATAATGAAAGGAACGGTGGAAAGTTGCATGGCAATATATCTCGGAATGGCTATGGAAATGCCATGATAGGTAGCTATGGTTGCTGTTTTGAGGAAGGTATTTGGTGGGTGTATGATACTGGCGAAAAGTGTGCGGTATTAGAGAGGCTAGCAATGGTGGAAGGAAGGAAAGTGCGTATAATCCACGGACTCAACATTAGTCGTAAAGAACTCATATACTTATTGCAAAAATCTAGAAGTTATCAAAGCAAAGTATTATGCGCCTGCTCCTAGGGGGATAGATTGGTAGGAAAAGACCATCGCTCATCCCCGACCGCCACTCATAAGGAAGACAATCAATAAATAAATCATGCTCCGACTTCATCACATAACGGTTCACATACATGCATGCTACGGGAATCACAAACTTTAACACAAGCATTTCTCAAATTCACAACTACTCAATTAGCATGACTCTAATATCACCATCCTCATATCTCAAAACAATTATCAAGCATCAATTTCTTCTTAGTATTCAACACACTCATACGAAAGTTTTATTATTAATCTTGCATACCAAGCATATTAGGATTTTAAGCAAATTACCATGCTATTAAGACTCTCAAAATAATATAAGTGAAGCATGAGAGATCAATATTTTCTATAAAACAATTCCACCACCGTGCTCTAAAAGATATAAGTGAAGCACTAGAGCAAAACTATGAAGCTCAAAAGATATAAGTGAAGTACATAGAGTATTCTATTAAATTCCAAATCATGTATGGCTCTCTAAAAAGGTGTGTATAGCAAGGATGATTGTGGTAAACTAATAAGCAAAGACTCAAATCATAAACTACACTCCAAGCAAAACACATATCATGTGGTGAATAAAAATATAGCTCCAAGTAAAGTTACCGATAGAAGTAGACGAAAGAGGGGATGCCTTCCGGGGCATCCCCAAGCTTTGGCTTTTAGGAGTCCTTAGATTATCTTGGGGGTGCCATGGGCATCCCCAAGATTAGGCTCTTGCCACTCCTTTTTCCATAATCCATCAAATCTTTACCCAAAACTTGAAAACTTCACAACACAAAACTTAAAGTAGAAAACTCATGAGCTCCGTTAGCGAAAGAAAACAAAAGACCACTTCAAGGTACTGTAATGAACTCATTCTTTATTTATATGGGTGTTAAACCTACTGTATTCCAACTTCTCTATGGATTATAAACTATTTTACTAGCCATAGATTCATCAAAATAAGCAAACAACACACGAAAAACAGAATCTGTCAAAAACAGAACAGTCTGTAGTAATCTGTAGCTAGAGCAAGATCTGGAACCCCCAAAATTCTAAAGTAAATTGCTGGACGTGAGGAATTTATATATTAATCATATTTAAAAAGTAATTAACTAAATATCACTTTCCAAATAAAAATGACAGCAGTTCTCGTGAGCGCTAAAGTTTTTTTTTTACAGCAAGTTCAACAAGACTTTCCCCAAGTCTTCCCAACGGTTCTACTTGGCACGAACACTAATTAAACACAAAAAACACAATAAAAACAGAGGCTAAATAATTTATTTATTACTAAACAGGAGCAAAAATCAAGGAATAAAAATAAAATTGGGTTGCCTCCCAACAAGCGCTATCATTTAACGCCCCTAGCTAGGCATAACAAGCAAGAATAGATCTAGGTATTGCCATCTTTGGTAGGCAATCCATAAGTGGCTCTCATGATAGATTCATATGGTAATTTTATTTTCTTTCTAGGGAAGTGTTACATGCCCTTTTTTAAAGGAAATCGAAATCTAATATTCACTTCCTTCATATCAATAATTGCACCAACCGTTCTAAGGAAAGGTCTACCGAGAATAATAGGGCAAGAAGGATTGCAATCTATATCAAGAACGATAAAATCTATGGGCACATAATTCATATTAGCAAAAATAAGAGCATCATTAATTCTTCCCATAGGTTTCTTAATAGTGGAATCCGCAAGATGCAGGTTTAGAGAGCAATCATCAAAATCACGGAAATCTAGTAAATCACACAAAGTTTTGGGAATAGTAGAGACACTAGCACCCAAATCACACAAAGCATAAAACTCATAATTTTTAATTTTAATTTTAATAGTTGGTTCCCACTCATCATAAAGTTTTCTAGGGATAGAATCTTCCAATTCAAGTTTTTCTTCATAAGATTGCATCAAGGCATCAACAATATGTTTACTAAACGCTTTATTTTGACTATAAGCGTGAGGAGATTTTAGCACGGATTGCAACAAGGAAATACAATCAATCAAAGAGCAATTTTCGTAGTTAAATTCCTTGAAATCCATAATAGTGGGTTTAGCAACATCTAGGGTTTTAATTTCTTCAATCCCACTTTTATCAAATTTAGCATCAAGATCAACAAATTACGAATTCTTAGAACGCCTTTTAGGTAAAGGTGGATCATATTTAGTCCCATCATTATCAAGATTCATATTGCAAAACAAAGATTTAATAGGGGACACATCAATAACTTTTAGATCTTCATCATTATTTTCATAGGAACTAGAAGAACACACTTTTATAAAGGCATCTTCCTTAGCACGCATCCTAGCGGTTCTTTCTTTGCACTCGTCAGTGGAAATTCTCATGGCTTTGAGAGACTCATTGATATCATGCTTAGGTGGAATAGATCTAAGTTTCAAAGAATCAACATCAAGATCAATTCTATCAATGTTCCTAGCTAAATCATCAATCTTAAGAAATTTTTCTTCAATCATAGCATTAAAATTCTTTTGCGAAGAAATAAATTCTTTAATATTAGATTCAAAATCAGAGGGCATCTTATTATAATTCCCATAAGAATTGTTGTAGGAATTACCATAATTATTAGAGGGATTACTAGGATAAGGCCTAGGATTGAAATTTCCTCTATACGCGTTGTTACCAAAATTATTCCTACCCACAAAATTCACATCTATAGATTCATTATTATTCTCAATCAAAGTAGACAAGGGCGTATCATTAGGATCAGAAGAAACACTCTTATTAGCAAATAATTTCATAAGTTCATCCATCTTTCCACTCAAAACATTAATTTCTTCTATCGCATGCACCTTTTTATTAGATCTTTCAGTATGCCATTGAGAATTATTAACCATAATATTATCTAGGAGTTTAGTAGCTTCTCCTAAAATGATTTCCATAAAAGTGCCTCCCACGGCCAAATCTAAAAGATTTCTAGAAGCAAAATTCAATCCAGCATAAATTTTTTGTATAATCATCCACAAATTCAAACCATGAGTAGGGCAATTACGTATCATTAATTTCATTCTCTCCCAAGCTTTTGCAACATGTTCATGATCAAGTTGTTTAAAGTTCATACTATCGTTTCTAAGAGAGATGATCTTAGCGGGAGGAAAATACTTAGAGATAAAAGCATCTTTGCACTTGTTCCATGAATCACTACTATTTTTAGGCAAAGACGAAAACCAAGCTTTAGCACGACCTCTAAGCGAAAAAGGAAATAGCTTCAATTTAACAATATCATTATTGACATATTTTTTCTTTTGCATGTCACAAAAATCAACGAAGCTATTAAGATGTGTAGCGGCATCTTCACTAGGA
Source organism: Triticum dicoccoides (assembly GCF_002162155.2). NCBI lineage: Eukaryota > Viridiplantae > Streptophyta > Magnoliopsida > Poales > Poaceae > Triticum > Triticum dicoccoides. Next base: position 485,638,117 of record NC_041390.1, on the reverse strand, counting down.
AGGCCGGAGAACGGATCTTTCATGAAGATTCAACAAAGCAGTATTAATTTCACAAGATTTAGCATCGGTAAGAGGAGCAATCGGAGTGCTAAGGAAATCATTATTGTTGGTATTGGTGAAGTCACACAATTTAGTATTATCTTGAGCCATCGCGACAAACAAGCAATCCAACACACGAGCAAACAAAGAGCAAACATGCAAAAGAGGCAAATAGAGAGGGAGGATAGAGAGAGAGGATGAATAAAACGGCAAGGGTGAAGTGGGGGAGAAGAAAACAACAAGCAAATGGCGAATAATGTAATGCGGGAGATAGGGATTGTGATGGGTACTTGGTATGTTGACTTTTGCGCAGACTCCCCGGCAACGGCGCTAGAAAAATTCTTCTTGCTACCTCTTGAGCACTGCGTTGGATTTCCCCAAAGAGGAAGGGATGATGCAGCAAAGTAGCGTAAGTATTTCCCTCAGTTTTTGAGAACCAAGGTATCAATCCAGTAGGAGGCTCGAGTCCCTCGTACCTACACAAAAACAATAGCTCAACGCAACCAACACGCTTAAGGGTTGTCAATCCCTTCACGGTCACTTATGAAAGTGAGATCTGATAGAGATGATAAATAATATTTTTTTGGTATTTTTGGTATAGAGATGCAAAGTAAATAAAGTAAAAGCAAAGTAAAAGCAAAGCAATAATAAAGTGATGGAGATTGATATGATGAGAAAGAGACCCGGGGGCCATAGGTTTCACTAGTGGCTTCTCTCAAGAGCATAAGTATTCTACGGTGGGTGAACAAATTACTGTTGAGCAATTGACATAATTTAGCATAGTTATGAGAATATCTAGGTATGATCATGTATATAGGCATCATGTCCGAGACAACTAGATCGAAATGATTCTGCATCTACTACTATTACTCCACTCATCGACCGCTATCCAACATGCATCTAGAGTATTAAGTTAAAAGCAGAGTAACGCCTTAAGCAAGATGACATGATGTAGAGGGATAGTTTCATGCAATATGATAAAAACCCCATCTTGTTATCCTCAATGGCAACGATACAATACGTGCCTTGCTGCCCCTTCTGTCACTGGGAAAGGACACCGCAAGATCGAACCCAAAGCTAAGCACTTCTCCCATGGCAAGAACAACCAATCTAATAGGCCAAACCAAACTGATAATTCGAAGAGACTTGCAAAGATAACCAATCATACATAAGAATTCAGAGAAGATTCAAATATAATTCATAGATAGACTTGATCATAAACCCACAATTCATCGCTCTCAACAAACACACCGCAAAAAGAAGATTACATCGAATAGATCTCCACAAGTGAGGGGGAGAACATTGTATTGAGATCCAAAAAGACAGAAGAAGCCATCTAGCTACTAGCTATGGACCCGTAGGTCTGAAGTAAACTACTCACACTTCATCGGAGGGGCTTGGATGATGATGTAGAAGCCCTCCATGATCGATGCCTCCTCCGGCGGAGCTCCGGAACAGGCCCCAAGATGGGATCTCGTGGATACAGAAAGTTGCGGCGGTGGAATTAGGTTTTTGGCTCCGTCCCCGATCATTTGGGGGTACGTGGATATATATAGGAGGAAGAAGTACGTCGGTCGAGCTTCGAGGGGGCCACGAGTCAGGGGGTGCCCTAGGGGGGGCGCCCCTACCCTCGTGACCACCTCGTGGCTTTCTTGACAGAGGGTCCAAGTCTCCTGGATCTTATCTGATGAGAAAATCACGTTTCCGAAGGTTTCATTCCGTTTGGACTCCGTTTGATATTCCTTTTCTTCGAACCCCTAAAACAGGCAAAAAACAGCAATTCTGGGCTGGGCCTCCGGTTACTAGGTTAGTCCCAAAAATATTATACAAGTGGATAATAAACCCAATAATGTCTAAAACAGTAGATAATATAGCATGGAGCACTCAAAAATTATTGATACATTGGAGACGTATCAGCAAGGCATGCATGTTATGCACTCGCTGGTAATTGTTTCACTCACAACACAGACACAAGGGGATTTCGGTGAAGGGGAGAGAGGACGAAGACAAGTACAGTAATGAAGGAATGACATGGATGCCATTCGCTGGAGCATTCACCGCGGCACTCAGCGAGGCCCACCGGAGTTGTGATGTAGCTCCCTGCTCACATGCTGTGGCAGGGTAGCTGGTTGCCAGGCCAGACGGGCGGGGTGTCTATGCAGAAGGCGCGCTGGAGGAGAGCTTTCCCATGGCGGGACGGGAGGATGGGGGTGCGCTGGAGGGTCGCAGCAGGTCACGTCAGAAGGAAGGGAAGTTCAGGCCGGAGGGGAGGGCAGGTCGCGTTTGAGTGAAGGGGGCGGGTGGCTGTGGAGGTGATTGGGGCAGTGGGTGGTGGCATAGGTTGTCGGCGCGCGGAGGTCGGCGGAGGAGGTGGTCGGGACGAAGGGTGGCGATGGTGGTGGTTGGGGCGGAGGTTGCGCGGGGCGATCTGGAAGGAAGCCGGCCAGCTTGTGGTGGCGGCGAAACTGAGGAGGCACC
>NC_041390.1:485630207-485635433 GCF_002162155.2 Triticum dicoccoides | reverse complement strand
CGATTCTATTCTAACAATATTAACAGAATAACTATTCTGACAACACTTCCGCACTGCACGCGCAACGCAAGTGCACGTCATTGTTTGAACCAAGTGTGCTGCAGTACTCACGCGAGTGAACTTCCCGTCGCAAAAAAAAACTACACGCCGTGTTTTTCCGGTTCTGTTTTTTAACCGTTTATTGGAACGAGGCGTATAATATAACGTTGGAAAGACATGGATTATGTGCAACTTCGCCATGTTGAACACTTTTCGAGATTCCACACGGTTTAAGAGCAGTTTTGAAAATGGTGCGTCCCATGACGAGTGGCAGCGAGCATTTTTTCGCGATTTCTTCTAAACCGCTCGTCGGAATGAAGCAAATGATACACCGTTGCAAAGATACCGTCGAGGCGCATCTTTTTCATACCTACTATTTTCTATAATTCATTGCGGTTTAAGAGCAGTTTCAAAATTACTAAATCGCGGAATTCTGTTTTTCAATTTTTTTTGAATTTTTCGTTACTGTTTTCGCTCCAGTTTTCTAACTGTTTATTGAAACGAGAAGGATGATATGCCATTGGAAAGCTACGGACAAGGCACAACTTCCATATGTTGAAATGTTTTTGAGATTCCTTACGGTTTTTAGTTAATTTTGAAAACCGTGCGGCTGATGTTGAGGGGCATCGGCTGTTTTTCGTGAAATTTTTACGAACCGCTGGTCGGAATAATTCAAATCATACGCCGTTCGAAAGATATCGATGAGACGCAACTTTTCATGTAGAACACTCTCTCTAATTCCTTACGGCTTAAGAGCAGTTTTGATTTTATAGAAAAGCAGACACTCTGTTTTTCGTGAGACCAAAATCTTCGTGTGTACTTCATCGGACAAAAGAACGCACTGCTTCAAACGGAAAACCGCACTGTAGCAGACAGTCAAGTGAACTTCATGATTTATTTTTGTCGGACCTAAACTTTCTCGCACAAGTTTTTGTTGTGTTTTTTCAACTTTTTTTTCAAACGAGAGTGGACCACAACACTACCCAAAGTGAACCTCATGAGTTCGTGTTGTCTTTTTTTCACACTTATTAATTTTTTACGCACGTTGACCAAGCAAGTGGACCTTTCATCGGATAGAAGAACGCACTGCTTCAAACGAAAAACCGCACTGCAGCAGGCAGTCAAGTGAACTTCATGTTTTCTTTTTGTCAGACATAAACTTTCTCGCACAAGTCTTTGTTGTCTTTTTTGTCAACTTTTTTTTTGAATGAGAGTGGACTGCAACACTCCCGAAAGTGAACCGCAACACTACCAAAAGTGAACCTCATGAGTTTTTGTTGTCTTTTTCCCATACTTCTTACTTTTTACGCGCGTAGACCGAGTGAGTGGACCGCAGGGACCGAGCGAGTGAACTACATCTAATAAGAAGAGAGCTTCTTTTGAGATGTTTTGCTTTCTGTTTACCAAGGGAACCACGAACTAGTTTTATAACAAAATGTGTGAGAGAACAAAGTGAGATTCATAATTTGACTTATGAGCTGCTTTAAGACGAGTAGTGAACCTCTTTGGTAACACAATTTTTTTTGTAAACACGTGAAACTACCGGAGACGAGTGTATTTCACAATCGAGGGAACTAAACCGCGTGACAAATTGAAGTGAAGTACATGAATTTTTTTATGAGACGAGGTGAAGCGTACTGCACTGATTTTTCAAAATCATTTTTTTAGTTTCTTCAGTTATCACGTGAACAAAGTGAGCTGCTCGTCGGGTTTTTTTATAGAATGAACCACATAGCTTTTTACAGCGAGCTGCATCATGTACTCAACATCTTGTAGGAGATAACCCACAAAAATAAAATGCAATCGAAAACCGCATGCCTTGGACAGACGAACTGCATCACCTTTTTCTGACACATTCTAGAGCAAAGTGAACTCCCAAATTTGGCACTTGAGTACCCCAGTAGTTAACCGCACAACACAGAACTGCACACTGCATAACCATTTTTTTCGAAATGCAAAATAAAAATGAACTGCATTAAAACTTCGCTGCAAAATGTTTTTCAATACAGCTTCCCACAGTTAAACATCCAGGAGATGGAATAGCGAGATGATATTGGGGAAGAAGAGAACCACCCACGCGCAGGTGTGCCGTGCCACACCCTGATTCCCGACGCGGCAGAGCCCGGCCTCGCCTCGGACAAAGCAACAGGAGAAGGTGTGGTGCAACCAGCACCATGGATATCACAGTAAACTTCAAAACAAAATCCCGTGAGCTTAAAAAAATCAAAATGAACTGCAAGCAGCGGGTACAATGCGGATGAGGGAGGTGCTGGAGCCATGGCATGACGACGAGCGAGATCTTGTGTTGGGGAGGCCGGCCACCAGAGAGGAGGGAGGAAGCAGTGGGAGGGAGGCTCGCCCTCGCCAGTGGTGGAGGCTTCGGGTGTTGGGGCAGGCCCGAGGAAAGAAGGGGAATGGGATCCGGTGGTGGAAGCTCGGTACAGCGCGGATCACATCGGATCCGAAGCAGTCCACGCAGGGAGAGGTTGAGGACTGTGGGGAGGGGCGGCGCGACTAGCCGGCAGGGGGCGCGGTGGCTCGGTGCACCAGGAGGAGTGAGACAACGAGCTCCTCGTCGCCGTGCCATGGGCGGGCGGCGGCGCAGCACTTCTAGGAAGCCGGCGGTGGATGTGGAGGTGGTGGTGGAGTCCACAGTTTTGCTGGCGCGTGGAGTGCGGGAGCCCCAACAGTGAAGAAGGTGAGGGTGCATAGGTGGTGTGGGGGCGGCGAGGAAGATGGTGGGTGCGGTGGCTCCGGCGGGGAAGGTGGAAGGAGGTGGGAGTTTGGACCAGGGGGAACAGGGAGCTGGGTGTCACGCGGGACGTGGGGGTGGGCCTTTGTGCGGTTTGGTTAGTGGTAGTGGGCTGGTTCGGTTCGGTTCGGCCGCGGGCGGTTCATGGTTAGGTGTTAGCAGAGTAAGCTCTGGTGTTGTTAGAATAAGGTCTTAAGGGGTTAGCAGAATAAGCTCCAGTGTTGTTAGAATAAGGTCTTAAGGGGTTAGCAGGATAAGCTCCGGTGTTGTTAGAAGATGGTGGGTCTATTCTAACAACACCCCTTATTCCGCACATCTCCATCATCATTATCAGTACATCCTGCGCAGGTGAGTTAGGATGCACTTGATCCCAGAAAGGTATCTATCCTTCAAACCAGAGGAGTGCTTCAAACTAACAACAGTACATAATATCCAACAAAAGAGGGTCGTGCTACAGCAGGAGAATACATGGCTCAGTCTATATATCAGTACGAATCAGTTTGGGCATATTTGATGTTGGCATGAACCACATCGCCGCATGTCATGTTTGCAAAAGCAATCCATCACATGGAAGCTTGATGCCTTTCACACATTCAAGATTATCTAGCAATAAGCTGTGTCGATGAATCTCTGGATATGGTGATTCATGAAACCCATGGTATGATGTGTAAACACAATCCCCCCTAGCGAATGGAAGTTGCATAGCACGGTAATCATCGCCAGTGATATGATTGATGATTGGTTGGATGATCTGATAATTGAGCCCGAGGAACATGGAGTGGTTGCCGTGGCTGTAAACCCGCCTCCAGTTGAATACGCCTGGCCCAACGGAGCTGGGGTCTTTATCGAACACTAAGCAGTCATAGCCATCAATGTCATGAACGCCCCATGCATTGTACTGCATGTGGTTTGATGCAATGGTTTGGTCAATTTGGTACGTGCGAATGATCATCAAATGATCGCCGTTAGCTGAACGAGCGATAAACCACCACCCATCGGCGGGTATGATTCCAGGTCCTGGAATCATGAAGGCCAGCGCATTTGCGTCTACTGCAACAATTCAAATTGGAGACCAAAAGGACAAAAATAAACAATCATGTTCAGAGTATGTGTGGAATTAAGATCATTATAATAGTGACACATATCATAGACAGAGAATTGCAATGTCGTGGTCATAATAATACCCCAAGTTTGAAAAATAAGCCAATGGCTTTCATATTCTAGCAATATGTCATGGTTCAAACATCATGTAAAAATGAGAGGAAAACAGCTATGACAGAGCCTACTCATATTCTGCCATAGCACTTACTACTACAGTTCTCATATCAACTCTAAGCAATAGCATGCGTTGTTATAAAAATCTTGGAAATGAGAGTAACATATAGCAATCATGATGTTATGCTCATAATATCTATTCTAACAATCATTAGATGCCAATTGTTCTTATATTAACTCTAACAATAACATGTGTGGTCATAAAAATGTAGGAAATGAGAGGAACATATAGCAATGATGTGGTTATAGACATATTAGCTATTCTAAATTTGTAACAATGAACAGGCAGTCGTATTCATAAGGTAAAGATGAGATGAGATAGAACAATTACACGATGATAGATTCCACCAGTATAGGCAGCCAGTCTGTGTGTCGACCGTGTAAACGATGCCATCATGCACTATAGCATCAGACAGAAATGTTGCCCCAACAGGATTTACGATGAGCCATAACCATGTACGGCGACCGGATTCCAGATAGACTAATCCCATGTTGAACAAGGCAATGAGCTTGTAATCCATGTATTCTTCTGATGGTGTGGGCACTTCGCAGATTACAACTTTCAGCAAACAGAGGTCGAGCCAAAAGCTTGAAGCGTCTCGTGCGTAGTAGGCAGGAGTGTCCGGCGGGCCGCGAGGCTCGATGTCGGCGGTATCCAATGATGGAAGGGTGATCTCTTGCTGGGTGTAGATATCCACGAGAGGCCATAGACTACCGTATTGGTGGATGAGGACGATCCAGTTGGCCTTCATGCCCGCCCAGTAGTGGCCGCGCATGAAGGACAGGTGGACGGGTAGTGGTAGCATGTTGAGGGGCACCACGGAAACCTCTGTAGGATCGTCAAGTTGGTGTCTGGGCCACCTACGAGGATCGAGCATCATCAAGCAGGGTGTCTTGAAAAGAGCCAGCTGGTTGCAGACAAGTAGACGGTACAAAGACACCGAGCATGCGGCCAGATAGATAGTGCTGAGTAGGTCCATACGATTATAGATCTGCTTAGAGAGAACATCGGGGAGGGAATTCCAATCGCGGCTCTGCGTGTCAGTCGGTTCTGCCATAGGGGTTTTCGGTGCCTGCGACCCAGTGGGGAAGTGGATTTGGGTGGGCGAGCGAAGAAGCTTCTCCTCGTGTGCCGAGCAGTGAGCGGGGGGATATGGTAC
>NC_041390.1:485606548-485629934 GCF_002162155.2 Triticum dicoccoides | reverse complement strand
GGGGAAGAGAGGAGGAAGAAGAAGAGAGGAGGAAGAAGAGTGGAAGATGGGGAAGAAAGTGCATTAAATCTCAATTCTACTACTACTACCAGGATATACCGTCCTTCAGAGTATAAATAGTTACACCGATGACATGTGGGCAAGAGGGCCCATATGCCAGTTAATGGAGGACATAAGTGTGCTCTACTGGCCAACATGATGGCAATACTGGGTAAGGCTGATTTGGTAACACCAACACGCTGGTTCAGCTTATTAATTAAGTGTCCCATCTGCTACAGCGTGTATTGTCACTTCACTGCGAAGACTAGTTGAATAGTTCTCTCTGACCGAGATGGGGAATAATGGATAGCGAAAAGACTTCCTTTCTACATTATCCCTATGCCTCTACGCTCACTTCACTCATTTTGCTCCGTACGTAGTCACTTGTTGAAATCTCTAGAAAGACAAATAATTCGTATTTGAGAAGAGAGGGAGGATTTTACTTCGTATTTGGGAACAGAGGGAGTATCACCATATGGAGGGAACAGAGGAAGCTTGAAATATGAACATGTCAATGGGAGGTAGTAAGCCCCATGCATGCATGCATGCATGCAACATGCAACACTCACACGTACACATGGATACATGCAACACTCACGCACCCATGTGGCACACAACACACGACGCAAAAAACACGCTCATGCTCAAGTGCTCAACCTACTCCCTACGTGCGTGAAAGACTATACATTTAGAGATTTACACATTCGCTAGGGCATAATTAACACCCAAAAGTAGCAGACTTATGTGTGCATGCGACCATTGAGAGAAGAAGATTAAATGAAGGTCGTTGCATGCTGTAATTAAGGATAGACTTGTAGCCTATACCTAGAGCACAAGTTGGTGCATTAGTCAATCAATATCGATTTAGATTAAAGGCTAAATGCATTGGGAGTGTAGATGTACTACACTCTTTGTTTTTTAGCTGATGTGCACTCTTTGTTGGAAGACCGAGGGAGTACACGTGCATGCACTCACATACACAGCCAGGGTGGTTCACGCACAAGGGTTGGACTCCTGTCGCGCTTGCGTAAAGTTTTGTTTAACTGATTTCTTTGCTCTGCCAACTGACAGGTGGGACCCAGAAACCAGGTGACAATTTAACCAGTCAACAAAGTGCCACGTCAACTATGTGGCCGGTCAATAGGGTGCAATACGGTGCTCTACGATGAGCTAGTGATCGTATAATCACCGCAAAACTCCGTAAAGAGCGTATTGTTACATACGTTGACCGCCAGTGTATTTTTCTCGTTTCGAATTAAGCCATATTAACCGAAAAGGACGCAGTATGGACTAGTACTAGTACTGCTTTGATGTGTCCTGTCTACTCGCCGAATAAGGAGAAGCTTGCTTATTACGCCTCTCCCTCGCCCACGCGAGCGGTGGTTCGTGGGACGATGATACATCTCCGTCGTATCTATCATTTTTGATTGTTCCATGCCAATATTCTACAACTTTCATATACTTTTGGCAACTTTTTTTTTTACTATTTTTGGGACTAACATATTAATCCAGTTCCTGTTTGTTGCATTTTTTTTTCGCAGTAAATCCATAACAAACGGAGTCCAAACGGAATAAAAATTGACAGATTTTTTTTGGAATATATGTGATTTTTGGGAAGAAAAATCAACGCGAGATGATGCCCGAGGGGGCCACGAGGCAGGGGGCGCGCCCCAGGGGGCAGGCGCGCCCTGGGCCCTCGTGGCCACCCTGTAAGGCGTTTGATGCCCTTCTTTCGCCGCAAGAAAGCTAATATCCGGATAGAGATCGTGTTAAAATTTGAGCCCAATCGAAGTTACGGATCTCCAGGAATATAAGAAACGATGAAAGGGCAGAATTTGAGAACGCAGAAACAGAGAGAGACAGAGAGACAGATCCAATCTCGGAGGGGCTCTCGCCCCTCCCATGCCATGGAGGCCAAGGACCAGAGGGGAAACCCTTCTCCCATCTAGGGAGGATGTCAAGGAAGAAGAATAAGAAGGGCCCCCCTCTCCCCTTCTCTTCTGGTGGCGCCGGAACGCTGCCATGGCCACCATCATCATCACTGCAATCTTCACCAACACCTTCGCCATCTTCACCAACATCTCCATTACCTTCCCCCCTCTATCTACATCGGTCCACTCTCCCACAACCCGCCGTACCCTCTAGTTGAACATGGTGCTTTATGCTTCATATTATTATCCAATGAGTGTTGCCATCCTATGATGTCTGAGTAGATTTTCCTTGTCCTATCGGTGGCTGCTGAATTGCTATGATTGATTTAATTTGCTTGTGGTTATGTTGCTGTCGTTTGGTGCCCATCATATGAACACACGCGTGGATCACACCATAGGGTTAGTTGTATGTTGATAGGACTATGTATTGGAGGGAAAGAGTGACAGAAGCTTCAACCTAGCATAGAAATTGATGCATACGGGATTGAAGGGGGACCAATATATCCTAATGCTATGGTTGGGTTTTACCTTAATGAACATTAGTAGTTGCGGATGCTTGCTAATAGTTCCAATCATAAGTGCATAGAATTCCAAGTCAGGGATGACATGCTAGCAGTGGCCTCTCCCACATAAAACTTGCTATTGGTCTAGTAAAGTAGTCAATTGCTTAGGGGCCATTTCACAACTCCTACCACCACTTTTCCACACTCGCTATATTTAATTTATTGTGTCTTTATGTAAACAACCCCTACTTTTTATTTACGCTTTCTTTATTGTCTTGCAAACCTATCGAAAAACACCACAAAGTACTTCTAGTTTCATACTTGTTCTAGGTAAAGCGAACGTCAAGCGTGCGTAGAGTTGTATCGGTGGTCGATAGAACCTGAGGGAATATTTGTTCTACCTTTAGCTCCTCGTTGGGTTCGACACTCTTACTTATCGAAAGAGGCTACAATTGATCCCCTATACTTGTGGGTTATCAAGACCTTTTTCTGGCGCCGTTGCCGGGGAGTCATAGCATGGGGTGAATATTCTCGTGTGTGCTTGTTTGCTTTATCACTAAGTGATACGTCTCCAACGTATCTATAATTTTTGATTGCTCCGTGCTATATTATTTACTATTTTGAATGTTTATGGGCTTTATTATACACTTTTATATTATTTTTGGGACTAACCTATTAACCCAGAGCCCAGTGCCAGTTTCTGTTTTTACCCTATTTTTAGGGTTTGAAGAAAAGGAAAACCAAACGGAGTCCAATTGACGAGAAACTTCACGGAACTCATTTTTGGAAGGAAAGAAGCCCAGAAGACTTGGAGTGCACGTCGGGGGATCTGCGAGGAGGTCACGAGGCAGGGAGGCGCACCCACCCCCTGGGTGCACCCTCCACCCTCGTGAGCCCCTCGTGGACCCCCTAGCGTACTTCTTCCGCATATATATCTCCATATACCCTAAAAACATCCGTGAGCACAATAGATCGGGAGTTCCGCGGCCAGAAGCCTCCATAGCCACCGAAAGCCAATCTAGACCCATTCTGGCACCCTGCCGGAGGGGGTAATCCTTCTTCGGTGGCCATCTTCATCATCCCGGTGCTCTCCATGACGAGGAGGGAGTAGTTCTCCCTCGGGGCTGAGGGTATGTACCAGTAGCTATGTGTTTGATCTCTCTCTCTCTCTCGTGTTCTTGAGGTGGTACGATCTTGATGTATCGCGAGCTTTGCTATTATAGTTGGATGCTATGATGTTTTCTCCCCCCTCTACTCTCTTGTAATGAATTGAGTTTCCCCTTTCAAGTTATCTTATCGGATTGAGTCTTTAAAGATTTGAGAACACTTGATTTATGTCTTGCCGTGGGTATCTGTGGTGACAATGGGATACCACGTGATTCACTTGATGTATGTTTTGGTGATCAACTTGCGGGTTCCGCCCATGAACCTATGCATAGGGGTTGGCACACGTTTTCGTCGTGATTCTCCGGTAGAAACTTTGGGGCACTCTTTGAGGTCCTTTGTGTTGGTTGAATAGATGAATCTGAGATTGTGTGATGCATATCGTATAATCATACCCACGGATACTTGAGGTGACATTGGAGTATCTAGGTGACACTAGGGTTTTAGTTGATTTGTGTCTTAAGGTGTTATTCTAGTACGAACTCTAGGGCTGTTTGTGACACTTATAGGAATAGCCCAACGGATTGATTGGAAAGAATAACTTTGAGGTGGTTTCGTACCCTACCATAATCTCTTCGTTTGTTCTCCGCTATTAGTGACTTTGGAGTGACTCTTTGTTGCATGTTGAGGGATAGTTATGTGATCCAATTATGTTATCATTGTTGAGGGAACTTACACTAGCGAAAGTACGAACCCTAGGCCTTGTTTCCACACATTGCAATACCGTTTACGCTCACTTTTACCATTAGTTACCTTGCTGTTTTTATAATTTCAGATTACAAAAACTATTATCTACTATCCATATACCACTTGTATCACCATCTCTTTGCCGAACTAGTGCACCTATACAATTTACCATTGTATTAGGTGTGTTGGGGACACACGAGACTCTTTGTTATTTGGTTGCAGGGTTGCTTGAGAGAGACCATCTTCATCCTACGCCTCCTACGGATTGATAAACCTTAGGTCATCCACTTGAGGGAAATTTGCTACTATCCTACAAACCTCTGCACTTGGAGGCCCAACAACGTCTACAAGAAGAAGGTTGTGTAGTAGACATCACTAAGTAATTTTTATTTGCTGTTCTAAGTTGTTTTCTATCTTTAGTTATGGATATGGAACACGGAATACCAAAAAAAATAGGTTTACATGCTACTCATGGAGATGGGGAACCTCCTAAAACCCTCGATGCTCATTATGTGAAAGATATTATGTAGTACTTGGATAATCCTGAGAAAACCCCATTCGATTATCTTATGGGAGACACGTTGGATCAACATGAATACTTTAGGGATTATCGCTTGACTCAAAAAGGGAAACTATTATGGGATCAAATTCATATGTTGCATTGGTATGCTCGGCAACTTTGCTTGAGATATGATTATACTTGTTGCTCTAGGATGAAGGCTCCACACCTTCCCTTTTCATGAAAATTTAATGATGATAAAACCTTGGCTTCTTATGCTAATGGTATATATGATTATTATGATGTGGAACAAATAGAAGAATTTGTTGCTTTTATGTGTGCTCATGAAATTGAATCTTTGTTTAAAGAGTGTGAAAAAATTGATGATTCAGTTTATAGACCTGAAAATTTAGCTATCCTTAAATATTGCTATGATAATTATGAATTCAATTCCGATATTGATGATTTTATTGAGAGAGTCTCCGCTGCCCAGGAAGAGAATAATATTTTGCAGGAGTCTATGGAAGAAGAAATTGATGAAACTGTGAGCTCATTGGATGAAAAAGATGATGAGGAGAGTCAAGAACAAAAGGAGGAAGAGCGGATTAGCTAACCGTGCCCACCTTATAATGAGAGTAACTCTTCAACTCATACATTGTTTAATTTCTCTTCATGCTTACCGAAGGATGATTGCTACGATGATTGTTATGATCCCATTGATTCTCTTGAAATATCCCTTGTTGATGATGCTTGCTATGCTTGTGGCCAAGATGCCAATATAAATTATGCTCATGGAGATGAACTTTCTATAGTTCCTTATGTTAAACATGAAATTGTTGCTATTGCACCCACGCATGATAGTCCTATTATATTTTTGAATTCTCCCAACTACACTATATCAGAGAAGTTTGCCCTTATTAAGGATTATATTGATGGGTTGCGTTTTACTATTACACATGATGATTTTGATAGATATAATATGCATGTGCTTTCTTCTCCTACTTGCAATTATTATGAGAGAGGAACTACATCTCCGCCTCTTTATGTTTCCAACACGAAAAAATTGCAAGAAACTGTTTATATTATGCATTGGCCTTTACTTTGTGTGCATGAATTGTTCTTTTATGACATGCCGATGCATAGGAAGAGAGTTAGACTTCGTCATTACATGATATATGTTACCTTGTTCTCACTACTAAATTATAAATCATTGTTAATTAAAATTGGCTTTGATATACCTTGGGATCCGGGTGGATCCATTACTTGAGCACTATATGCCTAGCTTAATTGCTTTAAAAAAAGCACTGGTAGGGAGACAACCTGGAAGTTTAAGAGAGTCATTTATTTATGTTGTGTGCTTTTATAAAGTTTAAAAACAAAAAATAAAGAGGGGAACCCAAAACTTTTTCAAAAAAGAAAGTGAAAGTGAGAGAGACAAGCATGGTTGAAGTGGGGGAGCTCCTTGAACTTTGTTCATGCTCACGGAAACTTTGTGAATCTTGATTACATAAAATTTTCAACAAAAATAATTATCCCCTTGTACAATTCCATTGTATTATAAAAATAATGTGCCAAGGTTTGCCTTTAGGATGTTTTAGATGCTTGTTGGGTTGTACGGTGCAGGACAGAAACTTTGGCTGTAGCGCGCGATTTTACTTTTTTTGCTGGAACGTCAAATGGTTCTGAAACTTTTTGCACTATCTTTATATACAAATTGTTTATTTTTCTAGTTTTTTTTAGAATTTTTGGAGTACCATAGGTATGGTGAATGTTCATATTATTACAGACTGTTCTGTTTTAGACAGATTCTGTTTTTGATGCATAGTTTGCTTTTTTTGATGAAACCGTCAATTTATATTAGTGGATTAAGCCATGTAAAAGTTATATTACAGTAGCTACAATGCAAAAACAAAATATGAATTGGTTTGCAACAGTACTAGGAGTAGTGATTTGCTTTATTATACTAACGGATCTTACTGAGCTTTCTGTTGAGTTTTGTGTGGATGAAGTGTTCGAAGATCGAGGAGGTCTCGATGTGAGAAGAAGGAAGAGAGGCAAGATATCAAGCTTGGGGATGCCTGAGGCACCCAAGTAAATATTCAAGGAGACTCAAGCGTCTAAGCTTGGGGATGCCCCGGAATGCATCCCATCTTTCTTCAACAAGTATCGGTATGTTTTCGGATTCATTTCGTTCATGCAATATGTGCAATCTTGGAGCATCTTTTGCATTTAGTTTTCACTTTTATTTTATTCACCATGATGGTCTGAGATAGTCCTTAGTTTATTTATAGAATGCTCATTGCACTTCACATATATATTTTTAGTATGGCTTTATAGAATGCTTCATGTGCTTCGCTTATATCATTTGAAGTTTGGATTGGATGTTTCTCTTCACATAGAAAACCGCCTGTAGAATGCTCTTTTGCTTCACTTATATTTGTTAGAGCATGGAAATATATTTTGTAGTGTTCGCACATGAACACGTCACCGTGTACCTCCAACGCCAATGGTGATGCACCGCAGCTCACGCCGAAGGAGACCCGTCCGAAAGCGCGGTACGCAAGCAATCCGGCGGGTGCTTTTCAGGACCCGAAACCCCACGCGCCCGGGAGGGACCCCGTCTGGACGTGCGGCGGCTATGGGCTGCCCTAGGTCAGTTCTCCCACCCCTAGAGCCTCGAGGATCTCTGCCCTTCAACACGAAGAACGAATGAAGAACGAGAGAGAAAGAACAAGGGAGGGATGTAAAACTAGGGTAAAAAGTATATGTGTTTTGCGATTGTGTGTTGTTGTTCAATCGGCCGTCACCCCTTGGATATATAATAGGCGGCTAGACTTCCCATGCAAGAAAAAGGTTTGGATTCACGTCCAAAACCCTAGTCAAATTCGGATTGGTTTTGTTCGAACTTTCCAAAACTGTTTGGTTTAAACTGGCTGCACCTTGCGGGTCTTTTTTGTGGTGGTAAAAAAACTCGGATGAAAACGAGCCCAAAAGCAATCTTGACCGTTTCGACGAGGCGAACAACTTTGATGTTGAACGCTTTTTGATCCGAGGTCATCTTCATGGCTAAATTGCTCGTGCAAAACAGCTAAATATTCACGCAGCTTATCAGACATACCCACACATGTGTCTGATTCCGGGCGTCATATTTTGCCCACTGGAGGGTCGCGCTGTGCGGGCTCTAACTTTTGCATACGACCTCGGATTGGGACGATCTTTATATTAAGATCAATTATTTCTACGAGATGAAGACAATCCGTGTAGAAACTTTTCCCATATAAGGCCATCTTGGGGGCGTAATCAGCCGAATAGTGTTCTGAATACAAAATCTGAATACTTCGAACACAACTTCGGCCTTAGAGATGAGACCGGATGACTATGGCCCAATTATAAAAAAATTTCCTTTTGACGATACATAAATTTCTCACTTTGAGCACTTCTCCATTTGAGGACATCTTAATTAAGTTCTTCGTCGTGCCAAAATCTGGTGTCAACACATGCCCCCCTGTTTTTCGGCAAACTTGTGCGCCAAAAAATAACTTGCACGATGCTTTTCCTAAGGACGATGTCAACACTCCATCGGCCATTTTATGTGCTTAGGGCAATAATTTCTATATCGTCCATGTTTAACTTCTTATTTTCATCATACCCTGGAACCAATTACCACCAAACGGCTTTAAAGAGATGCGAATGAACCCGTTCCTCATAGCACTAAGGAAATCAAACTCCAAGAAGTCACGCCCTGTTAAGCAAGTAACATCCGGATGATTCCAATCCACCGATGCATCGGCCAAAGCAACACAAGCCGAATTATCCGCGTGAATGACTTCTACCTCATCATCGACCCACTGTATTAAGAATTGATGCATGGTAGATGGCACACATTGGTTAGCATGAAACCAATCGCGGCCTAATATAACATTATAGTTACCCTGCACCTCGGCGATGAAGAATGTGGTGGCCAAAGTTTTGCTTCCCACGGTGAGTTCCATGCATATCACACCTTTGGCCTCTGTCTTTTCTTTACCCGGTTCTTTTGGCTTCAAGTGTTTCACCGGTACTTTTGGCTTCTCGAATATAGCGTTCTTTGGACCAAAATCCAGTTGAGCCACCTCCCCTTCTTCACCTATAGCATGAAACTCGGCAGGTAACTAATACACCATATTAATACCCATACCTTCCCGAACCGGCGTAGAGTCGTAATCCACCATCTCATGTTCATCCCCCAATGTGTATATTGGGCTCAAAGTTTCCTCAATTGAAGGGGATTTTTCAGGTGGTGTGGACGATGTAGTAGGGGTCGCATCATCCTCTTTTGGTGGAGAAGGTGTTGCTGCAGCTAATGTAGAAGCATCTGCGTTTTGTTTTTGTTTAGGCCTCCACACTTGTTTTGTGAGTGCCATGGGCCGAATTTCACTTAACAATTCGTCCCTTTGCCTCTCCTCTTTGTGCTCTACCTTCTCGTGGTTCCTCATGCGTTGTAATCTCATTTTCATGTTCTTGGTTAAACCAGGAGGACACCGCTTAGGTTGAGTATATTTGGGATCCATTGGTTTGGCCCTGCTTGTGCTTGCCTCATGGAATCCTGCTGAACAATAACAATATCACAATTAGAAGTAGTCAGATTACCAACAACCGGCTTTTCAATCTCCTTTTGCTTGTCACATTCTGCAATTTCCGCATTATGTGACTTAACATGCCACACTTTTTTGTTGGCCTTACTTGGAGAAATTTTTGTTGGTCGATTAGAACCATAGCTCAAACGACCTTGTGTGGGATAATAAAGCCTCTTGCGAGCAGGCCTTCTATGTGCTGCCCACCCCATATGAAAAGCATAAGGAGCCATTGGGGGCTGCCACCATCCTCCATTGAAGTCTCTCATGTAATATGGCGCATAGGAGGGTTGTGACATCCATGGTGTCGGTGCCCATGGCCCATATGGCCTTGCATAGCATCGAAACTCTTGTTCCGGAGGTGATCTTGAATGCTTTGAATGTGATGGCCAATTAGAGCTAGAACCGGCCGCTTGACTTGCATATTTTGATAGCAACATATCAAAAGTTGGCCTGATTCGCTTGCGCTTAGCTTCACTCTTTACCCACTTGCCAACTTCTGAATTCTTGGGCTTGATAAATTTAACATGAGTATCTTCTTGTATTGTGGTTACCCCCCGAGTGCAGGATTTTTTATGGTGATCTTCAATACTTCCTTGCCAACGGGTTGCTTATCAAGCACAACCTCTCGTCCCATGACTTTGTCACCCTCCTTGCCTTTCCTGGGTTCACCAATAAGAACATTATCTTTATTAGCAGATTCGGCTATGCTAGGTCGAATCAACATTTTCTTTCCCTCCAAGTCCATGGGGTTCATCGGGAAGGGCTGTTTATCAACTTGCATCTCAGCAAAATTCAATCGTCCATCATTAATGGATGATTGTATCTGTCGTCTGAAAACATTGCAATCGTTAGTAGCATGAGAAAATGAATTATGGTACTTGCAATAAGCACGCTGTTTCAGCTCCTCAAACGGCGGTATGGTGTGTGATATTCTAATAATCTTATCTTGCAAGAGAGCATCAAATATTTTATCACACTTTGATATATCAAAAGTAAACCTCACTTCCTCGTCAAAATTCTTGCGAATCGGCTTAAGAGCATTGCACATATAAGGTTTGGCCTTTGAGGACCAAACAAATTCGGTAGTATAGACATCAACCTCATCGTCCGAATTATCATCATTGTGTTCAACCATATGCATTCTAGGACGATAGGTTGTAGACCTATGGACCTCTTTACTTCGACTCTCTTGGGACAAAGCTTTTTGTAAGACTTGGTTAATGCTCAAAAACTCATAACTTTCTAGGTTCTCTTTAATGTGAGTTTTCAAACCATTAAGAGCAAGATCCGCCAAGTCTCTCTTAGTTATCACTAAGCTATAACATCAGTTTTTTATATCTCTAAATCTCTTGACATAATCGGTGACCGATTCATCATGTTTTTGCCTAACCGATGTAAGGTGTGACAATTTCAACTCATTATCACCGCTATAAAAATGATCATGAAACTTTTGCTCTAATTGCGACCATAAGAGAACTGAACCATGTGGTAAAGCAGAAAACCATGAAAATGCGGTGCCAGTTAAAGACAAGGGAAATAAATGCACTTTCAACTCTTCTATGGAACCTGCTTCACCCAACTGTGCTAGATACTGACTCACATGCTCCCAAGTCGTTTTTGTACCCTCACCACTAAATTTAACAAAATCAGGAACCTTATAACCTTGAGGGTAAGAAATTGCATCAAAGTGTTCAAGATAAGGCTTTTGGTACACACGACTCTTTACTTTCAGCTCGTTTCCGAAAGTTACTAGAAACATCTTATGCAAATCCTCCCTTAATTTAGCTAAAATTGGATTCGAAGTAGATGAATATGTTTGTGGTAATGACATAGGAGCAACCTGAGTACTAGCTATTGGTACAACTTGTGGGATGGGCGCCGAACCATAATTCGGTGGAAGACCAAACATGCTTGCGCCTATGGGTGGTGTGACAAAGTGATTCGGTGTTGACGCCGAATTGGGCACACTTATAATAGGATTGTGGTATGTAGGTGTAGCCACAAGCTGGTTGGTTTGAGTAGGGTAAAAATTCAACGGCATATTATATTGCTGTTGCATAGGTGGTGCCGATGAAATAGGTAAAATTGGACTAGGGTCTTCGGATATACCAACAGTACCACTAGATGATGGAGGCATATTTTTCTGAGCATTAGCACTAGCCACAAAAGAATTGTATGCCATCACATTACCCTTACTAACAAGACTTTCAATCACAGCCACTTGCTCTGGAGAAAGAACTTTACTCACAGTGATCACATCTTGTTCGTCGATGAGGGGAGGAAAATTGACGTTTCCAGCCGGAGTGATGTTGCCTTGACGGTCCTTCTTGAAACTTGAAAGAAACGCTTCCAAATCCTCCTCCTCGCGCTTCTTCTTGAGCGCCTCAAAAGCCTCTTCACGCTGCTTCTTGTGCGCTTCATAGGCTTGGCGATGTTCATCTGATAGTTCATCAAGACCGGGCTTAATGATATTATCGGCGTCAACTTCTGAGGGCTTGGGGAGATTAGACATGGTTGATGATGATTCTTGATCTTTCTTCCCCAGCGGAGTCGCCAAAAAGTGTGTTCGCACATGAACACATCACCGTGTACCTCCAACGCCGAGGGTGATGCACCGCAGCTCACGCCGAAGGAGACCTGTCCGGAAGCGCGGTAGCAAGCAATCCAGCGGGTGCTTTTCAGGACCCGAAACCCCAAGCGCCCGGGAGGGACCCCGTCTGGAAGTGCGGCGGCTATGGGCTGCCCTAGGTCGGTTTGCCCGCCCCTAGAGCCTCGCGGATCGCTGCCCTTCAACACGAAGAACGAATGAAGAACGAGAGAGAAAGAGCAAGGGATGGATGTAAAACTAGGGTAAAAAGTATATGTGTTTTGCGATTGTGTGTTGTTGTTCAATCGGCCGTCACCCCTTGGGTATATAAGAGGCGGTTGGACTTCCCATGCAAGGAAAAGGTTTGGATTCACGTTCAAAACCCTAGTCAAATTCGGATTGGTTTTGTCCGAACTTTCCAAAATTGTTCGGTTTAAACTGGCTGCATCTTGCGGGTCTTTTTTATGGTGGTAAACAACCTCGGATGAAAACGATCCCAAAAGCAATCTTGACCGTTTCGACGAGGCGAACAACTTTCATGTTGAACGTTTTTTGATCCAAGGTCGTCTTCATGGCTAAATTGCTCGTGCAAAACAGCTAAATATTCACGCAGCTCATCAGACATACCCACACATGTGTCTGATTCCGGGCGTCATATTAAGATCGATCATTTCGACGAGACGAAGACGATCCGTGTAGAAACTTTTCCCATATAAGGCCATCTTGGGGGCGTAACCAGCCGAATAGTGTTCTGAATACAAAATCTGAATACTTCGAACACAACTTCGGCCTTAGAGATGAGACCGGATGACTATGGCCCAAATATCAAAGTTTTTCCTTTTGACGATACGGAACTTTCTCACTTTGAGCACTTCTCCATTTGAGGCCATCTTAATTAAGTTCTTCGCCATGCCAAAATCTGGTGTCAACATGTAGAAAGAATTAAACTCTCTTGCTTCACTTATATCTATTTAGAGAGATGACAGGAATTGGTCATTCACATGGTTAGTCATAAAATCCTACATAAAACATGTAGATCACTAAATATGATATGTTTGATTCCTTGCAAAAGTTTTGCGATATAAAGATGGTGATATTAGAGTCATGCTAGTGGGTAGTTGTGGATTGTAGAAATACTTGTGTTGAAGTTTGTGATTCCCTTAGCATGCACGTATGGTGAACCGTTATGTGATGAAGTCGGAGTATGATTTATTTATTGATTGTCTTCCTTATGAGTGGCGGTCGGGGATGAGCGATGGTCTTTTCCTACCAATCTATCCCCTAGGAGCATGCATGTAGTACTTTGTTTCGATGACTAATAGATTTGTGCAATAAGTATGTGAGTTCTTTATTACTAATGTTGAGTCCATGGATTATACGCACTCTCACCCTTCCATCATTGCTAGCCTCTTCGGTACCATGCATTGCCCTTTCTCACCTCGAGAGTTGGTGCAAACTTCGCCAGTGCATCCAAACCCCGTGATACGATACGCTCTATCACACATAAGCCTCCTTATATCTTCCTCAAAACAGCCACCATACCTAGCTATCATGGCATTTCCATAGCCATTCCGAGATATATTGCCATGCAACTTCCATCATCATCATATACATGACTTGAGCATTCATTGTCATATTGCTTTGCATGATCGTAAGATAGCTAGCATGATGTTTTCATGGCTTGTCCATATTTTGATGTCATTACTACGCTAGATCATTGCACATCCCGGTTCACCGGCGGAGGCATTCATATAGAGTCATATTTTGTTCTAGTATCGAGTTGTAATATTGAGTTGTAAGAAAATAAAAGTGTGATGATCAACATTATTAGAGCATTGTCCCATGTGAGGAAAGGATGATGGAAACTATGATTCCCTCACAAGTTGGGATGAGTCTCCGGACTTTACAAAAAAATAAAAGAGGCCAAAGAAGCCCACAAAAAAAATAAAAGAGGCCAAAGAAGCCCTCCAAAAAAAGAGAAAAAATAAAAATAAATAAATAAATGAGAGAAAAGAGAGAAGGGACAATGTTACTATCCTTTTACCACACTTGTGATTCAGAATAGCACCATGTTCTTCATATAGAGAGTCTCTTGAGTTATCACTTTCATATACTAGTGGGAATTTTAATTATAGAACTTGGCTTGTATATTCCGAAGATGGGCTTCCTCAAATGCCCAAGGTCTTCATGAGCAAGCAAGTTGGATGCACACCCACTTAGTTTCCAGTTTGAGCTTTCATACACTTATAGCTCTTAGTGCATCCGTTGCATGGCAATCCCTACTCCTCACATTGACATCAATTGATGGGCATCTCCATAGCCCGTTGATTAGCTGCATCGATGTGAGGCTTTCTCCCTTTTGTCTTCTCCACACAACCTCCACCATCATATTCTATTCCACCTATAGTGCTATATCCATGGCTCACGCTCATGTATTGCGTGAAAGTTGAAAAGGTTTGAGAACATGAAAATTATGAAACAATTGCTTGGCTTGTCATAGGGGTTGTGCATGATTTGAATATTTTGTGTGGTGAAGATGGAGCATAGCCAGACTATATGATTTTGTAGGGATAACTTTCTTTGTCCATGTTATTTTGAAAATACATGATTGCTTTATTAGTATGCTTGAAGTATTATTATCTTAATGTCAAATGATAGACTATTGCTTTGAATCACTCGTGTCTCAATATTCATGCCATGATTAGATTACATGATCAAGATTATGCTAGGTAGCGTTCCACATCAAAAATTATCTTTTTTATCATTTACTTACTCGAGGGCGAGCAGGAATTAAGCTTGGCGATGCTGATACATCTCCGTCGTATCTATAATTTTTGATTGTTCCATGCCAATATTCTACAACTTTCATATACTTTTGGCAAATTTTTATACTATTCTTGGGACTAACATATTGATCCAGTGCCCAGTGCCAGTTCCTGTTTTTTGCATGTTTTTTGCAGTAAATCCATATCAAACGGAGTCCAAACGAGATAAAAATTGAAGGAGATTTTTTTTGGAATATACATGATTTTTGGGAAGAAAAATCAACACGAGACGCTGCCCAAAGGGGCCACGAGGCACGGGGTGCGCCCCAGGGGGGCAGGTGCGCCCTGGGCCCTCGTGGACACCGCGTAAAGCGGTTGATGCCCTTCTTTCGCCGCAAGAAAGCTAATATCCGGATAGAGATCGTGTTAAAATTTCATCCCAATCGAAGTTATGGATCTCCGGGAATATAAGAAACGGTGAAAGGGCAGAATCTGAGAACTCAGAAACACAGAGAGACAGAGAGACAGATCCAATCTCGGAGGGGCTCTCGCCCCTCCCATGCCATGGAGGCCAAGGACCAGAGGGGAAACCCTTCTCCCATCTAGGGAGGAGGTCAAGGAAGAAGAAGAAGAAGGGCCCCCCCTCTCCCCTTCTCTTTCGGTGGCGCCGGAACGCTGTCGTGGCCACCATCATCATCACCGCGATCTTCACCAACACCTTCGCCATCTTCACCAACATCTCCATCACCTTCCCCCCTCTATCTATAGCGGTCCACTCTCCCGCAACCCGCTGTACCCTCTACTTGAACATGGTGCTTTATGCTTCATATTATTATCCAATGATGTGTTGCCATCCTATGATGTCTGAGTAGATTTTCCTTGTCCTATCGGTGGTTGATGAATTGCTATGATTGATGTAATTTGCTTGTGGTTATGTTGCTGTCCTTTGGTGCCCATCATATGAGCGCGCACGTGGATCACACCATAGGGTTAGTTGTATGTTGATAGGACTATGTATTGGAGGGCAAGAGTGACATAAGCTTCAACCTAGCATAGAAATTGATGCATACGGGATTGAAGGGGGACCAATATATCCTAATGCTATGGTTGGGTTTTACCTTAATGAACATTAGTAGTTGCGGATGCTTGCTAATAGTTCCAATCATAAGTGCATAGAATTCCAAGTCAGGGATGACATGCTAGCAGTGGCCTCTCCCAGATAAAACTTGCTATCAGTCTAGTAAAGTAGTCAATTGCTTAGGGAAAATTTCACAACTCCTACCACCACTTTTCCACACTCGCTATATTTACTTTATTGTGTCTTTATCTAAACAACACCTACTTTTTATTTATGCTTTCTTTATTATCTTGCAAACCTATCCAAAAACACCTACAAAGTACTTCTAATTTCATACTTGTTCTAGGTAAAGCAAACGTCAAGCGTGCGTAGAGTTGTATCGGTGGTCGATAGAACTTGAGGGAATATTTGTTCTACCTTTAGCTCCTCGTTGGGTTCGACACTCTTACTTATCGAAAGAGGCTACAATTGATCCCCTATACTTGTGGGTAATCAGACGAGGAGAGGGTTTTGAATACAGCGCCCTCTCCCTCTCCCTCTCCCTCTCCCTCGCCCTCGCCCTCACGGTGGACGTGCAGCAGTTCAATTGGTGTAAGATTGCTAGAAGCATATTGTACTGTAGTATCATCATTCTTGGACCTTCCGAAGAGGCGAAGAGCCAAGTGCAAGGTTCACACGATTACGAACTGTTGAACCTCCCGAAGAGGCAAAGAGCCAAGCGCAAGGTTTTATAGGAGTTTTCGTCCTAGTAGGAGTGTACTACAACTATAGCGAACGATGCTACAGTATGATGCCGCCACGTCACGTATATCCAAAGCTGTGCCACCTTTTTTCTCAAAGAGCGTGTTGGAGCCCGTGAAACAACCACACAAGTTGCACGTGCACATAACGCATTTACTAGTAATAAATTCTAAAAGACAAATGCCAGTATGAAACACAAGTTCATCTTCAATTCATGTGATAAATTTGTCCACGACTAGTCTAAATATATTCACAGCGCTACCATTCACAATTTACCATACTCCACTTACACGTTATAGATGGGCTACATGTCCTCCTCCAGGTTCCAGTCCTAGGTGTTTCTCATGGATGGTACGATCCATAGTGGTGGGCAACGGGAATCATTGTCGCAGCTTTCTAGTCCGGTTCCACATGATGGTGACTCATCCAAGCTGAAGCGGCATAAATTAGGGATAGCGTGTCCCAGCATGTCGTTCATCCGGTGGTGCGCACTGAAGACACAACCATGCTTCATGAATGGCAGGCCTTCCGTGACGTGCAAGGAAGGTGGCATCCGCTTCACAATGGGGTAGTTGTCCCCAATAAAAAGCGAGTACTCTCCAAGAGTGTTCCTCGTCACCCACGTAGCATCACGGGGGTCGAACTCGGTGCCGTTTATCTGGTACACGCGGCATCTCAGATCTGGACACATGGTGACATACATAGTCAAGGTCCATGCATAATAATGTTGTGCTCAAATATGGCTGTCAGTAATATTGTGCAGCAAATAGTACTACTCCGGTATAGAGGAAGTAAAATAGCCGGCTTATTATATATAGCCACTCTTGGCTACATGGATGAGATAGTAAGACATGGAAAAACAAAAATGGTGGCAGCTAGTGGGTTCAAGTCTTCAAGGTAAAAAGTACTCCTACTAGTACGTAAGTACAGTACTAGTACAACAATGAAAGAGAAGGCGAGAGGGTTAAAAAATGGAATACCTGGGTAGATGGTGACGGTCCGATCATGGTAGATTGTGTGACCATGTTGCACATAAGTGGTACCATGGGTAACGACTGCTAAGATAGGTGATCCCAATATGCCAAAGTCAGCTACAAGGTTCCAGGTTAGACCGAATCGCGGATGCAAATGCACATCCAGGATCGGCGATCTTATTTTGATCGCGGGATGACTGGTCCCTGGAAAATAATGGAGTACCGTTAGGGATGCAAATGATGGTTTCTGCATTCCATTTGTAATCTCCCGTACCGTGGGATGGCAACCAGATGAAACAAGTCCCCTGGCTTGTCACCACGAAGATGCGGCCTAGATGGCGCACGGCGTCTTCGAACATGTAGGGGTAGAAATCTTCCGCCGCCAACATGCGCCAGCCTCTGCCGCTACTGCCTCTTGCATTGATGGCATCCTTATGTCGAACACCGCGATGAGATAGGAATCGTCGTAGCTGCGTCGCTTTGTCAGCGACTCCACAATTGCTATCTTCTTCAATCTCATGTAGGCATCATCATACGTATTCAAGCCCAGCCAGTCCGGAAGGCCGATCCCAATGGTGGAGAAGGGGTCTACCAGAACGGCCGCACTGTTGTGGATGTTGTGCAAAATGATGGTGGTATTCGGCCGAAGGTATGCAAGCCAATATTTGTTGGCACCGACGCAGACCTATATATAATACGATGGGCAGCGGAGAAATTACGGGGTGGAAATGGAATAACTAAGTACTACATGATCAAACTCCATTACTGACCTGCTCATCGGACAAAATCCGACTACCTCTCAACGTCGGCAACTCTAGCGGAGTCAACGTGCAACCATGGCAGGGAGCAGTGGACTATTCGAAGGATTGTCCCATAGAAGAACCTTCTCCTCGAGGACGCATGGAAGACCAACAAGCATGGCCTTTTCCCAAGCCTTTTTAAGTACCGTCTTGAAAAAGTTGGGGCAGGAAGCACCGAGTCTTGTGGCGGTGAGGACGTCGGGGCGGCGTGCGATTTCTCCCAAAGGATTGTCGTCCAAGGTCTCCCAGCCCCGACGAGGAGGAGAACCGCCTGGCAAATCCATGGGAGCAGTGACAAACTGCCTTCTCTTCGAGGGAGGGGAACTAGCGAGGAGGAGATAAGAGCGTAGTAACCGCAGGGCCTCGTCCCTTCGAACTGTAGATCGTTTTTTAGTGAAGGGGTGAGGCTATTATTTACTACTAGTACTAGCATTATGGGACGTTATGGGGTTGCATCATACTATAAATAATAGCACTAGTAAGAAATTTTTGGCACTGGCTAGTAGTTTTTGGCGTGGATTAAGAAATTTTGGGTATGTGTTTGCTATTTTTTGTACACGCCAACTAGTGTCAAAAAACGTCTTACATTATGTTACGGAGGAGTACATACTCGTACTGTAGCAGTACTAGTACTACTTTCTCCACTAGTAGTGCGATGTATTGTACTTCTAGTATAGTGCTCCAGTTTTGAACTCTTGAATCTCAGGGCCAAGGAGCTACAGTTGGAAGTGGAGCATACTACTGTTCTCTATCGCTGTACTATCAACGCAGGGAAAGTACACCTTCGTAGTGTCCTAGTGGGTACTCTCGGTGCTCTATTCAGCCGCTCCTCTCACGTAGCTGGCCTACTCAACCGCTCCTCTCACGCACACACTAGCAGCCTATTTATCAGCGACGGTTACTGCGGGGGCAAAACATTTGAGTTACTTTATACAGCGAGACTAGGATTTTCGCTTCCATTTATGGAGGTGTAATGGATCTTCTCGAACTTTGTTAGTAGTCCATTCTTTATGGAGGAGATGAAGCAAAGCTTTTGCCTCCGTTTCAAAAAAAACACGTCAAGAGGAATTTCTTTTATAGAGCCGATAATGGAGTGAAGTCCATGTGTGCAACGCCACAAGCTACAGAGTAGTAGTAGAGCACTTTACGTACAGAGCCATATTGCAAAGTTCTCAATGCCCCGTCAGGCTTTTCCGGCTCCTCGGGCTGAATTGGGAGGCGCTAGTTTAAATATGCTACTAGCTGATGAGGAAGCTGCAAGCGAACCCGTTCACGTGGCTAGGCTATCTAGTGCACCCAGATTGTGGTGCCGCACATCCGTTTGACTTCAAAACTCAAACTCCCCGTGTAAAATATTGGCTCGCAGCGATGTTACTATTTAAAAAAAAGCCCGACGTGTGTTCGGCCGGGATCGAACCCACAAAACAAGGTATACACTCCCGCGACCACTAGTAGTACTCGTTGGAGTACAACGCAATCTAGAATCGCCTTTTGTCGCTAGTAGTACATTGTTCCTTACAAGAAACCCCTAATAATGCAAGAAACCACTAATAATGCCAAAAAACTATTACCACTTGCATACGTGGCAGACTTAAGATAAGACTACCTTATCAACCATTATACATGCTCTTACCAACCAGCCCTACCAGGAAACGACTACTCTACAAAGTGCCGTTATAGGCACGTTTAGACCCATGGCCCTGTTTGGATACATTTGTTGTCAATCTAACCCTGCCATCCAAACACCACTTCGGTTAGAGTTAGTTCAGGGTTAGAATCTAACTCTAACCTCTGACTTAGAGTATCCAAATAGGGCCCATGTCGCACATTAAGTCAACGCCTTCTATTCTACCGGGCGTTATGACTTGGGGGACCTACATGTCAGTCTGCACAAAAATCCCTGAGTGACCTCCTACCTCCAGCCCGTCCACCTAGTCATCCTCAACAATGGGACGCAGCTACCGCCGCTGGCAGAAGGAGAGGTCAAAACCACTGGCGGTGCGGAGCCCATCTTGCGGCAGCCCGGATGCCAGCTCCGTCCGACGCTCGCGACCGCTAGCTAGATAAGATAGCTCCGTCCAGCTGCTTGTCTGCAAGGTTTGCTATCTAGATTGGCACGGCGGCGCGATAGCTTGCTCCCGCGCGCTGCGCTAAGGCCAACCATCTAGCTCGAGCGAAGGCCAGCGTGGTGGCTTGCTCGCTCGTGAGTCACGCTCAGGCCAGCCTGCCAACCCATGGGGAGGCCAGCACGGCGTCCGGCCCGTCCAGTGGAGCGGCGGCCAACTCGCTCATCAGCAGCACCACCGACAAACACGCATCAGTATTGTTTGAAGTAATGTTCAGGAAAAACAATAATTTGAGGGGGAATAACAAGATAGAAGGTCAGATGTGGGTCCCTCGTGTCAATGGTCAAACAAAATGTGTTGGTTTAAGCTGCCTCGTTAGCACGGACGTGTGGGCTAACCCTGTCATAAATGGGGTTAAACTAACCTAATCGGTACTCTCTCTGTCCAATAATATAAGATGTTTTTGCAAGCTAAACTAGCTTGCAAAAACGTCTTACATTATGGGACAGAGGGAGTACTAGGTAGTAGTTTTTGGCGTGGATTAAGAAATTTTGGGTATGTTTTTGCTATTTTTTGTACAATAGATTCTTCCTAGGGCTGGTTGAAAGTGGTAGTTTTTTGTTAAATACTCTACATATTGTAAGTAGGAGTGAAAGTTAAGCTTTGGAACCCAATAAGCAAGGCTAGTTACATAGTGCATATGTGTACATGATTGAAAGTAAATATCAACCATGAGTGACTAATATCTTGATGGAAAACTCGAAACTATGGAATACTAGGAAAAAATTGCATGGTTGGAAATACTAGCAATGTTCATGTGCGTTGCAACGAATCATAATTAGAATAATACTTATTCACAAACTTGATACAAAACACTCTAATTTTGATATACATATATCACTAGAGATATAGTATGTTTCAATTAGAATATATTCCTTGGGCTATTTTGGTGAGGTCAGGGAGGGATGTGGTTGGTTTTAAGATATTAATTATGGGTTTTTCTGCAAATTGGTAGACAAGTGGGATGTTGGTGATAAAAGGCAGCAACTTACCTCACAGTCATTAGATGTAGATCTAATGGTCACAAACGACGGATGGCAGACACACCATCATCACCAACTTAGTCTTTTGTAGGAGTACTAGCAAGATTCGTGCATTGCATGGAACATCAAGATGCATTTTTTATTATAAAACACTTGTTGTGATTGACCCATGTGGGAGTAATCCCATGTCTAAAAACTAATGATATCTCGAGAAATAGGAGATAAGGTGAAGAGGAGTGGGGCGTGGTGGTGATTGGTGGTCGGACTAAGCGGAGGCATGGAGATTGAGGACGCCGGTAGTGGCCACCTGGCCAGTTTGTTCCAGAGGCTTCCTTTCTTAATTGCTCAACAATGAGGTTGTTGGAGATAAGGATGAACGGGGGAAGGCCTTGTCTGCAAATGTGGAGAGGGGTGCGCGTATCTTTTAGTTTAATTTCCATCCGTCAGATATAGATCCGATGGTCTCTATTGCAAGATGGCACGCGTACCATCATCACCAACTCGGTTTTTTATAAGAGAAGAAATATAAGTATGGAGATACAAACGTATTATCGATACTTGTTTCCGTAAACTAGCATCTACATTCTATTCAATGCGTCAACATGTGAGGCCTTAGCACAATGACTTCTCGACTGTGTAAAACAAAGGTTTTCCCGTCGCCGATAAGGAGGGGGTGACGGCAGCGCTCTTTTTGGCTTGCTCTAGTCCTAGTAGTCATACTAGGTGGTCTAAGCACGCGTAGATTTATTCTTTTTCATGTCTCGTCTTCACCGTACTGCCACGACTGTTGATGAATAGACGGTAAGTTATTCACGGGGAAACCCTTGTTGAGCGTGTTTGCAAGACAGAGAGAGACAGTGTGCGTGTGTGATATGTCTAGAGACTGAGGCAATGATAATAGATTCTTTGTGTCTATGTGTGCGGAGGATAGAGAGAGACATGTACATGGGGCTTTGTGTTGTGTAACGTGGAGACACCTATACATAATTAGAGAGTGAGTGTGTGAGATACACATGCGGACATGGGGAGAGACGAGGATCCAGATTAATGGGTGTTTGTGCGTGTCTGTGTGAGTTTGTGCGCGCGTTTGTGTGTGAGAGGGAGTGTGTGTATGTGGAGTAGAGAGACCACTAATGATGTAAACCTAGTATAAGGGAAGGGGGAATGGTGTGACACGTGTAGTAGCGGGATAGCATGGCTGTATGCGGGGGGAGCAGACTATTTGGACGAGACATCGAGTGTCTGTGGGAGAGGGGTGTGATAGCGAGAGAGAGAGCTAGCGATGGAGAGAGAGAGAGAGAGACAGAGAGAGAGAGAGGAAGAGAGGGGCGTTTGTGTCCATAAATGGCGTATAGATAGGGAGACAATGTTGATGTTATTTGAAATTGACCTATGTACGGAGACGCAAGGGAAGCGAGTCATCGTGTGTGTGATAGGGACTTAATGAGAGATCTAGAATAGATGGTGTAGAGAACAATGTGTGAGATCGAGAACGATGATACATTAGGGAGCTATGGAAAGAGTCACGACATATATGTATACAGGGAGGAGCTGGGGCAGTTCCGCATGTGGAAGAGATAGAAAGAGGAGAGTGGTGCACAAGAAGACAAAGTGTGCTTGTCTGTAGTGGGGGTGGTGTGTGAGGTGAGTGTGCGAGAACCACATAACTAGGGAGATAGACGTTTGGGGTGACGTTTTGTGTGTATGGGAAAGATACACTCTACATAGTGCGTGTGCTTGGAAAGAGAGATGCCGGGAGACCTACATACAGAGTGGGGCAAGAGATGTGTGCATGCCCAAGAGAAAAAGTGATAGAGACCTATATTGGGGTCCGGACTTTAGAAGAGAGAGGGGTGTTAATGTGCTCGTGTGTTGGTGTTTGGGGGACAGAAC
>NC_041390.1:485527890-485606165 GCF_002162155.2 Triticum dicoccoides | reverse complement strand
GGGCGACGAGGGGGGGGGGGGTTGGCTTCAGATAAAGAGTGAGGTGTCTATATTTGAGGGACTTTAGCGTAATTGATCTATACATGGTCAATAGTGTGTGCACTCATGGTTCATCAATTTGTTTCATAGTTTGGGCTATGAGATAATGATACTTCTGAACATGCGTGATATACCTTGATGTACTAGAATTACAAACCTAAGATTGGAATTTTGGAATTCGACTCTATCATTAGCTTTTGTAATTCATTTAAACGGAGGTACAGTTTTTAAGCCGGGATTTCGTGATTTCAAATTCATATATCAAACCTAGAGATATACACATACGGGCATGTTCAAACTTTATAATCATCCACTTTATTCCTACACATACACATTTTTGCTTTTGTCATCATATTTAGGATAAACACATTTGGAATTTCATTTGAATTGGACCATATGATGGTATTTGCTTGTAGTAGCTCAATGATACATATTTGAATTGAATGGACAATCTAAGTTTCGAGTTCGAGACATTGTTTTTGAAAACTTGCACTTTTCTGCATGTAAAATAAACAAATTCTCGGCCATGATATCATAGTCGGCCGTACAAGAGCAGAATATAATTTCAGTCGCCAAAAGCTTTCAAACTTCCCGCTCACCTTGAAATATCTCACGCCCGAAAGTTTAGCCCTAGGATATTCCTGTTTTACCCCTGCCACATGAACGGAAAAGGGCTGCTTCGGTAACTCCATTGTTTTCCCCCCTTTGCCCCCAACATTCTTCCCCAGAGCCCCTCCCCTTCCCCTCCCCGACCCCCCAACCACGACAAGCCGCCAAATCTAGTCCTCTGCCGCAGCGGTGGACCTCACACCCCGACGGATCTACCTTCCGCATCTTCGAACCCCCAACTGCCAACTCACCACTTCACCGGAGCCGCTTCAGCGACTGGCTTGTCCACCACTCCAGATCTCCTTGACCGCCATCATGGTCCACCGCACCGGATCTTCTTAACCGGCGCCCTTGTCCACCACAATGTAGGCCCTTCACCGACTCCCTCATCCGTCCCTTCGCTGGCCCTTCATACAAGCCCTCGTTTGCCGCAACAGATCCACCTCACCGAAAGCACTGTACAACGCACCCACCGAAGCCTTCGTCCACTGCATCAGACCCGCTCCACGGATGCCATATTCGACTCCACCGGCCCTGCTTCACCGACACCGCAGCCTCATCAGGTTATTTCGATTTGTACTCCTTCGGTTTTTCTCTTTATCATGCAACTGTTCACTTACCACAGATGAGCTTTCTTATATGTCAACAGCCACCGCCACCGTAGCACCGGAGCCGCTTTAGCGACGGCGACAGCTGGCCCAAACTCAACCGCAACACGAGCACCATCGATGATCCTTAGCTATCAAGTATGCCAACGATACCCATACGCCGTCAAGAATCAAGTACTATTATCCAATGGCCGGCGCCTATGTTCACTTTCTTAGCATAAGCACCGCACCTTTGAATTTCTTCAGGGCATCATTCAGTTTTTCATGAGATGCGCTATTCTGCTTGCACCTGTAGGGCCATACTTCTGGTAGTGAACATGTTACATGTGCTAAATTACATACCAGTGTACATATAGTTAATATGCTTTAGTTTTGTCCTAAGTATTACTGTACTTCCTAGATATCACTGCCTACTATTTTACTTCTTGCATGCTATATTTATGATAATGGTGTTGTTCTGATGCCACCTGTTGGTTCCATTAGACTGCTTCATGTTCTCTATGCTTAATTACACATCAGCAAACTAGATGTGGTTCCGTTGTTTTTTGTTCGTTTTACCCTAAATTTTTTTATGATAGCTATTACATCACTGCTCCGAGCCTCTGTTCATTACTTTTTTGTGTGTTCTTGATCTTCCCAAGTTGCATGACTAATTTGATGCTTTTATTAATTATGGAGTTGTCAACCCCATCAAGCAAAATATTTGTTCTTTTGGGGCTGGCACCTCGAACAAGCATAAAAATAGATGGAATCAGATATATTGTCGTGTATGCACACACCCTTCTTTCATTAGTTTAGATGAACCATTGATGATCAATTCGAACCAGTGCATGCGACTAAAATTAATTTTACCTAAATAGAGGGTGCAGAATAAACTACAACCACGGGATGCTGACGATATCTTCAAAGAACATTGCAACAGTAGCGAGGCTTCACATCAACATATGGTAAGCCAGTGTGTTTTAGTACATGTGAAATGTAATGCGTGTGGGCTGCTTTCTTGGCTTGTGCCCTCAACATGTAATCCTACAAAATAACAAATAGTTCAGTTGTCTGCTTTGCTGTATTGCTTGATTCGAGTGCTTGTTTGTTACTTGTTACGCTATATCTGAGTTGGCCAATATGTCAGAAGTGCCTGATGTACTATCGTAAAGAAATGCATGCCTAGTTCATTTGAGTCCTTAACTTTTCGTCTGAACTTCATCACAAGATTGTCTTCGTAGTTTATATGGGGCCACACTATTAAGTGCTTTCTCAAATTATTTCAACTGCTTAGATTCCTTGGCAACTTAAATATAGCGGTGGTACACTCCCTTTCAACTAGGGATGTCAACTGGGTCCCGTTTAATCCCGATTAAAGTCCACTAGTGGTATGATAGTTCCAAAGAGTTTTTCTTTTTTGAGGAAAATGAACCAAGGAGCTAGCAAAAACTAACAAGATGGGACTGGCGGATGTCATTTATTTGCCACTTACATCCTGATACATCTCCAACGTATCTATAATTTTTGATTGCTCCATGCTATATTATCTACTGTTTTGGACATTATTGGGCTTTATTATCCACTTTTATATTATTTTTGGGACTAACCTATTAACCGGAAGCCCAACCCAGAATTGTTGTTTTTTTGCCTGTTTTAGGGTTTCGAAGAAAAGGAATATCAAACGGAGTCCAAACGGAATGAAACCTTTGGGAATGTGATTTTCTCACCGAATACAACTCAGGAGACTTGGAACCTACGTCAAGCCAATTAACAGGAGGCCATGAGGTAGGGGGCACACCTGCCCCCCCCCCAGGCGCGCCCCCACCCTCATGGGCCCCCTGTTGCTCCACCGACGTACTTCTTCCTCCTATATATATCCACGTACCCCCAAACGATCAGATACGAAGCGAAAACCCTAATTCCACCGCCGTAACTTTCTGTATGCACGAGATCCCATCTTGGGGCCTGTTCCGGAGCTCCGCCGGAGGGGGCATCGATCACGGAGGGCTTCTACATCATCATCCAAGCCTCTCCGATGAAGTGTGAGTAGTTTATTTCAGACCTACGGGTCCATAGTTAGTAGCTAGATGGCTTCTTCTCTCTTTTTGGATCTCAATACAATGTTCTCCCCCTCTCTCGTGGAGATCTATTCGATGTAATCTTCTTTTTGCAGCGTGTTTATTAAGACCGATGAATTGTGGGTTTATGATCAAGTCTATCTATGAATAATATTTGAATCTTCTCTGAATTCTTTTATGTATGATTGGTTATCTTTGCAAGTCTCTTCGAATTATCAGTTTGGTTTGGCCTACTAGATTGGTTGTTCTTGCCATGGGAGAAGTGCTTAGCTTTGGGTTCGATATTGCGGTGTCCTTTCCCAGTGACAGAAGGGGCAGCAAGGCACGTATTGTATCGTTACCATCGAGGATAACAAGATGGTTTTTTTATCATATTGCATGAAACTATCCCTCTACATCATGTCATCTTGCTTAAGGCGTTACTCTATTTTTAACTTAATACTCTAGATGCATGCTGGATAGCGGTCGATGAGTGGAGTAATAGTAGTAGATGCAGGCAGGAGTCGGTCTACTTGTCTCGGACGTGATGCCTATATACATGATCATACCTAGATATTCTCATAACTATGCTCAATTCTGTCAATTTCTCAACAGTGATTTGTTCATCCACTGTAGAATACTTATGCTCTTGAGAGAAGCCACTGGTGAAACCTATGGCCCCCGGGTCTCTTTGTCATCATATCAATCTCCATCACTTTATTATTGCTTTGCTTTTACTTTGCTTTTACTTTTCACTTTGCATCTCTATACCAAAAATACCAAAAAATATTATTTATCATCTCTATCAGATCTCACTTTCGTAAGTGACCGTGAAGGGATTGACAACCCCTAAGCACGTTGGTTGCATTGAGCTATTGTTTTTGTGTAGGTACGAGGGACTCGTGTGTAGCCTCCTACTAGATTGATACCTTGGTTCTCAAAAACTGAGGGAAATACTTGCGCTACTTTGTTGCATCATCCTCTCCTCTTCGGGGAAATCCTTCGCAGTGCTCAAGAGGTAGCAAGAAGAATTTCTGGCGCCATTGCCGGGGAGGTGAGTGCTTGAAGGTATATCTTTAGATCTTGCAATCGAGTCTTTTAGTTTCTTGTTTTACCACTAGTTTAGTTTATAAAATAAAATTACAAAAAATGGAATTAAGTTTATCTCATACGCTTCACATTTTTAATATCTTTCGTGAGTATGATGGAAAGGATAATTGTGCTCAAGTGCTAGAAGAAGAAATCTATAAAATGTTTGGCACTAAATATTTGAATGATGAGCAAGATTGCAATGTTGTTAGTATGAATTCCTTGAAAATCCATGATGCTAATGATATGCAAAGCCACAAGCTAGGGGAAGCTATGTTTGATGAAGATGATATTTTTTGTCCCCCAAGTTTTGATGAGGAAATTTACTATGATGAAAGCATGCCTCCTATCTATGATGATTATTGTGATGACGCGTATGCTTTAAATAATAATGATAACAATGAAACTTGTCATCTTGATTTCAATTTTCAATCCACTGATAGTTACTTTGTTGAGTTTGCTCCCACTACTATTAATGAGAAGAATTTTGCTTGTGTGGAGAGTAATAAAATTTCTATGCTTATAGATCATGAAAAGAATGCTTTAGGTTCTGGTTATATTGTTTAATTCATTCATGATGCTACTGAAAATTATTATGAGGGAGGAACATATGCTTGTAGGAATTGCAATAGTATCAAGTTTCCTCTCTATGTGCTTAAAGTTTTGAAGTTATGCTTGTTTTACCCTCCTATGCTAGTTGATTATTGTTCCCACAAGTTGTTTGCTCACAAAATCCATATGCATAGGAAGTTGGTTAGGCTTAAATGTGCTAGTAATATTCTTCATGATGCTCTCTTTATGTTACAATTCTTATCTCTTATGTGAGCATCCTTGAAATCATCCTGCCTAGCTAGGGGCGTTAAACAATAGCGCTTGTTGGGAGGCAACCCAATTTCATTTATGTTCCTTGCTTTTTGCTCCTGTTTAGTAATAAATAATTCATCTAGCCTCTGTTTAGATGTGGTTTATGCTTTTAATTAGTGTTTGTGCCAAGCAGAACCTTTGGGAAGACTTGGGAGAAGTCTTGTAGAAATTGCTGTAAAAAACAGAAACTTTAGCACTCACGAGAACTGCTGTCATTTTTATTTGGAGAGAGATATTTAGTTAATTATTTTTGAAGATGATTAATAGATAAATTCCTAACGTCCAGCAATTTATTTTAGAATTTTTGGGGTTCCAGATCTTGCGCTAGCTACAGATTACTACAGACTGTTCTGTTTTTGACAGATTCTGTTTTTCTTGTGTTGTTTGCTTATTTTAATGAATCTATGGCTAATAAAAATAGTTTATAAACCATAGATAAGTTGGAATACAGTAGGTATAACACCAATATGAATAAATAATAAGTTCATTACAGTACCTTGAAGTGGTCTTTTCTTTTTCTTTCGCTAACGGAGCTCACGAGATTTTCTACTTTAAGTTTTGTGTTGTGAAGTTTTCAAGTTTTGGGTAAAGATTTGATGGATTATGGAACAAGGAGTGGCAAGAGCCTAAGATTGGGGATGCCCATGGCACCCCCAAGATAATCTAAGGACATCTAAAAGCCAAAGCTTGGGGATGCCCCGGAAGGCATCCCCTCTTTCGTCTACTTCTATCGGTAACTTTACTTGGAGCTATATTTTTATTCACCACATGATATGTGTTTTGCTTGGAGTGTCTTTTATGATTTGAGTCTTTGCTTATTAGTCTACCACAATCATCCTTGTTGTACACACCTTTTGAGAGAGCCATACATAATTTGGAATTTGATATAATACTCTATGTGCTTCACTTATATCTTTTGAGCTCTATAGTTATACTCTATGTGCTTCACTTATATCTTTTGAGTTATATAATTTTGCTCTAGTGCTTCACTTATATCTTTTAGAGCACAGTGGTGGACTTGTTTTATAGAAACTATTGATCTCTGATGCTTCACTTAGATTATTTTGAGAGTCTTAATAGCATGGTAATTTGCTTAATAATAATATGATTGGTATTCAAGATTTGTAAAACTTTCTTTTGAGTGCATTGAATACTAAGAAAAAAATTGATGCTTGATAATTGTTTTGAGATATGAGGATGATGATATTAGAGTCATGCTAGTTGAGTAGTTGTGAATTTGAGAAATGCTTGTGTTAAAGTTTGTGATTCACATAGCATGCACGTATGGTGAACCGTTATGTGATGAAGTCGGAGCATGATTTATTTATTGACTGTTTTCCTTATGAGTGGCGGTCGGGGACGAGCGATGGTCTTTTCCTTCCAATCTATCCCTCCTAGGAGCATGCATGTAATACTTTGCTTTGATAACTTCTAGATTTTTGCAATAAGTATATGAGTTCTTTATGACTAATGTTGAGTCCATGGACTATACACACTTTCCTTCCTTCCACCATTGCTAGCCTCTCTAATACCGCGCACTTTTCGCCGGTATCATACACCCACCAAATACCTTCCTCAAAACAGCCACCATACCTACCTATCATGGCATTTCCATAGCCATTCCGAGATATATTGCCATGCAACTTTCCACCGTTCCGTTCATTATGACATGCTCCATCATTGTCATATTGCTAGCATGATCATGTAGTTGACATCGTATTTGTGCAAAGCCACCGTTCATAATTCTTTCACACCTGTCACTCTTGATTCATTGCATATCCCGGTACACCGCCGGAGGCATTCATATAGAGTCATATTTTGTTCTAAGTATTGAGTTGTAATTGTTGAGTTGTAAGAAAAATAAAAAGTGTGATGATCATCATTTTTAGAGCATTGTCCCAAGTGAGGAAAGGATGATGGAGACTATGATTCCCCCACAAGTCGGGATGAGACTCCGGACGAAAAAAAGAAGAGAAAAAGAGGCCATAAAAAAGAGAAGGCCCAAAAAAATGAGAGAAAAATAGAGAAGGGACAATGTTACTATCCTTTTACCACACTTGTGCTTCAAAGTAGCACCATGATCTTCATAGTAGAGAGTCTCTCATGTTATCACTTTCATATACTAGTGGGAATTTTTCATTATAGAACTTGGCTTGTATATTCCAATGATGTGCTTCCTCAAAATGCCCTAGGTCTTCGTGAGCAAGCGAGTTGGATGCACACCCACTTAGTTTCTTTTGTTGAGCTTTCATATACTTATAGCTCTAGTGCATCCGTTGCATGGCAATTCCTACTCACTCACATTGATATCTATTGATGGGCATCTCCATAGCTCGTTGATACGCCTAGTCGATGTGAGACTATCTTCTCCCTTTTTGTCTTCTCCACAACCACCATTCTATTCCACATATAGTGATATATCCATGGCTCACGCTCATGTATTGCGTGAAGATTGAAAACGTTTTGAAAATTTCAAAAGTATGAAACAATTGCTTGGCTTGTCATAGGGGTTGTGCATGATTTAAATACTTTGTGCGGTGAAAATAGAGCATAGCCAGACTATATGATTTTGTAGGGATAGCTTTCTTTGGCCATGTTATTTTGAGAAGACATCATTGCTTTGTTAGTATGCTTGAAGTGTTATTATTTTTATGTCAACATGAACTTTTGTCTTGAATCTTTTGAATCTGAATATTCATACCACAATTAAGAAGATTTACATTGAAATTATGCCAAGTAGCACTCCGCATCAAAAATTCTGTTTTTATCATTTACCTACTCGAGGACGAGCAGGAATTAAGCTTGGGGATGCTTGATACGTCTCCAACGTATCTATAATTTTTGATTGCTCCATGCTATATTATCTACTGTTTTGGACATTATTGGGCTTTATTATACATTTTTATATTATTTTTGGGACTAACCTATTAACCGGAAGCCCAGCCCAGAATTGCTGTTTTTTGCCTGTTTTAGGGTTTCGAAGAAAAGGAATATCAAACGGAGTCCAAATGGAATGAAACCTTTGGGAACGTGATTTTCTCACCAAATACAACTCAGGAGACTTGGACCCTGCGTCAAGCAAATTAACAGGAGGCCACGAGGTAGGGGGCGCGCCTGCCACCCCCCCCCCCCCAGGCGCGCCCCCACCCTCATGGGCCCCCTGTTGCTCCAACGACGTACTTCTTCCTCCTATATATATCCACGTACCCCCAAACGATCAGATACGGAGCCAAAACCCTAATTCCACTGCCGTAACTTTCTGTATGCACGAGATCCCATCTTGGGGCCTGTTCCAGAGCTCCGCCGGAGGGGGCATCGATCACGGAGGTCTTCTACATCATCATCCAAGCCCCTCCGATGAAGTGTGAGTAGTTTATTTCAGACCTGCGGGTCCATAGTTAGTAGCTAGATGGCTTCTTCTCTCTTTTTGGATCTCAATACAATGTTCTCCCCCTCTCTCGTGGAGATCTATTCGATGTAATCTTCTTTTTGCGGCGTGTTTGTTGAGACCGATGAATTGTGGGTTTATGATCAAGTCTATCTATGAATAATATTTGAATCTTCTCTGAATTCTTTTATGTATGATTGGTTATCTTTGCAAGTCTCTTCGAATTATCAGTTTGGTTTGGCCTACTAGATTGGTTGTTCTTGCCATGGGAGAAGTGCTTAGCTTTGGGTTCGATCTTGCGGTGTCCTTTCCCAGTGATAGAAGGGGCAGCAAGGCACGTATTGTATCGTTGCCATCGAGGATAACAAGATGGTTTTTTTATCATATTGCATCAAACTATCCCTCTACATCATGTCATCTTGCTTAAGGCGTTACTCTATTTTTAACTTAATACTCTAGATGCATGCTGGATAGCGGTCGATGAGTGGAGTAATAGTAGTAGATGCAGGCAGGAGTCGGTCTACTCATCTGGGACATGATGCCTATATACATGATCATACCTAGATATTCTCATAACGATGCTCAATTCTGTCAATTTTTCAACAGTAATTTGTTCACCCACCGTAGAATACTTATGCTCTTGAGAGAAGCCACTAGTGAAACCTATGGCCCCCGGGTCTCTTTCTCATCATATCAATCTCCATCACTTTATTATTGCTTTGCTTTTACTTTCACTTTGCATCTCTATACCAAAAATACCAAAAAATATTATTTATCAGATCTCACTTTCGCAAGTGACCGTGAAGGTATTGACAACCCCTAAGTGTGTTGGTTGCGTTGAGCTATTGTTTTTGTGTAGGTACGAGGGACTCGTGCGTAGCCTCCTACTGGATTGATACCTTGGTTCTCAAAAACTGAGGGAAATACTTACGCTACTTTGCTGCATCATCCTCTCCTCTTCGGGGAAATCCAGCGCAGTGCTCAAGAGGTAGCACATCCCTAGTTTCATCTTACCATTTTAATTTCTTTTCAGCTAATGCTGCTTCGAACCATTTAAATATAGCTTGCCATGCTCGGCAATAATTCGTATGTCGTTTACCATGTAAGCTTACTGCCTGGATCATGCGATAACTATCTCTTAATTATGTCCAGCGGAAACCTTTCAAGATGCCGTTCACACTAGGACACAATGTACAACCCCAGAATCTATTTGTGGAAGCAGTGCGCCATCCATGTTACCAGATGGTAGGAGTTCAGAGGCAACACCGCCGGAGAGCAGTCTGAGCACAAATATTATAGTTCTTGAGGCTCTACTAGAGGCAGAAAGAGATGGTGTGGCTGCCATGAATGCGGTAATTGATGACCCACAAGTATAGGGGATCTATCATAGTCCTTTCGATAAGTAAGAGTGTCGAACCCAATGAGGAGCAGAAGGAAATGATAAGCGGTTTCCAGCAAGGTATTCTCTGCAAGTACTGAAATAAGTGGTAACAGATAGTTTTGTGATAGGATAATTTGTAGCGAGCAACAAGTAACAAAAGTAAATAAAGTGCAGCAAGGTGGCCCAATCCTTTTTGTAGCAAAGGACAAGCATGGACAAACTCTTATATGAAGTAAAGCGCTCCCGAGGACACATGGGAATATCATCAAGCTAGTTTTCATCACGTTCATAAGATTTGCGTTCGGTACTTTGATAATCTGATATGTGGGTGGACCGGTGCTTGGGGACTGTCCTTACTTGGACAAGCATCCCACTTATGATTAACCTATATTGCAAGCATCCGCAACCACAACAAAAGTATTAAGG
This sequence comes from Triticum dicoccoides, assembly GCF_002162155.2. Classification (NCBI taxonomy): domain Eukaryota; kingdom Viridiplantae; phylum Streptophyta; class Magnoliopsida; order Poales; family Poaceae; genus Triticum; species Triticum dicoccoides. The sequence goes on along the minus strand of NC_041390.1, from coordinate 485,595,722 downwards.
TAAACCTAACCATAGCATGAAACATATGGATCCAAATCAGCCCCTTACGAAGCAACGCATAAACTAGGGTTTAAGCTTCTGTCACTCTAGCAACCCATCATTTACTTATTACTCCCCAATGCCTTCCTCTAGGCCCAAATAATGGTGAAGTGTCATGTAGTCGACGTTCACATGACACCACTAGAGGGATGACAACATAGATCTCATCAAAATATCGAACGAAGACAAAATTCACATGACTACTAATAGCAAGACTTCTCCCATGTCCTCAGGAACAAACGTAACTACTCACAAAGCATATTCATGTTCATAATCAGAGGGGTATTAATATGCATATAGGATCTGAACATATGATCTTCCACCAAATAAACCAACTAGCATCAACTACAAGGAGTAATTAACACTACTAGCAACCCACACGTACCAATCCCGGACTCAGAGACAAGAATTGGATACAAGAGATGAACTACGGTTTTGAGAGGAGATGGTGCTGGTGAAGATGTTGATGGAGATTGCCCTCCCCTGATGAGAGGAGCGTTGGTGATGACGATGGCGATGATTTCCCCTCCGGGAGGGAAGTTCCCCCGGCAGAACAGCTCCGCCAGAGCCCTAGATTGGTTCTGCCTCATGGCGGTGGAGTTTCATCCGAGAAGATGGCTTCTTATTTTTTTTCTCATCGAAAGACTTCATATAGCAGAAGATAGCCACCGGAGGGCCACTAGGGGGCCCACGAGGTAGGGGGCGCGCCCCCCACCCTCGTGGGCAGGGTGTGGCCCACTGGTGAACTTCTTGCTCTCAGTATTTTTTATATATTTGGAAAACGTCTTCCGTGAAGTTTCAGGACTTTTGGAGATATACAGAATAGGTCTCTAATATTCGCTCCTTTTCCAGCCTAGAATCTCAGCTGCCGGCATTCAAGAAGGGTCTACCCAATATAATGGAACAAAAGCTATCTTGTGGGGAATCAAGAACAAGAAAATCAGCAGGATATTTAGTTTTCCCACACAAGACTTCAACATCTCTAACAATTCCCATTGGTGAAATAGTATCTCTATTGGCAAGTTTAATTGTGACATCAATATCTTCTAACTCAACAGGTGCAATATCATGCATAATTTCTCTATATAGGCTAATAGGTATTGCACTAGCACTGGCACCCATATCACATAAGCCATGATAACAATGATCTCCTATTTTAACAGAAATAACAGTCATGCCTACCACAGGTCTAGGTTTATCTTTAGCACACGGTTTAGCAATTCTAGCAGTTTCATCACACAAATAAATAACATGCCCATCAATATTATCAGACAAGAGATCTTTAACAATAGCAATATTAGGTTCAACTTTAACTTGCTCAGGAGGTGTATAAGTTTTAATATTGCTTTTACGAACCACAGTTGAAGCTTTAGCATGATCCTTTATCCTAACAGGGAAAGGTAGTTTCTCAACATAAGAAGTAGGAACAACATGATCATTATAAGTGATAATCTTTTCTTCAACTTTAATAGGTGCAGTTACTTTTACTTCTATGGGAGGATGATCTTTAAACCACTTCTCCTTGGGGAGATCAACATAAGTAGCAAAATATTCACAGAAAGAAGCTACTATCTCAGAGTCAAGTCCATATTTAGTGCTAAATTTACGGAAAACATCGGTATCCATAAAAGATTTAACACAATCAAACTTAGGTGTCATACCTGACTCCTTTACCTTCGGCGAGGTCGCAATCTTCAGAGTTGCGTTTAATTCTTTCCAATAAATCCCATTTGAATTCAATAGTATTCATCATAAAAGAGCCAGCACAAGAAGTATCGAGCATGGTGCGATTGTTATCAGAAAGCCGAGCATATAAATTTTGAATAATCATCTCTCTTGAGAGCTCATGATTGGGGCATGAATATAACATTGATTTAAGCCTCCTCTAAGCTTGAGCGATGCTTTATCCTTCGCGAGGCCAAAAATAATATATATATATATATATATATATATATATATATATATATATATATATATATATAATTGCAATCACGATGAACAAGATGCATAGGATAAAACTTCTGATGAAATTCCAATTTCAATCGTTTGTAATTCCAAGACCCCATATCATCACATAGCCTATACCATGTCGATGCATCTCCCTTCAAAGATAAAGGGAAGACCTTCTTCTTAACAACATCTCCGGGTACACCTGCAAGCTTAAATAATCCACAAACTTCATCCACATATATTGGATGCTCATCGGGATGCTTTGTTCCATCTCCTAAAAAAGGATTAGCTAGCAGTTTTTCTATCATACCCGAAGGAATTTCAAAGCAAACATTTTCATTTTCAGTAGGTTCAGTAGGTTGAGGAGCAACTCTTTGCTCTACTGGTCGGGGTGAAGATACCCCGAACAAGCCCCTCAGAGGATTACTTTCCATAGTAACAAGTGACAGTAAATTTCAGCACACCATATAAATTTTTCCTTACCAAATTCCACCTACCAAAGGCGCTTCACTCCCCGGCAACGACGCTAGAAAAGAGTCTTGATGACCCACAAGTATAGGGGATCTATAGTCCTTTCAATAAGTAAGAGTGTCGAACCCAACAAGGAGCAGAATGAAATGATAAGCGGTTTCCAGCAAGGTATTCTCTGCAAGTACTGAAATAAGTGGTAACAGATAGTTTTGTGATAGGATAATTTGTAGCGAGCAACAAGTAACAAAAGTAAATAAAGTGCGGCAAGGTGGCCCAATCATTTTTGTAGCAAAGGACAAGCCTGGACAAACTCTTATATGAAGTAAAGCGCTCCTGAGGACACATGGGAATATCGTCAAGCTAGTTTTCATCACGTTCATAAGATTTGCGTTCGGTACTTTGATAATCTGATATGTGGGTGGACCGGTGCTTGGGGATTGTCCTTACTTAGACAAGCATCCCACTTATGATTGACCTCTATTGCAAGCATCCGCAACTACAACAAAAGTATTAAGGTAAACCTGACCATAGCATGAAACATATGGATCCAAATCAGCCCCTTACGAAGCAATGCATAAACTAGGGTTTAAGCTTCTGTCACTCTAGCAACCCATCATCTACTTATTACTCCCCAATGCCTTCCTCTAGGCCCAAATAATGGTGAAGTGTCATGTAGTCGACGTTCACATGACACCACTAGAGGGATGACAACATAGATCTCATCAAAATATCTAATGAAGACCAAATTCACATGACTACTAATAGCAAGACTTCTCCCATGTCCTCAGGAACAAACGTAACTACTCACAAAGCATATTCATGTTCATAATCAGAGGGGTATTAATATTCATATAGGATCTGAACATATGATCTTCCACCAAATAAACCAACTAGCATCAACTACAAGGAGTAATTAACACTACTAGCAACCCACAGATACCAATCCTGGACTTGGAGACAAGAATTGGATACAAGAGATTAACTAGGGTTTTGAGAGGAGATGGTGTTGGTGAAGATGTTGATGGAGATTGCCCTCTCTCGATGATAGAAGCCTTGGTGATGACGATGGCGATGATTTCCCCCTTCGGGAGGGAAGTTTCCCCGGCAGAATAGCTCCGCCAGAGCCCTAGATTGGTTCCGCCAAGGTTCCGCCTCGTAGCGGCGGGGTTTCATCCGACAAGATGGTTTCTTATTATTTTTTCTCATCGAAAGACTTCATATAGCAGAATATAGCCACGGGAGGGCCACCAGGGGGCCCACGAGATAGGGGGCGCGCCCAGGGGGTAGGGCGTGCCCCCCACCCTCATGGGCAGGCTGTGGCCCCCCTGGTGAACTTCTTGCTCTCAGTATTTTGTATATATTTGGAAAACGTCTTCCGTGAAGTTTCAGGACTTTTGGAGCTGTGCAGAATATGTCTCTAATATTTGCTACTTTTCCAGCCCAGAATCCCAGCTACCGACATTCTCCCTCTTTATGGAAACCTTGTAAAATAAGAGAGAATAGGCATAAGTATTGTGACATAATGTGTAATAACAGGCCATAATGCAATAAATATCGATATAAAAGCATGATGCAAAATGGACGTATCAAATCCCCCAAGCTTAGACCTCGCTTGTCCTCAAGCGAAAGCCGAAATATAAAAATATGTCCACATGTTTAGAGATAGAGGTGTCGATAAAAATAAAATACGGACATGAGGGCATCATGATCATTCTTAGAACAACAACTTACATAATTCTTGTCATATAATTTCTTATGCTAGAGTAATAATTCAATCACAATTTCAAGTATGAATCGTAAACTTCATTGAAAACTAACAAACTATAATCTCAGTCATTGGAGCAATTGCAATTTATCATAACATAGGAAAGAGTCAATATATAAGAGCTTTTCAGCAAGTCTACATACTCAACTATCATATAGTCTTTCACAATTGATGACACGCACGCAATACTTACGGGTATGGAGTTTTAATCGGACACAGAGAAAGACAGGGGCTTATAGTTTTGCTTCCCAACGTTTTACCTCAAGGGTAATGTCAACAATAATAGTTCATGAAAACTCACATCCAGTTAGCCATATATACCAGGATCTTTACAGCATACCGTGCTTGCCAAAAGATAAAATGTAAAAAGGAAGGGTGAAGATCACCATGACTCTTATGCAAGGTAGGAGAGAAAAGTAAAAGATAGGCCCTTTGCCGAGGGAAGCAGAGGTTGTCATGCGCTTTTATGGTTGGATGCACAAAATCTTAGTGCGAAAGAATGTCACTGATATTGCCAGTCTTTCGCTTTTATTTCTTCCATATCACACGATCATATAAAGCTTATTTTCTCCCACACTAATAAGTCATACATACTTAGAGAGCAATTTTTATTGCTTTGCACCGATGACAACTTACTTGGAGGATCTTGCTCAATCCATAGGTAGGTATGGTGGACTCTCATGGCAAAATTGGTTTAAGGGTATTTGGAAGCACAAGTAGTATCTCTACTTGGTGCGATGAATTTTGCTAGCATGAGAGGGGAAGGCAAGCTCAACCATGTTGGATGATCCATGACAATATAATTTATTTCAGATGTAAGAAAACATAACCCATTACGTTGTCTTCCTTGTCCAACATCAACACTTTAGCATGTCATATTTTAATGAGTGCTCACAATCATGAAATATGTCCAAGATAGTATATCTATATGTGAAGACCTCTCTTTCTTTATTACTTCCTATTAATTGCAATGATGACCAAAACTATGTTTGTCAACTCTCAACAACTTTTATTCATCATACTTTTTCTATGTGAGCTCATTACTCTCCATGAGATCCATATGATCTCTTTATTTCTTTTTATTTCTTTCTCTTTTCTTTTATTCCCTTAAGATCATGGCAAAAGAATCAAGCCCTTGACTCAACACTTATCTTTATTATATATATAGCTCATGGACTCAATTACATAGAGGAATTATAAAGCAAAACTCACAACTAGATCATACTAAGAACTTTTATTCTACTAGATCAAGATATTACCAAAAAGATCGAACTAAGAAAAACGGTAAAGATAGAAGTGATGGTGATACGATACCGGGGCACTCCCCCAAGCTTGGCAGTTGCCAAGGGGAGTGCCCATACCAGATACTCAATTCTTCTTTGTTGGTGGAGACGGTGGTGATTTTGTTGATGGCGTAGGCTTGTCGTCCTTCTTCCAAGGAATAGGCTCACTGTCATAGAAGGATGACCAAGTCTCCTAAAACCTCAAATCTGCAGCCAAACTCATCCTCTTGAATCTATATTCATACTCACAGTTTTAATTTTGCATGTCATAGTTCAGGGCTTGGAGGTGCTCGTTTTTCTCATGAAGCTTGAAGATGGCCTCCCCAATGTCCTTGATGTCCAGCTTGTGGTTGTTGGTGAACTCCGTGATCATAATGTGATTGGAATCGAGTCCACGCTCCACCATCTCCTGACACTTGAAAACTTCTTGCTCCAATGCCTCGAGCCTTGCCTCCATGCTTCTGGTCTTCCTTGGTCCCTCAGCATCGCGGATGTGCAACAACCCCTCACGCATCTCAATGGTTTGAGGGTGTTGTAGCACTTCTGCGAGGTAGGGGTTGATGACCTTATCAACGAACTAGTCCTTGGGGGCGCATGAAGATGACATGATGACCTGGATCTGTCAGAAAAACAGCTCGAAACAAAAACAGGAGATTTTTGCGTGATACGGGAGTCAAAACCTTCGGGAGATTATATAATGAATTTTTACCGACCAAAATACGTAACGTGTAAGAAAACGGAGTCCGGAGAGTGCACGAGGTGCCCACGAGGTAGGGGGCGCGCCCAGGGGGAGGGCGTGCCCTCCACCCTCGTGGAGGCCTCATGTCCTTCCCGGACTGCTACTTATTTTTCTATTTTTCTAAATATTCCAAAACGGAGAATTATTGCCTTAAAAACTGTTTTGGAGTCGATTTACTTACCGTAACACATACCTATTCCTTTTTGGAGTCTGAAACATTCCGGAAAGTGTCCCTTATGTATTCCTCCGGGGTTATGGTTTCAATAACATTGGTTTCAACATTTATGGGATTACCTGAGATATAATGTTTGATTCTTTGACCGTTCACCACCTTCGGATTTGTGCCTTCGAAGTTGTTGATTTTTATGGCATCGGAATGATAGACCACCTCGATAACGTAAGGACCTTCCCATTTAGAGAGAAGTTTTCCTGCAAAAAATCTTAAAGGAGAGTTTTATAGCAATACATAATCACGTACATTAAACTCACGCTTTTGTATTCTTTTATCATGCCATCTTTTAACTTTTTCTTTAAACAACTTGGCATTTTCATAGGCTTGGGTTCTCCATTCATCAAGTGAGCTAATATCAAATAACCTCTTCTCACCAGCAAGTTTGAAATCATAATTGAGTTCTTTAATAGCCCAATATGCCTTATGTTCTAGTTCGAGAGGTAAGTGACATGCTTTTCCATAAACCATTTTATATGGAGACATACCCATAGGATTTTTATATGCAGTTCTATAGGCCCATAATGCATCATCAAGTTTCTTGGACCAATTCTTTCTAGATCTATTAACAGTCTTTTGCAAAATTAATTTGAGTTCTCTATTACTCAATTCTACTTCACCACTAGACTTAGGGTGATAAGGAGATGCAATCCTATGATTAACATCATACTTAGCAAGCATTTTACGGAAAGCACCATGAATAAAATGTGAACCACCATCAGTCATTAAATATCTAGGGACTCCAAATCTTGGAAAAATAACTTATTTAAGCATCTTAATAGAGGTTTTATGATCAGCACTACTAGTTGGAATAGCTTCTACCCACTTAGTAACGTAATCAACAGCAACTAAAATATGTGTATAACCATTAGAGGAAGGAAAGGGTCCCATATAGTCAAAGCCCCAAACATCAAATGGTTCAATAACAAGTGAATAGTTCATAGGCATTTCTTGACGTCTACTAATATTACAAATTCTTTGACATTCATCACAAGATAAGACAAACTTACGGGCATCCTTGAAGAGAGTAGGCCAATAAAAACCAGATTGCAATACCTTATGTGCAGTTCTATCTCCAGCATGGTGTCCTCCATAAGCTTCGAAGTGACACTTGCGTAGGATCTGTTCCTGTTCATGCTCAGGTACATAACGTCTAATAACACCATCTACTCCTTCTTTATAAAGATGTGGGTCATCCCAAAAGTAATGCCTCAAATCATAGAAGAATTTTTTCTTTTGCTGGTATGTGAAACTAGGTGGTATAAACTTAGCAACAATGTAATTAGCATAATCAGCATACCATGAAGCAGCATGAGAAGTATTTATGACATTTAATTTCTCATCAGTAAAGCTATCATCAATAGGTAGTGGGTCATCAAGCACATTTTCTAACCTAGACAAGTTGTCTACAATGGGGTTCTCAGCTCCCTTTCTATCAACAATATGTAAATCAAATTCTTGTAGCAAGAGAACCCATCTAATAAGTCTAGGTTTAGCATCTTTCTTTTCCATAAGATATTTAATAGCAGCATGATCAGTGTGAATAGTTACTTTAGAATCAATAATATAAGGTCTGAACTTATCACAAGCAAATACAACTGCTAAGAATTCTTTTTCAGTAGTAGCATAATTTCTTTGAGCATTGTCTAGGGTTTTACTAGCATATTGAATAACATTTAATTTCTTATCAACTCTTTGCCCTAGAACAGCACCTATAGCATAATCACTAGCATCACACATAATTTCAAAGGGTAAATTCCAATCATGTGGCTGATAATAGGTGCAGAGATCAATGCTTTCTTAACTATTTCAAATGCTTCTACACAATCATCATCAAAGACAAATGGTATATCTTTTTGTAATAAATTAGTTAGAGGCCGAGAAATTTTTGAGAAGTTCTTAACGAACCTCCTATAAAATCCGGCGTGACCAAGGAAACTTCTGATATCTTTGATGTCCTTGGGACATGGCTTCTTTTCAATAGCATCAACCTTGTCTTTATCAACCTCAATACCTCTTTCAGAAACTTTATGCCCCAAGGCAATACCTTCATTAACCATAAAGTGGCACTTTTCCCAATTCAAGACAAGATTAGTTTCTTCACATCTCTGCAAAACTCGATCAAGGTTGCTCAAGCAATCATCAAAAGAAGATCCATAGACGTAGAAATCGTCCATGAAAACCTCACAAATCTTTTCACAAAAGTCAAAGAAATATAGCCATCATGCATCTTTGAAAGGTAGAAGGTGCATTACATAAACCAAAAGGCATACGTCTATAAGCAAAAGTACCCAAAGGGCAAGTAAATGTAGTCATTGATTGATCTTTGGCTGACACATGTATTTGAGAGAAACCAGAATAACCATCTAGAAAGCTAAAAATGTGTATGTTTGTGTAATCATTCTAGCATTTGATCGATAAAAGGTAAGGGGCAATGATCCTTTTTAGTGGCCTTATTTAATTTGCAGAAATCAATTACCATCCTATAACCTATAATAATTCTTTGAGGAATCAATTTATCTTTATCGTTAGGAACAACAGTAATACCTCCCTTCTTAGGGACACAATGGACATGACTTACCCACTGACTATCAGCAACGGGATAGATTATACCTGCCTCAAGGTGCTTTAGTATTTCTTTTCTTACCACTTCTTTCATTTTAGGATTCAGCCGTCATTGATGATCACGAACTGGTTTAGCATCTTCTTCCAAATTTATTTTATATTGACATAGAGTGGGACTAATGCCCTTAAGATCATCAAGAGTATACCCAATAGCAGCACGGTGCTTCTTCAGAGTTTTCAATAATCTCTCTTCCTCATGCTCTGAAAGGTTAGCACTAATTATCTTTTTCTCATCAAGATAAGCATATTTAAGAGTATCAGGCAACGGTTTAAGCTCAAATACGGGATCACCCTTGGGTGAAGGAGGATCCCCCAAGATTTCAACAGGCAAATTGTGTTTCAGAATAGGTTCCTGTTTAAAGAATACTTCATCTATTTCCCTTCTTTCATTCATAAACATATCATTTTCATGGTCTAGCAAATATTGTTCTAAAGGATCACTAGGAGGTACGGCAATAGAAGCAAGACCACTAATTTCATCCTTACTAGGTAATTCTTCTTCACGGTGTTGTCTACTAAATTTAGAGAAATTAAATTCATGAGACATATCATCTAAACCGATAGTAACAACATCCCTTTTGCAATCTATGGTAGCATTAACAGTGTTCAAGAAGGGTCTACCCAATATAATGGAACAAAAGCTATCTTGTGGGGAATCAAGAACAAGAAAATCAGCAGGATATTTAGTTTTCCCACACAAGACTTCAACATCTCTAACAATTCCCATTGGTGAAATAGTATCTCTATTGGCAAGTTTAATTGTGACATCAATATCTTCTAACTCAACAGGTGCAATATCATGCATAATTTCTCTATATAGGCTAATAGCTATTGCACTAGCACTGGCACCCATATCACATAAGCCATGATAACAATGATCTCCTATTTTAACAGAAATAACAGTCATGCCTACCACAGGTCTAGGTTTATCTTTAGCACACGGTTTAGCAATTCTAGCAGTTTCATCACACAAATAAATAACATGCCCATCAATATTATCAGACAAGAGATCTTTAACAATAGCAATATTAGGTTCAACTTTAACTTGCTCAGGAGGTGTATAAGTTTTAATATTGCTTTTACGAACCACAGTTGAAGCTTTAGCATGATCCTTTATCTTAACAGGGAAAGGTAGTTTTTCAACATAAGAAGTAGGAACAACATGATCATTATAAGTGATAATCTTTTCTTCAACTTTAATAGGTGCAGTTACTTTTACTTCTATGGGAGGATGATATTTAAACCACTTCTCCTTGGGGAGATCAACATAAGTAGCAAAATATTCACAGAAAGAAGCTACTATCTCAGAGTCAAGTCCATATTTAGTGCTAAATTTACGGAAAACATCGATATCCATAAAAGATTTAACACAATCAAACTTAGGTGTCATACCTGACTCCTTTACCTTCGGCGAGGTCGCAATCTTCAGAATTGCGTTTAATTCTTTCCAATAAATCCCATTTGAATTCAATAGTATTCATCATAAAAGAGCCAGCACAAGAAGTATCGAGCATGGTGCGATTGTTATCAGAAAGCCGAGCATATAAATTTTGAATAATCATCTCTCTTGAGAGCTCATGATTAGGGCATGAATATAACATTGATTTAAGACTCCTCCAAGCTTGAGTGATGCTTTATCCTTCGCGAGGCCAAAAATTATATATATATATATATATATAATTGCGATCACAATGAATAAGATGCATAGGATAAAACTTCTGATGAAATTCCAATTTCAATCGTTTGTAATTCCAAGACCCCATATCATCACATAGCCTATACCATGTCGATGTATCTCCCTTCAAAGATAAAGGGAAGACCTTCTTCTTAACAACATCTTCGGGTACACCTGCAAGCTTAAATAATCCACAAACTTCATCCACATATATTGGATGCTCATCGGGATGCTTTGTTCCATCTCCTAAAAAAGGATTAGCTAGCAGTTTTTCTATCATACCCGAAGGAATTTCAAAGCAAACATTTTCATTTTCAGTAGGTTCAGTAGGTTGAGGAGCAACTCTTTGCTCTACTGGTCGGGGTGAAGATACCCCGAACAAGCCCCTCAGAGGATTACTTTCCATAGTAACAAGTGACAGTAAATTTCAGCACACCATATAAATTTTTCCTTACCAAATTCCACCTACCAAAGGCGCTTCACTCCCCGGCAACGGCGCTAGAAAAGAGTCTTGATGACCCACAAGTATAGGGGATCTATCGTAGTCCTTTCGATAAGTAAGAGTGTCGAACCCAACAAGGAGCAGAATGAAATGATAAGCGGTTTCCAGCAAGGTATTCTCTGCAAGTACTGAAATAAGTGGTAACAGATAGTTTTGTGATAGGATAATTTGTAGCGAGCAACAAGTAACAAAAGCAAATAAAGTGCGGCAAGGTGGCCCAATCCTTTTTGTAGCAAAGGACAAGCCTGGACAAACTCTTATATGAAGTAAAGCGCTCCCGAGGACACATGGGAATATCGTCAAGCTAGTTTTCATCACGTTCATAAGATTTGCGTTTGGTACTTTGATAATCTGATATGTGGGTGGACTGGTGCTTGGGGACTGTCCTTACTTAGACAAGCATCCCACTTATGATTGACCTCTATTGCAAGCATCCGCAACTACACCAAAAGTATTAAGGTAAACCTAACCATAGCATGAAACATACGGATCCAAATCAGCCCCTTACGAAGCAACGCATAAACTAGGGTTTAAGCTTCTGTCACTCTAGCAACCCATCATCTACTTATTACTCCCCAATGCCTTCCTCTAGGCCCAAATAATGGTGAAGTGTCATGTAGTTGACGTTCACATGACACCACTAGAGGGATGACAACACATATCTCATCAAAATATCGAACGAAGACCAAATTCACATAACTACTAATAGCAAGACTTCTCCCATGTACTCAGGAACAAACGTAACTACTCACAAAGCATATTCATGTTCATAATCAGAGGGGTATTAATATTCATATAGGATCTGAACATATGATCTTCCACCAAATAAACCAACTAGCATCAACTACAAGGAGTAATTAACACTACTAGCAACCCACAGGTACCAATCCTGGACTTGGAGACAAGAATTGGATACAAGAGATGAACTAGGGTTTTGAGAGGAGATGGTGCTGGTGAAGATGTTGATGGAGATTTCCCTCTCCCGACGATAGAAGCCTTGGTGATGACGATGGCGATGATTTCCCCCTCCGGGAGGGAAGTTTCCCCGGCAGAACAGCTCCGCCAGAGCCCTAGATTGGTTCCGCCAAGGTTCCGCCTCGTAGCGGCGGGGTTTCGTCCGACAAGATGGTTTCTTATTATTTTTTCTCATCGAAAGACTTCATATAGCAGAAGATAGCCACGGGAGGGCCACCAGGGGGCCCACGAGGTAGGGGGCGCGCCCAGGGGGTAGGGCGTGCCCCCCACCCTCGTGGGCAGGGTTTGGCCCCCCTGGTGAACTTCTTGCTCTCAGTATTTTGTATATATTTGGAAAACGTCTTCCGTGAAGTTTCAGGACTTTTGGAGCTGTGCAGAATATGTCTCTAATATTTGCTACTTTTCCAGCCCAGAATCCCAGCTACCGACATTCTCCCTCTTTATGGAAACCTTGTAAAATAAGAGAGAATAGGCATAAGTATTGTGACATAATGTGTAATAATAGCCCATAATGCAATAAATATCGATATAAAAGCATCATGCAAAATGGACGTATCAGTAATCTCGATCTTGAAGCTGAAAATTATGCAATTAGCTGCACGCATTATGCAAGCAACCCAAGAATTGGAGGAAGTAAGAATGTTGCATTTGAAGACGGAGGAGGTCCTGCTGCTTCTGCTATCTGAAGCCCAGGGTAATCCCAGTTCTTCTTTAGATAGCAATTGAAATTGTCATTAGATTATTGTACTTGCATGTTGTGTCATGCCTCTGAATGGATTATGTTGTAAGACCACCTATGGTGTCCATGTGTTGTAATGATCCGAATTTTTTAGGCGAGGTAATCCTCAGTACTTGTATGATTGACATAAGGTGAACTGTGAAGGAAATATGCCCTAGAGGCAATAATAAAGTTATTATTTATTTCCTTATATCATGATAAACGTTTATTATTCATGCTAGAATTGTATTAACCGGAAACATAATACATGTGTGAATACATAGACAAACAGAGTGGCACTAGTATGCCTCTACTTGACTAGCTCGTTAATCAAAGATGGTTATGTTTCCTAACCATGAACAAAGAGTTGTTATTTGATTAACGGGATCACATCATTAGGTGAATGATCTGATTGACATGACCCATTCCATTAGCTTAGCACCCGATCGTTTAGTATGTTGCTATTGCTTTCTTCATGACTTATACATGTTCCTATGATTATGAGATTATGCAACTCCCGTTTGCCGGAGGAACACTTTGTGTGCTACCAAACGGCACAACGTAAATGGGTGATTATAAAGGTGCTCTACAGGTGTCTCCAAAGGTACATGTTGGGTTGGCATATTTCGAGATTAGGATTTGTCACTCCGATTGTCGGAGAGGTATCTCTGGGCCCTCTCGGTAATACACATCACATAAGCCTTGCAAGCATTGCAACTAATGAGTTAGTTGTGACATGATGTATTACGGAACGAGTAAAGAGACTTGCCGGTAACGAGATTGAACTAGGTATGGGATACCGACGATCGAATCTCGGGCAAGTAACATACCGATGACAAAGGGAACAACGTATGTTGTTTTGCGGTCTGACCGATAAAAGATCTTCGTAGAATATGTAGGAGCCAATATGAGCATCCAGGTTCCGCTATTGGTTATTGACCGGAGACATGTCTCGGTCATGTCTACATTGTTCTCGAACCCGTAGGGTCCGCACGCTTAAGGTTTCGATGACAGTTATATTATGAGTTTATGAGTTGTGATGTACCGAAGTTAGTTCGGAGACCCGGATGTGATCACGGACATAACGAGGAGTCTCGAAATGGTCGAGACATAAAGATTGATATATTGGACGGCTATATTCGGACACCGGAAGTGTTCCGGGGAAGTTTCGGATAAAACGGAGCACCGGGGGGTTACCGGAACCCCCCGGGGGGTTAATGGGCCTCATGGGCCTAAAGTGGAGAAGAGGAGGGGCTGCCTGGGCAGGCCGCGCGCCCCCTCTCCCCCTAGTCCGAATTGGACAAGGAGGGAGGGGCGGCGCCCCCCTTTTTCCTTCTCTCCTTCCCCCTCTCCTACTTGGACAAGGAAAGGGAGGGGAGTCCTACTCCCGGTAGGAGTAGGACTCCTCCTGCGCGCCTCCTACTAGGGTCGGCACCCCCCCCTTGGATCCTTTATATACAGAGGCAAGGGGCACCCCTATAGACACAAGTTGATCCACGTGATCATATTCTTAGCCGTGTGCGGTGCCCCCTTCCACCATTGTCCTCGATAATATTGTAGCGGTGCTTAGGCAAAGCCCTGCGACGGTAGTACATCAAGATCGTCACCACGCTGTCGTGCTGACGGAACTCTTCCCCGACAATTTGCTGGATCGGAGTCCGGGGATCGTCATCGAGCTGAACGTGTGCTAGAACTCGGAGGTGCGGTAGTTTCGGTGCTTGATCGGTCGGGCCGTGGAGACGTACGACTACATCAACCAAGTTAACGCTTCCGTTGTCGATCTACAAGGGTACGTAGATCACACTCTCCCCCTCTCGTTGCTATGCATCACCATGATCTTGCGTGTGCATAGGAATTTTTTTGAAATTACTACGAAACCCAACAAACTATTCTTCGTGTGAGCATATTGTATTGGATGAAATAACTGCTTGACTCAAAGTGAATCCAACCTTTTGAATTCTAAGATCACGGCATTTCTAAATCATAATCATATATAAAGGTGGAATAAATATTTTTTGTGGTTTTGAAGAAATAAATAACAAAACATAGAATTATCTCTGGATATTCGTAATCGAATAAAAATTGGATTTGGATTTAGTTGCCAGGCCCCAGGGCAACGTGAATGCTAATTCTCCCAAGTTTTGAACGAAGCGGCTAAACACCCACTATCATTTGTGGGTTGCCCGAAGCAAGTGTATGCGAGATGGAAATTACTATCTACCCCTGACACTTGACATCCTTATCGACCGGATTTACACTGCTGTCGATAGGGGTAGACTAGTAACTTCAATCAGACGTGACACGACGGCCTCTAAGCCCATTCAAACACGGTGGGTGCCAAACGTGGGCGGCAAAACACATTTGATTCAAGCTCATCCGAAAGACATGTGTCTCTCCCTCCATTTCCCCATTCATCCACGATGGGCGGCAAAACAAACTCTCCTCGTCCGAAATCGATGTAGGCTAATATTTTAAATAGGGGCAGATGTGTAACTTCCCTCAGACGTGACACAACCGCCCTACCTATCAGCCCCGTTCATACATCGTGGGCGCCAACCGTGGGCGGCAAAACGCCCTCTCCTCTCCCGAAATCGTTATCGGCAAATATTTGGGAGATGCAAGATTATCGTCCTATCCCCAACCGACGTGATGTCCGAAATTTTAAACGGGGGATAAGTTCATAACTTTCCCACATTTCAGACAAGCGCGTACCAAAGTTTGAGATCCCCCCTCCCCTCCATTTCCCCATTCATACACCATCTGCGCCATGACAACCTCCCCACTGCGGCCAGCCTCCTCCGTCCGCCACCCCATCCTCCACCTTGCCGGAGCCGCTACCCCTACCCCGTCGTCCACTGCAAGAGATGGACGTCTCTCATCCACGGCGCCGGACCAGGATCCTTACATCGCGTCGTCTTGCTTCATCGGCGCCGTCGTCCACCTTGCCGTTGCCGCTCCTACGACCGCCTCATCCACGGCAACATGATTTATCCCCTGACTCGGCCATCTGCCATCTAAAGTCTTCTTCCCGCCGCCGACAGCCATCGCATCCGCAGCACCCTCAACGTATCAGCAGGGGCCTACACGGCGTCGCAAGAGAGGTGGTACTCTTCCATATGTGCTTAAGTTATTGATCTCACCCAGAAAATAGATCTTAAATTGTTTACTGTACTTTTCTTGTCCGTACCAAATCATAGTGGATAGTTGAATGCAAACATTGGTTGCGAAGTAGCTTTGTCCGGTTTGCACCTTCAGATCCGCCATGTCACGGTCACTATACTCGTAAAGCTTATGGTTTCCCCCCTTTATATTCACTACCATCATCGTAGGTGCTTCACTTCTTCGTGTCGTGCTAGCACTGCTCCTCAAGACCTTAACCCATCAAGCGAAACAACATGCCACTCATAATTCCAAAGCTTACGTCTTGAAATATGAATCTGATATGATGCTCATATTACTAAAACAGAGAATGTTTAATTGTCACCTAATGTTCCTATATTCGTTTTGAAAAGCATGTGCACCACCCACTGGTCCAGCTAGTTCCACTTTCCTGATTTTACTCTTGATGCTTAGGGGTTTCCCCTTTTATCTAGTCTACTATGATCTGCATAGGTGCTTTCTGTCGTATTAGCATTACTCCACCCTTCAAGCTAAAAACACAACATTCAAAATTCCAAAGCTTAGTTGTTCAAATATTATTGTGATATGATACTTATATTAGTTAGCAGACACATTTAATTGGTTAGCTAAAGGTCCCACTTGAGTTTCCAAATGCATGTCGCGACATATAGAGAGATAGCAGAATTGCATTTCTTTGTCACTTGTTGACAGTACTTTCTTGTCCATACCAAATATTAGTTGTTATTTTAAAGCAAACATCGGTTTCTAACTACCCTTTGCGCAGTTTGCAACTTCAGATCTGCCATCCCACTACCACGGTCAACACTATACTCATCATGCTTACGGTTTCCCCATTTTATGATGACCACGATCAGCCTACATGGTTCATGTCGTAATAGCACTGCTCCAGCCATCGAGCTAAACAAGCTTAGTTGTACAAATTCAAATATGATATTATGTTGATATTAGTAAAACTGAGAGATGTTTAATTGGTCAGCTAAATGTTCCTACTTTAGTTTCGAAATGCATGTGAGCCACATATGGAGAGACCGAAAGGAATAATATTTCTCTGTGCGCTCTGGTTCATCATGGGTGGCCAACCGGCATTGTATAGAAAGACTTGTAATATCTTCAATCTGCTTGCTCTTCTGCTCTTCTTTAAGATGATCCTCTTCTCTTGCGGCCGTCTGATCAGGTCGAGTTATTCTCCCTTAGTATATTTTAAATCTGCCAGGTCAGGTCGACTTGTTCTTCTTTACTATATGTTGAAGCTGTCATCTGCGAAGTATCATCACTTCTGGATCTCTCATATTTTGAGTAGTACGCCACATTATATTAATGCACACACCAAATTACAACATGCATGGCACCTCTTAGAAGAACTGCAGAGATATCACAAAGGGGTTTACAGGGAAGAAGTATTGGATTGAAATCACTTCTGCATTACAAAAATAATCTCACTTGTTTTTATGTTTTCATGCATGTCAGGTATTGAACATTATCAAAATCAATATGAGAATGGGTGCACAAGAGGAATATTGCGGAACAATCCACTGGCTAACAAACTTGGCATGGTGGAGGATGGTCTATCTTATTCACCCATCAAGGTGCATGCTCTAACTTGGCAAGGTTGTATTGGTCGCACATATTTTGCATCTGACCTCTTGCATTACTTCTACTTTGTTACACCATCTGCTTAGTTTAAGCATCATATATGAGTATATGCCATACCTATCCATTTTCTGTACCTATTGCATGTGTCGTCATACTATGTTTTTCTAGTCAAATGTTGTTCTTTTGTAATAGATGTTCAAAAGAAAGAGGGTGAGTGTAGATCCTCAAGGAGTACAAACTAGGTATTTGAAAAAGGTAGTGAGACCTATTAAATCAGATAGATCAGCAACCACAGAAAACACAGGCCCAACTGTACCAGAATTTACCCCTACTCCAGTGGCCAAACCCCTATTAGAACTGCTGAGAGCCCTGCGTTAGGTACTGTCTATGATATCAATTCAAAATTTGAACTCCTAAATTTCTGCATGTGCTTTACCTTCTCTCTTGTATGAAAACTAATTTCAGATGAATCTCCTTGCCCAAAGGATCATAGGATCTCACGACAATACTGGGCTCTGCATTGCTCTTGTCAGTACCTCTTCCCCTTTGTCAGCATACTTACACTCATTGCTGTTTTATTATGTAGCATCACTGTAAATGTTCGCTTCTTTATCCTCCCTTTGCTTGAAATTATAAGATCTATATTTACTCTTAGATAAATGTAGAATTAACACAATGGTTATGAAGTTTTGGATTGCTCATGTAAGTACCTGTTGTCATGTACTCCCTCTGTATCGAATTAATTGTTGATCAATTGGATGTATTTAGAACTTAATAGTGCTAGATACATCCATATGGGCGACAAGTAATAACGGGCGGTGGTGGTATTACTGTACATGCATCGCGAGATAGTTGATTGTCTAGCTTTACTCTACATCTTATCTGCCCTGCCCTCCACTTTCTCCAAATTATCAAATCTACATTTAGTTTTACGAAAATGTTGAATAAAGTCAATGCCACTGTACACGTGATGTACTTAATTAATTGCTATTTGATTATGTATCATTAGTCTGCACCTGAGCTTCATTATCCTCTATTTCTTCCAATATTATTTGATCTATATTTACTCTTTGCAAAATGTAGAATAATGGCAACGCTTATAAAGAATTTTCTTTGGGGAATTTATTGAATTATCCTTCCATCAACATGGAGAAGGGCTTTGTCCAGCCCGTGTTAACATGTAATGTAAGTTCAACCTTCTCAAGCCTTCAAACTTTGTTCTAGTATAGATTTGGATAGGCATCATTTCCTCCACTGTTGTTTACATCTGATTGGATGTTTGCAACAACTACCAGTTTTAAATTGTAGTTGTAAAAACATGTTCCTTATGTAGAACAAATCCATTTATTTGCTTATATAATTGTGAAACCTGTTACGTGTCTCCTTGTTTCTCTTTCAGAGTCGTATCGCTTATGCCAGGTAGAACTTTAGGAAAGATAGTGAGCCAAACCATCTTGAGGATAGTGAGATGACCCCAAGGTCCTATCTTGATGAAGACAGTGAGTTGAAGCTACTCACCAGCAGGTGTGAGACAACCTCTGTGCAGTCACTGCCTCAATCAGTTCGACTTCTTCAGTCTCAACTTCAAGCGGAAAGGCTTGCTTCAGCTCAGCTCCGACTTGAAGTCAAAGATGTAATGAAGATGTTAGGGGACTGCCTTGCGCACTATGGTGCCATACAGCTAGGGATGAAGCATCTATCGTTGACACAACTGAGGTCTCATCAGCTTGTTCGGCTGCTTGCGGAGCCCGACCTTGCCAGGTCTATTGCCTTCTGAAGTGCTCTCAGTTTGGTATATTCTTTTGTCGGCGCATTTATATGCACTGGTGGCGACCTTTGATGCCCAGTGTATGTAATCCGCGGCCATGTTGCGCTTTATTATCACCAGTAGTGATCTTTGATTCCCAGTGGATGTAATATGCTGTAATTTCTATTGTATAGTCTAGGTTTATTCTTTGGTCGGTATGCTATAATTTAGGCCGGAAGGTTCAGTGGATCTCAGTGTTGACGGTCTTCAGGCCGACCCGTTACTCATATGGGCCAAAACGTGGGCCAATAATCATCTTGGGCCATTAGTAGGTCTAAACCTATAGTAGTTTCCCACCTTTAACAGGCCATGGGCTACATATTTACTTAGTGATAGTGGGCCTCCTACGGGCCGTAGAAACAATGGGCCTTCTATGGTCTGTAGAAACAATGGGCCTTCTACAGGCCGTATCATCAATGGGCCTTATACAGGCAGTATGATCAATTGGCCAAACATGGGCCAAAAACAGACCGCATTATGGCCATAAACGGGCTAGAGTTGGAGTCGTCCGTTCATGGGCCGACCATAATGGTCCATCGTTAATAGGTCATATTTGATGACGCTATGAAAACGGCCCAATGTATTAACGGGCCACAAATGGGCCGACTGTAACCACGGACTAAATTTGGCCCACAAGCAGAAAATGGCAGTAACGGGCCGTAAGTAACCGGATGCTGGAAATGAGCCCAAGAATAAATGGCCCTAAGAAGACCGAAAGATAACATGGGCTGCAAACGGACCAATGGATTAATGGGCCGTTAATGGGTATAAAGTGATACACTATTCATTACAGGCCACTTTCACCACGGGTCATTAATGGGCCAAGAGTTATAAAGGGCCTCATATGGGCCGAAAGACGTCATGGGCCATACATGGGCCGGAACTTAAAATGGGCTGGAATCATATTAGACGGCTCATATGACGCTACTGGGCCTAATTCGGATAGGTCATAACGGGCCCAGGGTTAGCGGGCTGTAAATGGGCTATATGCAAACATACCGTTAACAGGCTTTCTGTGGGCCGGCCCGCCACCTTTTGACCAAGTCAAACAGGCCAGCCTTTTCACAGGAATGGGCCTCTGTTCGGCCATGCCACATGTCAATGTATCATAGGCACCTTCGGTCCAATGAGTGGATGACATCTGTCCCAACCGTGAGCCGACATGTGTTTCCTCCAGCCAATGATGATTTTACACGTGGAAAATCCCCATTGGTCGGGGCTAATAGCGGGTTATCGGATCCAAAACCGGACCCGATAGCTTAATGGCGTTCCGTTACGGTGGATGCCACGTGTCGGTCACCCTTGACGAAAGTACTTTCATGACATGTGATTTATCGTCATGGAAGTGGACACTTCCGTGATGATAATTTTGGTAACGTCATGGAACACTTCTACGATAGCACATGTATGACTATCTTGATTCTATCATAAAATCGTCATGGATGTACATGCATGACAAAAACGCGACCTACTGTGACAAACACGTATCATCACATAAGTGTATTTTTTTGTAGTGCATTGCTCATCTCGGCGTCCACATATCTGGTAGATGGCGTCCTTAAGATCCTTGTGGTACACTTCGCCAATGCGTCCCATAGCGATGTGAGCTGCCATGCTCTTTCCTACACTCCAGGTCGGTGCATCAAAGGAAAACTCTATGGGCTCGGTAACTGGTGTGAATGTCCTTCCTGGAACATGCACTCGAATAGTCCATCGCTCTTCTTCCGGTAGGGTGGCGGTGTAGGTCCCGGTGAATCTTGGTATTCCAATGTTCAGGTATCTAGTGGCTTGAAGTGCCGTCCAAAAGGGGTGTCTTCATCCGGTTGAGAAAACTTGTTCCTTGGGTCCACCATCTATAGAGTGGAAAGTGGAGAAGGGTCAGAAATGAGTAGAGAAGAGTGTCCTATGGCTCATCTTAGTGGTCGCGTCCTACAGTCAGCGTGTGCTCTGATACCATCTTGTAGCGATTCGACCTCAGACGATCAAATATTTGTGTATAAGTGTCATCCTTGGATCGGTAATGCTGACACACACAGTACTCGAGGATTTATAACAAAGTTCAATCACACACTTATTACATCGAATGTCTCAAAAGAGAACTTATTACAAGAATATGGCTGAAGGCCATCTAAATAAGACAACTGCAGAAGCTTCAAAGGTAAATGAGTCCATCAACTCCAACAACATAGCTGAGTGCACAACAACGACCTAGCGCACCTTACTCTTCGTCTAAAAACTCTGCAATGTAATACATTGCAGCCTGTGTAGGTCAGCACATGGAATATGCTGGCAAAATAACACTATAGAGCAATGAACATGTAACAACTAAAACTATATGCATATTTGGCTGGTGGAGGCTCTATGGTTATTTTTGCAAAAGCTAGTTTTTCCCTACAACAAAGGAATAGATTTTATTTAACTACAATGTTTGTTGAAAACATTGAGAGGGTTCCTCCAACTCAATCCCAAATTAATAATCTTCAACCCAACAAATTAATTAAATAGAGTGATGAGATCAAATCAATAATTCAAGTACTAGATACTCAAGATGTCCATAACCGGGGACACGGCTAACCATGATTAGTTTATACACCCTGCAGAGGTTTGCGCACTTTTCCCCACAAGAATCGATCTTCTCCGTTGGATTTCTCGCACTACATGGTGTTCGAGAATCGTATTACCCGATAAGGGCCTTCCCACTTTGGTGTCAACTTGTTGGAATTCTTAGCCGACTGAACGCGCCGAAGAACAAGGTCGCCTTCCTCAAAGCTTCGGGCATGAACCTTGCGGCTATGGTAGCGGCGCAAGGCATGCTGGTAGCCTGCTGCTCTCACAGTCGCCCGAAGACAATCTTCCTCAAGGAGCGTTGTGTCATCTTGCCGCAATCGCTCTTGCTCAAGCTCGTCATAAGCGAGCACTCGAGGTGACCCGTATATGAGTTCCATGGGGAGAACTGCTTCTGCCCCGTATACCAGGGCAAAGGGTGTCTGACCAGTGGCTCGATTTGGCGTCGTTCTGATCGACCAAAGAACCGCCGGCAACTCATCAATCCAGCGCCTTCCGCTTTTGTGCAGCTTGTCAAAAGTCTTTGTTCTCAGGCCTCGCAGTACTTCAGCATTTGCCCTCTCCGCCTGGCCGTTGCTCTGTGGGTGTGCCACGGAAGCGAAATAGACCTTGATGCCGAGGTCTTGGGTGTTCTGCATGAAGGTGTGGCTTGTGAACTGCGTACCGTTGTCGGTGATGACTCTGTTTGGCGCACCAAAACGGCATACTAGTCCCTTGAAGAACTTGACGGCTGACTGTGTTGTCACATTTCTCACTGCTTCCACCTCCGGCCACTTTGTGAACTTGTCGATTGCAACGTACAAGTACTCAAAGCCCCCGACAGCACGGGGGAAGGGGCCGAGTATGTCGATCCCCCAGACCAAAAACGGCCAGGAGAGGGGGATTATTTGAAGGGCTTGAGCTGGTTGATGAAGCTTCTTCGAGTGGAACTGACATGCTTCACACTTGGTTACTAGTCCCGTTGCATCCTGGAGGCCAGTGGGTCAGAAGAAACCTTGCCGGAACGCTTTGCCGGCAAGGGCCCTCGACCCTATGTGGGAGCCACATATGCCTCCATGTATCTCCGCCAACAGCTCCGGTCCTTCCTCCCGGGGAATGCACTTCAATTCCACGCCGTTCGGTCGCTTCCTGTACCGGACATCATCGATGAACTGATACATGGCAGACCGACGGGCTACATTCTCCGCTTCTTCCCGCTCCTCAGGAAGCTCCCCTGTTTGGAGGAATCATATGGTATGTTGTGCCCATGCCGGAGCTTGGGGCTCGACGGCAAGGACCAAAAGGCATTTCTTCTGCCATGGGGGCGGCCGTCTCTATGGCCAAGGCCTGATGGCCTGCTAATCAGTCACTCTTCGGCAGGCTCAGAATCCGCGGCAACACCTTTGCCGGCGGCCCCTGGGGGCTCGGCGGGAAAGTACTATCCGGGGCCTGATTTGCTCCGTTTGTTTTGCTCCGTTGATGGTTCGACAGATGGTTGAGTTAACCGAAGAAAAAAGGTACCTGGTTCCACAGGTAACTTGAATGCAGCGCGCTTTGACAGGTAATCGGCGATGTCGTTCTCCGCTCGGGGAACGTGCTCCGCTTGTATACCGTCAAAGCGCTCCTCCAGCTTCCTCACCTCATCTGCGTAGGCATCCATCAATGGGCTCTGATAATCTTTGTTAACTTGTCTGACGACAAGCTATGAATCACCCCTGACGATGAGCTTTTTGACCCCAAGGTCCGCCGCGATCCTGAGGCCGGCAAGCAACCCCTCGTACTCAGCAGTGTTGTTGGTGGACATCTCCGTGGGAAAGTGCATCTGGCTTACATACTTGAGGTGCTCTTCGGTGGGTGCGACGAGCAGCACACCAGCACTGGCGCCTTGCAGCGAGAAAGCCTCGTCAAAGTACATGATCCAGTTGCGACTTGGTTCCTTGCCGGGGAGGGTGATCTCCTGGATTTCTTCGTCAGGCGTTGAGGTCCATTCTGCAATGAACTCTGCCAAGACTCTGCTCTGGATTGTCGAAGTACTTTCAAACTTCAAACCAAAGCTCGAAAGCTCCAAGGCCTACTCCACAATCCTTCCGGTTGCGTCTAGGTTGTGCAGCATCCGTTGTAACGGGAGGTGGGTAATGACGGTGATTTCGTGTGCTTGGAAGTAGTGATGCAGCTTCCTCGAGGCCATAAGGAGGCCGAAGACCAATTTCTGCACGCCAGAGTACCTTGACCTAGCCCTCTACAGGAGGGAGCTGACAAAGTAAACCAGGTGCTGCATCATCTTCTTCTTCTGCACCGCCTCATTTGATTGCATGGGGCCTGTCTTGATGGCATCAGGCTCCACTTGGGGACTTGCCCTGTCGGCATCGGGCCCTGCCGGGGGAATCTCTGGATTGCGATCCGCCAGTCCCGCTGTCGGTGTCAAAACCGGCGGATCTCGGGTAGGGGGTCCCGAACTGTGCATCTAGGCCGGATGGTAACAGGAGGCAGGGAACACTTTGTTTTACCCAGGTTCGGGCCCTCTCGATGGAGGTAATACCCTACTCCTGCTTGATTAATATTGATGATATGGGTAGTACAAGAGTAGATCTACCACGAGATCAAGGAGGCTAAACCCTAGAAGTAGCCTATGTTATGATTGTTGTGTATGGAGTTTATTGCCTACGGACTACAACCCTTCGGTTTATATAGACACCGGATAGGGTTAGGGTTACATAAAGTCGGTTACAATGGTAGGAGATCTTGAATATCCGCATCGCCAAGCTTGCCTTCCACGCCAAGGAAAGTCCCATCCGGACATGGGACGAAGTCTTCAATCTTGTATCTTCATAGTCCAGGAGTCCGGCTGAAGGTATAGTCCGGCTACCCGAACACCCCCTAATCCAGGACTCCCTCAGTAGCCCCTGAACCAGGCTTCAATGACGATGAGTCCGGCGCGCAAATTGTCTTCGGCATTGCAAGGCGGGTTCCTCCTCCAAGTCCTTCGTAGAAGATTGTAAACACCAAGCGCAGTGTCCGGTTCTGCAAAATAAGTTTCCACATATCTCCATAGAGAGAATAATATTGATACAAATCAAATCTGCTGACGTATTCCGCAGTGCTTCATCACACTACAGCCAAGTCCTTCACTCGAATCATTTTTACTTTTCCACCTCAGCATGTTTTGCGAGGCGGTTTCCTTGGCACGTCTTGTCAAAGCAAAGATCGTGTACCCCCTTTACGGGATTCTCATCAATACGGACGTGGATAATCCAACTGCGCCACTTATCACGGCGCTTGGGAGGCAAGTGAGTTTTACTAGGTAGGTGGGGGCGCACAACCGCATCCGCCCATATAAAGGGATAAGGATCCACCTTTTTACCTACGCCTTCTTCCTCCTTTGCCTATCCATCTCCTGCGCACTCGAGCTCCCGCGCCCAAGCCCGCACTTCCCACCTCAACCTTCTCCAGCAATGTACGGAGCGGGAGGCAAGTGGATGGTCTCCTCCGTCAAGGAGGGCCATGTCAAAAAGCTAAGGAAGGCCGGATACTTGTCCAAAGACATCGCGCACCGGCTTCCCAAGGAGGGGCAGCTTCTCCCCACCCCAAGGCCCCATGAGAGGGTAGTATTCCTTCCCCACTTCCTCCGCGGACTGGGTTTTCCACTCCACCCATTTGTCCGGGGTTCATGTTTTATTATGGCCTGGATTTCCACGATTTGGCCCCAAACTTCGTCCTCAACATCTCGGTGTTTATCATGGTGTGCAAGGCTTTCCTCCGCATCCGCCCCCATTTCGGCCTCTGGCTCAAGACCTTCAACGTCAAGCCCAAGGTGGTGTGCGGCAGCCAGGCGGAGTGCAGAGGCGCCATGGCGGGCAAGATGGCCAACGTCCTATGGCTCGAGGGCTCCTTCGTGGAGACCCTGAAGGGGTGGCAATCGTGGTGGTTTTACATCACCGAGCCGCGCGATCCGAAATGGATCACAGCCCCCGAGTTCCGATCCGGACCCCCCACGCGGCTTATGTCCTGGAAAGAGACGGGCCTGTCGTGGGGCGATGAAAAAGAGCTGACCGGACTGCAGACATGCATCCAGTCCCTGGTGAGCAAGCCGATCAAGCTTGTCAATGTAGTCCAGGTTATGCTCGTCCGCCGGATCCTCCCGTGTCAACAACGGGACTTTAATCTGTGGGAGTTCGATCCGGCGCAGCACCAAACCCTTAACAGGCTCTTCGACACGACGTATGAAGACGTCTGGAGGGTGCTAAACAAAGGTGCCGAGGCTCCCACATCCGCTTCCGAGGACCGCGGATACAGCTCGCAGTGTCACGCTAGCGAGGTAAGCTATTTTCACCTTTTAAAGGATGTTAAGTTTTTTAATAGTTTGACTCTATGCGGGATCTAAACTCCCTTACCTTTGACAGGCTTGGCGGGCAAAGTCCGGATTGATTAACTGTCCGGCTCCGCTGCCCGAAGACCCAGCCCCAACTCTACTAGTGAAGCTGCTGTCTCCGGTGCCTTATGTGGTGCCGGAAAAGAAGGCCAAGAAGAAGAAGACCACGGGGACTCGAAAGAGTGCCCGTAATGTGGTGGTGTCGTCATCTGACGAGTCCGAGACGCCCTCCTCCCGCGAAAACGAGGAGGAGGAAGAAGAAAACTCTCCCCCCCCCCAGCGAAGGGAGGAGAGAAGAGGAAGGCCGCCCCAATGGGGGAGGCCGAGGGGTCTAGGAAAAGGAAGACCCCTCCGCCGGACTATGCCCCCAACGCCGAAGAGGGCAAAGAGGAGTGGCCAAACAGGGCCAAGTGTCCGGCGAGATCGTAAGTTCGGATATCAGAATAACTCATGGTGTTCCTTTGTTGCACAGCTTTCCCTAATGTCAAACATAATTATGCAGCCCACCCCGGGCCGAACTCAACGAGTCGTCGAGCGGTTCCCTGGATTCATCGGACGTGAACTCGGTTCCGCCCGCTGTCTCCCCCCACACTGCGGACGACGCCGAAGTTGCGTCGCAACGAGCTCCAGGGCAGGAGGAGGTGGTCCTGGAGGAGCCGCAAGGTGACCTCCCGGACCCCAGGAGTAAAGGGGACAAGACCCCCCAGGGCTCCAAGTCCGGCTTTGTGCCGGACACCGCGCCGGAATCTTCAATAGTTCCGGACCGCGGTAGGCGAACTTCTTCCAAGAGGAGCAAGCCTTCTGAGCCGGCGGCCTCCGTCCAACCGGAGGTGCTGGACAATCTGCTGGAGGTGCTTGACGGCGCCTCCATCGACGAGGAGCACTATACTATTATGAGTACGGTGATCCAGAAGGTTCAGTCTGCCAAGAGCGGATTGGTTGAAGCTTGCGCTAGCCTTCTAATAGGCTTCGAGGTAAGTAAAAATATGTAAAAATATTACCGCATAGACAGTAGCCCCTGATGCTCTGTTTGGCGTTCGGAAAGAAAAGCTGAATAGAGGATCTATTTAAATTTCGCAGGAGTCTAACAATAAAGAGTCAATATGCGTATGCAGGCTTTGCTGCTATCCACCGCCGCACTGACTGCAGAGGTGGGTGTCCTGAAACAAGACCTCGGGCGGACCGAGCAAGAGCTCGGCCTTGCCAAGCGGCAGCTCGAGGAAAAAGAAGGTAGGAAATACCTTACAGAAAAAGTGCCTATAGAGAGGCGTGATTGCAAAAAATAACAGGATTGCACTGCTTATTATAGGGGCCACGACTGAGGTGGCGACCCTCAAGCAGGCGTTGTCCGAGGCCGAAAAGAAGACGGCCGCGGAGCGCACCGAGTGAGAGAAACTTGGGGCTCAGGTCGGCGAGGTGCAGCAAGAGCTTCAGGCTCTCATGAAAAAACATGAGAGTTTGGAGCTTGAGTCAAAGACCCAAGCGTCCGAGCTCGCGGCGGCCCTTGAGACTGCCAAGTCTGCGAAGGCCGAAGCCCAAAAGGCCCTCCAAGAGTTGGAGGAGATGAAGAAGATAGCAGCGGGTAAGGCATTCTTTATGCAAAGCAGAAATATAAAAGTAAACTACTTGTAAATTACCCGAATCCGGAGTTCTCCAGGGGCATTCGCAGATCTTCCCCGCAGCGTATCCGACGCCGCCGCATTCTACCGAGCTGAAGAGGGCAGCTCAATGGAGAAGGTGTTCTGGTCTCAGTATGCTGAGGCCGGACACCCTGTGCCCTTGAGCGACCAGCTGAAACAGCTGGTCGAGCTCCACAAGGCGGACGAACAGGCCATGATGGGCTTCATAGTTCGGCTGTGGCCCGGAGAGGCCCTGCCTGGGAGCTACTTTGGGCTGGTGCGGCGGCTGGTGGAGGCCTGTCCAAGGATTGAGGTCATCAAGCGCTCCGTCTGCATCGAAGGTGCCCGTAGGGCCCTTGCCCGTGCAAAGGTGCACTGGGGTAAGCTAGACGGTGAAAAGCTTGTGAGGGACGGGCCGCCGCCGGGGAAGGAGCATCACAAGCTCGAGAACTATTACAAGGATGTTCTTGCAGGTGCCCGTCTTGTGGCGGATGAATGTACCAAGGATGTAATTTTTGAATAAACTCGCTCGTTTTTATCCTGTGCGCTGAAAACTTGTTCATAGGCGCTTTAAGCAATGCTTGTTGAATTTAAAATATTATTTTCTGTGCGGCCGTTTATCAAAAATTGAGAGATGGCCAGTCGTCGGCTTCTGCCCCCATGCCACTAGTGCTGGGGTGTTCGGGATAAACCTGGGCGCTCTTTTTCCCATAGTTGGGTCCTTCGAGGGAGGCGCTCAGCACAACGAACCAGGCAATCGGACTATAATGCTTGAACACTCTCACTTAGCCATAGAACTTTATAATTTTAAATTTCGGTGAAGCCCCTAGTTCGGAAGACCGAGTTCGGGGCGCTATCCACGCCTTGGCCAGACAAAATCCGGCTCCTCGCTCGAAGCGGCATAAGTCTTTAGGGACTCGAAAAACCTCTCGAACAGCGACCGGTCTCTCGCCTCATCATGACAGTCAGTTTTAGCTTTCTCCACTGAGGTGCTTAACCCAGCTCAACCGGGGCACAATCGCAGTGGTTCTCCTAGTGCTACCTTAGCCGATATAGCGGAACGTAAGGCACCAAAACATAGGAGCCGGGTAAACCCAACTATTGACCCAAATCATGATTCAGAGCCGATGCATATAGTGCTATAAGTTCGGGGTGCCGCACTTGTGAAAGTGTACGGACTTCTCACACCATATTAAAGGGTACTGAAGCTCCTGGCGTACTTGCCGTACCACAGTGTACGGGTGCAACATGTCATTAATGAACATATATAAAAGAGAGTAATGCAGAAAATAGACAAAAGCTATGCATTGTTTATAGAGAGGCTTTTTATCAAAGCCGAACGATACAAATAGTGCGGTAAGCAAAAGATATTGGACTATTCAGTATGTCCTGGCCAGGGGCAGGCCGCGGAATTGTATTTAAAACAGGTATACCGCTCGTAACAGAGACCACCTGGGAGTTCCATAATGCGGCATGGCTTGTCTGCCTCCCTGGATCTTGCATCGTTTGTGCGGCAGTCGAATTGCCGAACAGGTTGTCCGAAGTATGGAGTCCTGAAAGTAAGAAAAAAATTAAAAAAAGTCCGGCAGCCCCTAGTACGTTTTAAGCCGTATTTTGGGCATGCCGTTATTGTGCCCCTTCCCCTGTGCCCATGGTATTTTAAGGGCGTAGTTATGTACGCGAGGTACTGGTTTCGCTATGTCGCGAAAGCTGGGGTTGGGGCCGCATTGCTACGCTTGCTCAGAGTGTGCCAGGCGGTCCTTCTGTGGGTTACTCCGGGTGCGCTTGGCAGTGTCTGGCTTTTTAATGGCCGGACTGGAGAATTGCCTGAGAAGGCTACTTTGTACCTCCGCTGCGAGAGCCGCCGTATGCTCCTCCGTACGGAGGGATCGTTCGGTGTTTCCGTTGACCGTAATTACTCCTCGAGGGCCTGGCATTTTGAGCTTGAGATATGCGTAGTGCGGCACCATGTTGAATTTTGTGAATGTAGTTCGTCCGAGCAGGGCGTGATAGCCACTGCGAAATGGGACTATATCGAAGATTAATTCTTCGCTTCGGAAATTGTCCGGGGATCCGAAGACCACGTCAAGTGTTATTGAGCCTGTACAGTTGGCTTCTACACCTGGTATAACGCCTTTAAAGGTCGTTCTTGTGGGCTTAATTCTTGAGGGATCTATGCCCATTTTCTGCACTGTATCCTGATAAAGCGGGTTCAGGCTACTGCCACCGTCCATGAGGACTCTTGTGAGATGAAATCCGTCGATGATTGGGTTGAGAACCAATGCGGCAAAGCCGCCATGACGGATGCTAGTGGGATGGTCCCTTTGATCAAAAGTGATCGGGCAGGAGGACCATGGGTTGAACTTTGGGGCGACTGGCTCTATCGCGTATACGTCCCGTAGCGCACGCTTCCGCTCCCGCTTGGGAATGTGGGTTGCGTATATCATGTTCACCATCTGCACTTGTGGGGGAAAGCCCTTCTGTCCATTGTTGTTCGGCGGCTTGGGCTCCTCGTCGTCGCTGTGCAGCCCCTTGTCTCTGCTTTCGGCCCTTAACTTGCCTGCCTGCTTGAACACCCAACAATCCTTGTTAGTGTGATTGGCTGGCCTTTCGGGGGTGCCATGTATCTGGCACAAGCGATCGAGTATTCGGTCCAAACTGGACGGGCCCTGAGTATTCTTTTTGAATGGCTTTTTCCGCTGACCGGATTTATAGCCTTTGAATTCGGCATTGACTGCCGGGTCTTCATTGTTGTCGCTGTTAACGCGGCGTTTTTGCTTATCCCGACGTGTCCTGCCACTTTTGTCCTTGGTATCCGAATTACCAGGGTTCTTTGATAAGTTGTTACTGCGAGCTAGCCAGCTGTCTTCTCCCGCGCAAAAGCGGGTCATGAGTGTTGTGAGGGCTGCCATAGATTTCGGCTTTTCCTGTCCTAGGTGTCGGGCAAGCCACTCGTTGCGGATGTTATGCTTGAAGGCTGCTAGGGCCTCTGCGTCCGGACAGTCGACTATCTGGTTTTTCTTTGTTAGGAACCGTGTCCAGAATTGTCTGGCCGATTCTTCTGGCTGCTGAATTATGTGGCTTAAGTCGTCGGCATCCAGCGGTCGCACGTAAGTGCCCTGGAAGTTGTCGAGGAATGAGGCTTCCAGGTCCTCCCAAGAACCGATTGAGTCTGCTGGCAAGCTGTTAAGCCAATGCCGGGCCGGTCCTTTAAGTTTGAGCGGGAGGTATTTGATGGCGTGTAGATCATCGCCGCGTGCCATGTGGATGTGGAGGAGATAATCCTCGATCCATACCGCCGGATCTGTTGTGCCATCGTATGATTCGATGTTTACGGGTTTGAAACCCTCTGGGATTTTATGATCCATTACTTCATTAGTGAAGCATAGCGGGTGTGCGGCGCCTCTGTACTGGGCTATATCACGACGCAGCTCGGAAGAGCTATGTCTATTGTGTTCGGCCCGGCCGGATTTGTTGTATCCGGAGTGAAGATCATTGTCACATGTCGTAGGGCGCCTGCGCGATCCATAGATTGATCTTGTTTGTCTTGCCTTATCCTCCAGTATGTCTCGCAGGTCGGGCGCATTTTCCCGTGCCTTAGTTGAGCGGCGTCGGGGCATGGCTTGGGTGGAGGGCCGAGAGGCCTCTCTGTCGCGGCCGCGAGGTGGCCGGTCTGCCATGTCATGCGCTGGTGATGTAGGTGCTTCCTCCTCTGATCGGGGTAGCGGCCTGCGCTTCGGGTAACTCTTGGAGGGGCGTTCGAGTTCATACTCTTTGGCCGCAAGGACTTCAGTCCATCTGTCAGCTAGCAAATCTTGGGAAGCTTTAAGCTGTTGCTGCTTTTTCTTGAGGCTGCTTGCCGTGGCTAAAAGCCTGCGTTTAAAACACTCTTGTTCGGCGGGGTCTGATGGTATGACGAATTCGTCGTCATCGAGGCTTGCCTTGTCTTCGGAGGGAGGCGTATGGTTATCATCCTCGACCTCTCGGTCTGCCGCTCTCTCATGAGGGCTGGCTTCTCCATCTTCCTGTGCCGAATCTTGCTGAGGTGGGTGCTCTTCGGTGCTATCCGGGGTAGTATTATCTCCCGTGCCGGAATCACCGTTTTTGCTTTCGCGGGATTTAGAGCGGCGCCGCTGACGCCGGCGCTTTGGTTGTTTCTTGGGGGCGTCATCCCCCACTGTTCCATCGCCATCTCCATCTTTTGGAGTATCCACCATATATATGTCATATGACGAGGTGGCCTTCCAGCGCCCTACAAGTGCTGGTTCCTGTTCGTCTCCTACATCGTCGTCCATGCCGTCGATGTCTTCGGAGCTGAAGTCAAGCATGTCGGTTAGATCGTCGACAGTGGCTACAAAGTGGGTGGTGGGTGGGGTTTGAATTTCCTTATCGTCCGTGTCCCACCCACGCTGACCGTAGTACGGCCAAGGCTCTCCTGATAAAGAGAGAGACTTAAGAGAATTCAGGATGTCGCCAAAAGGCGAGTGCTGAAAGATGTCTGCAGCGGTGAACTTCATTATCGGCGCCCAATCGGATTCGATTGGCAGGGGCGCGGGGGGTTCGGAGTCCAAGAAGGAGTCCGGATCCTCGGAGTCACGGGTCGCGCAGAGTGCGGGGCTAGCGTTCGGCTCGATCGCCTCTGAGATCGCAGCCCCTGAGGCAGCATCCAACCGCTGATCCTTGATCGGCGCAGTAGGCTCCGAATCAATGGTCGAAACCGATGCGTATGCGGCCTCCAAGGCGCTGTTCGGCGGTAGAGCTATATCATGCCCATCGAGATAGTGCGGCGCGCTTGGCTGTGGCTCAAATCCGTCGAAGATCAAGTCCCCGCGGATGTCAGCTGTGTAGTTTAAGCTTCCAAACCTGACTTGATGGCCAGGGGTGTAGCTTTCGATCTCCTCCAGGTGGCCGAGCGAATTGGCCCGCAGAGCGAAGCCGCCGAAGATGAAAATCTGTCCGGTGAGAAAAGTCTCACCCTGGACCGTATCGTTGTTGATGATCAAAGGAGCCATCGGGCCTAAAGGCGACGACACAGAGGAACTCTCAATGAAAGCACCAATGTCGGTGTCAAAACCGACGGATCTCGGGTAGGGGGTCCCGAACTGTGCGTCTAGGCCGGATGGTAACAGGAGGCAGGGAACACTTTGTTTTACCCAGGTTCAGGCCCTCTCGATGGAGGTAATACCCTACTCCTGCTTGATTAATATTGATGATATGGGTAGTACAAGAGTAGATCTACCACGAGATCAAGGAGGCTAAACCCTAGAAGCTAGCCTATGGTATGATTGTTGTGTATGGAGTTTATTGCCTACGGACTACAACCCTTCGGTTTATATAGACACCGGATAGGGTTAGGGTTACATAAAGTCGGTTACAATGGTAGGAGATCTTGAATATCCGCATTGCCAAGCTTGCCTTCCACGCCAAGGAAAGTCCCATCCGGACACGGGACAAAGTCTTCAATCTTGTATCTTCATAGTCCAGGAGTCCGGCTGAAGGCATAGTCCGGCTACCCGAACACCCCCTAATCCAGGACTCCCTCACCCGCCGTCGCCACTGCCTCTTCACCGACGTTCCTCTGCGCCACTAGCACGGCACTGACCACTTGATTCGTCGCTGCTAGATACAGCAGCAACGGATCTTGTGGTTTAGGCGCAACCAGTATTGGTGTAGAGGAAAGGTATTTCTTCAGATCTTGCAATGCTGTCTCGGCCTCTGGGGTCCACTCCATTGGGCCCGCCTTCTTCAAGATCTTGAAAAAGGGAAGGGCACGCTCAGCGTACTTGGAGATGAATCTGCTCATGGCAAAAACGCAGCCAGTGAGCCGGCGCACATCCT
The DNA here is from genome assembly GCF_002162155.2 of Triticum dicoccoides. Classification (NCBI taxonomy): domain Eukaryota; kingdom Viridiplantae; phylum Streptophyta; class Magnoliopsida; order Poales; family Poaceae; genus Triticum; species Triticum dicoccoides. The sequence goes on along the minus strand of NC_041390.1, from coordinate 485,561,840 downwards.
AGATCCGCTTGGGTGCCTCAATCTGCTCGATAGCCTTGATTTTGTCTGGGTTTGCCTCGATCCCACGCTGTGACACAAAGAACCCGAGAAGTTTGCCGGACAAAACGCCGAAGACACACTTCTCAGGGTTTAGCTTGAGGTTGATCTTGCGTAGGTTGGCAAACGTCTCTTCTAAGTCTTGTACAACGGTTGCCTTGTCCTTGGTTTTGACCGCTATGTCATCCATATAGGCTTCCATATTTCTATGTAGCTGGGGCTCAAAACCAATTTGGACCGCCCTTGCGAATGTCGAGCCAGCACTCTTCAACCCGAAAGGCATCCGCAAAAAGCAATACGTACCACATGGGGTGAAATGTTGTCTTCTCTTCGTCTTCCTTTGCCGTGAAGATCTGGTGGTAGCCCAAGTAGGCGTCGAGGAATGATAACAGATCGCACCCGGCCTTGGAGTCAACAATCTGGTCAATGCGCGGCAATGGGAAGGGGTCCTTAGGACAAGCCTTATTGATGTCTGTGTAATCAATACACAGCCTCCACTTCCTGTTCGCCTTGCGCACCACCACCGGATTGGCCAACCACGTTCGGTGGAGCACTCCTCTTACCAAGCCTACCGCTTCCAATTTTCTGATCTCCTCTATGATGAACTCTTGCCATTCCAAAGCTTGCTTCCTGACCTTCTGCTTGACGGGTCGTGCATGGGGACAGACAGCAAGATGGTGCTCAATCACTTCCCTGGGAACGCCGGGGATATCGGATGCTTGCCATGCAAACACATCAACATTCGCCCACGGGAAAGTGATGAGCGCGCTTTCCTATTTGCTGTCGAGGGTGGAGCTTATGGTGAAATCCCCTCCCGTGCTATCCTCCTTGACGGACACCCTCTTGGTCTCTGGTGGTGCAGCTCTGGATTTCTTGCTCTTGCCGGTGGAGCTCTCTGGCACGTCCTCAATGGTAGCACAGCACTCCAAAGAGGTGCGCTTGCCGGAGTGGGTGCGAGAGGTCCTGCCGGTCTTCTCCTTCCCTCCCGGGACTTTGGCGGCAGGAGCAGGCGCCTTAGCGGCAGCTGCTGCAACCGCTTCCCGGTAGAGTTGGTCAGCGCAGATCAACGCATCCTTCTTGTCGCAGGGAACGGTTGATGATGGTCATCGGCCCAAGCATCTTCAGCATGTTGTAGGCATAATGTGATGCCGCCATGAACTTGGCTAGTGTCGGGCGACCGAGAATCCCGTTGTAGGGCAAAGGGATCTCGGCTACATCGAAGACAATCTTCTCCGTCCTGTAGTTCAGCTCGCCTCCAAACGTCACAGGCAGTGTGATCTTTACCTTCGGCTGACTCCTTCCCGGGTTGACCCCTTGAAACGTGCCCGTTTCCTCGAGGTCTCCGTCAGGAATTTGTAGCCTTATGATCACAACGGGTGAGATCAAGTTCAGACCGGCCCGTCCGTCAACCAGCATCTTATTCACCTTGAGGTTGCGTATTGTTGGTGAAACCAACAACGGCAAACACCCGACCGCGATTGTGCGATCAGGGTGGTCCTCGGCGTCAAAGATGAGGGGCGTGCTGGACCACTTTAGTGGCTTCTGAGCGTCGAACGACGGCTCTGCTGCTGTGATCTCACGCGCCCACTGCTTAAGCTGGCGGTGAGAAGTATGCAACGAGGCGCCACCATCGACGCACATGGCCTCTATAGCCTTCTAGAACTCATGCTCGCCGGACTCGTCATCCTTGTCATGATCATCGTCTTCCTGCTTCTTGTCGCGGCCCCAAGCGGGCCTCTCTTGTTGGTTGTCCTTGCCGCGGCGGCCTCCTTGGCCGCCACGCTTCTTGCCGGATCCTTCGGCGCCATCCTGACCCTTCTTCTTGTCCCGCCTCTCATATTCGGCTTTTTGCTTTTTAGCAAGCAGCTCAACTTGTTGGCAGTTCTGGAGGTCCTGGCCCTTGGTGTGGTGGATCTTGCTGTACTGCTTGTCGGAGCCCCTGGCTTGTCGGCAACCGCCAAGGCTCGGCAAGCGGCACACCCAGGAATCTCCTTGCCGGGGTCGTCTGCCTTGGCCTTCTTGGCGGCGCTGGTGTCGCCGGATCCCTCGATGGCAAGCACAGTCTTGTCCTTGCGTATCCTGTTGCGACGCTGGCCCTTCTTCGTTGGGGTGGCGGTGTCTTCGTTGGTAGAGTCGGTTTCCGCACCAGCGTCTTCGCCGGAGTACTTCCTTCCCTCTTCAGCCCGGGCGCATCTATCGGCCAGAACGTAAAGTTCGGCCACGTCCTTGACCTTGTTCATTGCCAGCTCTTCACGCATCTTGCGGTTACGCACATTCTGATGGAATGCGCTGATCACGGCGGTAGGATGAACATCTGGGATGTTGTATTGCACTCGGCTGAACCTCTGTATGTACTTGCGCAGGTTTTCGCCTTCCTTCTGGGGAATGATATGCAAATCACTCGCCTGGCCATAAGCTTGGTGGCCTCCAGTGAAGGCCCCAACGAACTCATGACACATATCCGACCAAGAAGAAATGGAATCCACCGCAAGTGCATCAACCAAGACATGACATTGGGTTTCAGGGCCAACGGGAAGTAGTTAGCAAGCACCTTGTCATCGCGAGCTCCAGCGGCTTGCATCGCGATGGTGTAGATGCTGAGGAACTCTTACGGATGGTTCTTGACATTGTACTTCTCACCCACGTCGGGCTTGAACATGCGGTGGGACGGCCACTGGAACTGCCGCATCTCACGGGTAAAGGCTGGGCAACCCACCTCGTATGGTAGGCGGGCGGAGCCTCCCGGTGTTGGGTGGTCCATAGCGGGCCCTGCCCGCCTGTCTAACTGGTGGCGCATATCACGCCGGCGCTCGATGGTGGTTCGAGCGTCTTCATGGGCTCGCTCCCGAAGAACCTGGCGTTGGTCGCGGTGGGTCCGTGGGTCGGACGATGCTACGGAAATGGCATCACAAGCGCCATCACGGCGCGCCGACATCCGCGGTGGCTGGCGTGGAGGAGGAGAGTGCACCGTGGCCGTGGTGCCTCCGACCCCTCCACCGCCGGTGCGCAGTGGCTCGGTGGAGCGCCGACCCAAGGGCCCCGCCGGTCGTGGCTTGTCCTTGTGGGCGACGCTGGCGAGGCTCCGGATAGTGGCTCTCCACTCATCGAGTTTTTCCGCAGCAGGAGGGAAGTCGAGGAGCAGCTGCACGGGCGCCAAGGCTTCTGCTGGCGTGGGTGGCCGCGAAAGCTACGTGGACCGTGGCATGCTTCTACTTCTAACCACGTTAGAAGGAGCTCTGTCACGGCCCAACGGCTGTGCGCCATTTTCGCCAGCAGTTCGGTGGGCATGCTGGCCTCCTTTGTATCGCTGATGACACACAGGACTCTTCCCACATCGGTGTCCAGGGTCACCGGCGTGGTGACGCTGCTCATCGCGCACAACCTAGGAAGAGCGCTGTGGGCGCTGGGTAGGCATCTTGGAGGTCGTCGCGCCGCCCGTGGGTGGCACGGCGACGCCCCGGAGTGTCCCGCACCGCCTGCGGGGACCCCCAGCTCCGTCTTTGGATCTTGCGGCGTGCGGTCTGTCGCTTTGCGCACGAACGATGCCGCTCACTAGGCTCTGACTGCCAGAGCGTTGTTGGTGCTCGCAGGTCGTGCCTCGGGTTTTGTACACAACCGGCCCGCTGCTCGACCGCACTGGTACAGGCCGTTCGGCTCCCGATGAACCGACCACCGTGGCCTTCTTCTTCTTGGGAGCCATGACGATCAAAAACTACTAGGCTGACTGCCAGACCAGATTTTCACAACCACGCCCCCTACCTGGTGTGCCAAAGATGTCGGTGGGAACGACACCTATGGGGTCACTGGGATCCTTTCTACGGTTGGAGAGTGCGAAGTTGTGCAAAGAGCGGGTCTGACAGGAAGCACACGGATCATTTACCCAAGTTCGGGCCGCGAAGATGCGTAATACCCTAGTCCTGCTTTGGTGGATGTATTTGAGTGTGTTCTTGTGTTCTTTAGCTAGCTACGGGGTGCAACTTGCCCAAAAGAGCCGAGTCCCTCTCCTAGTCGCCTCGGGCCTCCTTTTATAGGCAAAAAGGGGTTGCCACAGTGGCACACATGAGGTAGAAAGGTCTACAGTCGATGAGCCTATCCTCTCGGACCGTCGGATGAACGCATTTAATGTGCTGCCGACGTGCCCCCCTTGCTTTATCGGGGATGCCAGGGAATCACGTCCCAGCTGTCGCCACCTCGCCTGGCCTTGACATGCGTCCGAGCTGACGGGGAGTCATGACACCACGTTGGCTGGCCGCTGGGCTGGCGTGGTGGTGGAGCCTTCAGGAAGGCTTGCATGCCACCACGCGGGAGCTTGCTGGGTTGGTGTAGAGGCCGCACGTCGTCACGCAGGCGCCTGCTCAACTGGTTGAGCTGGCAGCTGCATGGGGATGGCAGTGGAGTCTTGGCTGGCGCAGGCCTGGCAGTGCTCCTGCTGATGCCCTAGGCAAGGATCTTGCCGGGGGCCCAGAAAGGGTCTTGCCGTGGCGTTGCTGTCATCCCCAGCAAGAGTCTTGCCGGGGGTCTTGTGGATTTCCTCGTCTAGGATCCTGCCGAGGGTCGTCGTCTTCTGGTCCTCATCTGAACTCATATGTTTATGATCTTGACGAAGATTTGCATGCCACCACAGAGGCGCCTCCCGAGCCTTGGCTCCAATGTAGTTGATTGGGTTGGAGCCTGTCGGCTCAAGGTGGTTCACTCTGCTGTAGTTGGGCAAGTTGCCCCGGCAAGGCCCTTGCCGGGGCTGCGGAGGCTGCCTCGGCAAGGATCTTGCTGAGGGAGTCTACCTCGCCCTCTTGCTCTCCTACGCTTCTGGTCTTGGCATCGCCTCGGTTGTCTTGTGCTTTGGCTTCTCTCCGGCTTCCCTCCTCTGCCCTGTTATGTGTGGCCGCGGCGCGTGGCTCTGACTGCCCATGCACAAGTAAAGGGGTCAAAAGGAGAGTCCCTACTTTTGTACACCGACATTAAGTTTTATGTAGGATTATATTGCTAACCATGCAAATGACCAATTCCTATTGACTCTCTAAATATATATAAGTGAAACATGAGAGTTTAATTCTTTCTACAAAATATCGTTCCCTAATAAATATAAGTGAAGCAAAAGAACATTCTACAAACAACGGTTTTCCACGTGAAGAGAAACAGGCAATCCAACCTTCAAATGATATAAGTAAGCACATGAAGCATTCTATAAATCCATACTCAAAAGATATAAGTGGAGTGCAATGAGCATTCTATAAATCAACCATGGACTGTCTCATACCAGCATGGTGCATAAAAGAAAACTGAAAACTATACACAAAAGACGCTGCAAGATTTACGCATATCACATGAACAAAACGAAAATGAAAATATACTGATACTTATTGATGAAAGTTGGGATGCCTTCCGGGGCATCCCTAAGCTTAGATGCTTGAGTCTCCTTGGATATTTATTTTGGGTGCCTTGGACATCCCCAAGCTTGAACTCTTGTCGCTCCTCCTTCTCCTCATATCGAGACCTCCTCGATCTTTGAACACTTCATCCACACAAAACTTAACAGAAAACTAGTGAGATCCGTTAGTATAATAAAGCAAATCACTATTTTAAGTACTATTGCAAACCAATTCATATTTTGTTTTTGCGTTCTAGCTATAGTATTATAACTTCTCCATGGCTTATACCACTGATAAATTGATAGTTTCATCAAAGCAAGCAAAACAATGCATCAAAAGGAGATTCTTTCTTAAACAGGATAGTCTGTAGTAATCTAAACTCTAACCATACTTCTATTATTCCTTAAATTATGAAAAATAGGAGAAAAACAAACAATTTGTATAGCAATACCGTGCAAAAAGTGTCAGAGACTTTCGAGATTCCAGTAAAACAATGTAAAATCACACACTACAGCCAAAGTTTATGTTTTTGCACCGCACATACCAACAAGCAATCTAATAATCCTAAAGGCAAATCTTGGCACATTATTTATATAATACTCCCTCCGTCCGAAAATACTTGTGATCAAAACGGACAAAAAAGGATGTATCTAGAACTAAAATACATCTAGATACATCCCCGTTTATTCATTTTGATGACAAGTATTTCCGGACGGAGGGAGTACAATGGATTCGTACAAGGGGATAATTATTTTTGTGAGAAACTTCCATGAAAAATTTACATTGTTTCCATGAGCATGAACACAAGTGTTCAAGGTCGACCCTCACTTCTCCAATGCATCACCTTTCAATCGGTTATCTTTTAGAAAAAAGTTTTTAGGTTCCCCTATATTTTTTTTTGTTTTTGAACTTTATAAAAGTACTTAGCAAGAATAAATGACTCTCTAAAACTTTCGGGTTGACTCCCTGGCAGCGCTTTGTTTAAAGCTAGGCATAAAGTGCTCAAGTAATGGATCCACCTGGATCCCAAGGTATATCAAAGCCAATTGTAATTAACAATGATTTATAATTTATTAGTGAGCACAAAGCAACATATATCATGCAATGACGAAGTCTAACTCTCTTCCTATGCATCGGCATGTCATACAAGAACAATTCATGCACATCAAGTACAGGCCAATGCATAGTATAAGCAATTTCTTACAATTCTATCGTGTTGGAAACATAGAGAGGTGGGGATGTAGTCCTGATACGTCTCCAACGTATCTATAGTTTTTGATTGTTCCATGCTATTATATTATCTATTTTGGATGTTTTATATGCATTAATATGCTATTTTATATTATTTTTGGGACTAATATATTAACCTAGAGCCCAGTGACAGTTCCTGTTTTTCCCTATTTTTGATTTTCGCAGAAAAGGAATACCAAATGGAATAAAACCTTCGCGGTGATTTTTCTTGGACCAGAAGACAACCAGGAGACTTGGAGATGAAGTCGGCGGAGCCACGAGGTGGGCACAAGGACGGAGGATGTGCCCAGGGGGTAGGGCGTGCCCCCACCCTTGTGGGCCCCTCGTGCACCTCTTGACCTAATTCTTTCGCCTATATTCCCATATATCCCCAGACCATCAGAGGCATCCACGAAAACACCTTTCTACCGACGCAACCTTCTGTACCCGTGAGATCCCATCTAGGGACCTTTTTCGGCACCCTGCCGAAGGGGGATTCGATCACGAAGGGCTTCTACATCAACTCTATTGCCCTTCCGATGAATTGTGAGTAGTTTACCACAGACCTACGGGTCCATAGCTAGTAGCTAGATGGCTTCTTATCTCTCTTTGATTCTCAATACCATGTTCTCCTCGATGTTCTTGGAGATCTATTCGATGTAATACTTTTTTGCGGTGTGTTTGCCGAGATCCGATGAATTGTGGATTTATGATCAGCTTTATCTATGATTATTATTTGAATCTTCTCTGAATTCTTTGATGCATGATTTGATATCTTTGTAATTCTCTTCGAACTATCAGTTTGGTTTGGCCAACTAGATTGGTTTTTCTTGCAATGGGAGAAGTTCTTACCTTTGGGTTCAATCTTGTGGTGTCCTTTCCCTGTGAAAGTAGGGGAAGCAAGGCACGTATTTTATTGTTGCCATCGAGGATAAAAAGATGGGGTTTTCATCATATTGCTTGAGTTAATTCCTCTACATCACGTCATCTTACTTAATGCATTACTCCATTTTTTATGAACATAATACTCTAGATGCATGCTGGATAGCGGTCGATGTGTGGAGCAATATTAGTAGATGTAGAATCGTTTCGGTCTACTTGACACGGATGTGATGCCTATATTCATGATCATTGCCTTAGATATCATCATAACTTTGCGCTTTTCTATCAATTGCTCGGCAGTAATTTGTTCACCCACCGTATTATTTGCTATCTTGAGAGAAGCCTCTAGTGAAACCTATGGCCCCCGGGTCTATTTTCCATCATAGAAGTTCTATTTTCCATCATATAAGTTTTTGGTCTACTATTTTGCAATCTTTTACTTTCCGATCTATAAACCAAACATACCAAAAATATTTACTTTATCGTTTATCTATCTCTATCAGATCTCAGTTTTGCAAGTAACCGTGAAGCGATTGACAACCCCTTTATCGCGTTGGGTGCAAGTTCTTTGATTGTTTGTGCTGGTATTCGATGACTTGAGCATTGTCTCCTACTGGATTGATACCATGGTTCTAAACTAAGGGAAATACTTATCTCTACTTTGTTGCATCACCCTTTCCTCTTCAAGGGAAAAACCAACGCAAGCTCAAGAAGTAGCAAGTTCCTCTTTCATAATAATTGCAAGTAGGAGCAGCAAGCACATGCATATTAAATAATCATGTGTAGTGGTAGAATGCAACCCATCAATGTAATCCTTAATAAGTGCAAACTTCTCCGATATAGTGTAGTTTGAAGAATTCAAAAAGATAATAGGACTATCATGTGTGGGTGCAATTGCAAAAATTTCATGTTTAACATAAGGAACAATAGCAAGTTCATCTCCATAAGCATAATTCATATTGGCATCATAGCCACAAGCATAGCAAGCATCAAGTTCATCAAAAAGGGATATTTCAAACGAATCAATGGGATCATAGCAATTATCATAGCATTCATCCTTCGGTAAGAACGAAGGGAAATTAATGAGTTGAAGAGTTACTCTCATTAGGAGGTGGGCACGGGTGATCAATCTGCTCTTCCTCCTTTTGTTCTTCACTCTCCTCATCATCTTTTTCATCCTATGAGCTCACAGTTTCATCAATTCCTTCTTCCATAGACTCATGCAAAATATTAGTCTCTTCTTGGACAGCGGAGACTTTCTCAATAAATGCATCAATATCGGAATAGTATTTATAATTCTCATAGCAATATTTAAGTATAGCAAAATATCCAGGTCTATAAACTAATCATCAAAATCTTCATACTTTTCAAACAAAGATTCAATTTCGTAAGCACAATTAAAAGCAACAAATTCTTCTATTCGTTCCAGATCATAATAATCATATCTACCATTAGCATAACAATCCAAGGTTTCATTATCACTAAATTCACGTGAAAAGGGAAGGTGTGGAGCCTTCATTCTAGAGCAACAAGTATAATCATATCTAGAGCATAAATCCTGAGCATACCAATGCAACATATGAATTTGATCCCATAATGGTTTCCCTTTTTGAGTCAAGCGATAATCCCTAAAGTATTCACGTTGATCCAACGTGTCTTTCATTATCAAGTTGAATGGGGTTTTCTCAGGATTATCAAAGTAGTGTTTAATATTTTTCACATAACGAGCATCGAGGGTTTTAGGAGGTTCCCCATCTCCATGAGTAGCAACTACAACTAGCTTTTTTGGTGTTTCATGTTCCATATTGATAACCCACAAGTATAAAGGATCGTAACAGTTTTTGAGGGTAGAGTATTCAACCCAAATTTATTGATTCGACACAAGGGGAGCCAAAGAATATTCTCAAGTATTAGCAGCTGAGTTGTCAATTCAACCACACCTGAAAGACTTAATATCTGTAGCAAAGTTTTTAGTAGCAAAGTAATATGGAAGTAACGATAACGGTAACTGTGGCAAAAGTAATGGTAGCAGTTTTGTAGCAATTGTAATAGTGGCAATGGCAATGTAACATAGCAAAGATCAATATGTGAAAAGCTCATAGGCAATGGACCAATGATGGATAATTATGTCGGATGGCATTCATCATGCAACAGTTATAACCTAGGGTGACACAGAACTAGCTCCAATTCATCAATATCATGTAGGCATGTATTCCGAATATAGTCATACGTGCTTATGGAAAAGAACTTGCATGACATCTTTTGTCCTACCCTCCCGTGGCAGTAGAGTCCTAATGGAAACTAAGGGATATTAAGGCCTCCTTTTAATAGAGAACCAGACCAAAGCATTAGCACTTAGTGAATATATGAACTCCTCAAACTACGGTAATCGCCAGAAAGAATCCCAATTATTGTCACCTTGGGGTATGCGGATCATAACTCATAATAGGTGTCTAGAACTTGCAAGATAGGATCAAGAACACAAATATATTCATGAAAACATAATAGGTTCAGATCTGAAATCATGGCACTCAGGCCCTACTGACAAGCATTAAGCATAGCAAAGTCATAGCAACATCAATCTCATAACATAGTGGATACTAGGGATCAGACCCTAACAAAACTAACTTGTTTACATGATAAATCTCATCCAACCCATCACCGTCCAGCAAGCCTACGATGGAATTACTCATGCACGGCGGTGAGCATCATGAAATTGGTGATGGAGGATGGCGACGATTTCCTCTCTCCGAGCCCAAAACAGACTCCAGATCTACCCTCCCGAGGAAGAACAGGAGGTGATGGCGGCTCCGTATCGTAAAACGCGATGAATCCTTCTCTCTGATTTTTTTTCTCCCCGTGCGTGAATATGTGGAGTTGGAGTTGAGGTCGGTGGAGGTCCAGGGGACCCACAAGGCAGGGGGCGCGCCCTAGGGGGGTGGGTGCGCCCTCCACCCTTGTGGACAGCAGGTGGGTCCCCCTCTGTTGATTCTTTCGCCAATATTTTTATTTATTCCAAAAATATTCTCCGTGAAGTTTTAGATCATTCTGAGAACTTTTATTTCTGCACAAAAATAACACCAAGGCAATGCTGCTGAAAAATGCGTCAGTCTGGGTTAGTTCCATTCAAATCATGCAAATTAGAGTCCAAAACAAGGGCAAAAGAGTTTGGAAAAGTAGATACGATGGAGACGTATCAACTCCCCCAAGCTTAACCCATTGCTTGTCATCAAGCAATTCAGTTGACAAACTGAAAGTGATAAAGAAAACTTTTACAAACTTTCTTTGATCTTGTTGTTGCAAATATGTAAAGCCATCATTCATGTTTTCAGCAAAGATTATGAACTAACCATATTCGCAATAACATTTAGGTCTCACGTTTACTCATATCAATGGCATAATCAGCTAGCGAGCATTAATAATAAATCTCGGATGACAACACTTTCTCAAAACAATCATGATATGATATAACAAAAGGGTATCTCGATAGCCCTTTCTGAGATTGCAAAACATAAATGCAGAGCACCCCCTAAAGATCAAGGACTGACTGGACATTGTAATTCATGGTAAATTAAAGATATCCAATCATACTCACTATCAATTAATAACAATGCATACAAATGACAGTGGTGCTCTCTAACCGGTGCTTTTTATAAGAGGATGATGACCCGGCAATAAAAGTAAATAGATAGGCCCTTCGTAGAGGGAAGCAGGGATTTGCAGAGGTGCCAGAGCTCGAGCTTTTTGAAACAGAGATAAATAATATTTTGAGCGGTATGCATTCATTGTCAACATAACAACCAAGAGATCTCTGTATCTTCCATACTAGATACATTATAGGCGGTTCCCAAACAGAATGGTAAAGTTTATACCCCCCTCCACCAACAAGCACACTCCACGGCTAGTCCGAAACAATGGGTACCGTCCAACTAACAACAATCCTGGGGGAGTTTTGTTTGTAATTATATTTTGATTTGATTTGAGCATGGAGCTGGGCATCCCGATTACCAGTCATTTTCTCATGAATGACAAGTGGAGTCCACTCATCGTGAGAATAACCCACCTAGCATGGAAGATACTGATAGCCTCCAGTCGCTACATGAGCGATTCGAGCATACAAACCAGATTATCATTTGAAGGTTTTGAGTTTGGCACATGCAAATTTACTTGGAACGGCAGGTAAATACCGCATATAGGTAGGTATGGTAGACTCATATGGAACAACTTTGGGTTTATGGAAGTGGATGTGCAAGCAGTATTCCTGCTTAGTACAAGTGAAGGCTAGCAAGGGATTGAGGAGCGACCAGCTAGAGAGCGACAACAGTCATAAACATGCATTGAGATTAACCAACATTGAGTGCAAGCATGAGTAGGATATAAATCACAATGACATAAATATCGTATAGGCTATGTTGATTTTGTTTCAACTACATGCGTGAACATGTGCCAACTCAAGCCACTCGAATCATTCAAAGGAGGATACCATCCTATCATACTACATCACAACCATTTTAAAAGCATGTTGGCACGCAAGGTAAACCATTATAAACTCCTAGTTAATTAAGCATGGCATGAGTAACTATAATCTTTAATTGGCATTGCAAACATGTTTCATTCATAATAGGCTGAATCAAGAACGATGAACTAATCATATTTACAAAAATAAGATAGGTCGAGTTCATACCAGCTTTTCCTCATCTCAATCATTTCATCATATATCGTCATTATTGCCTTTCACTTGCACGACCAAACGGTGTGGGTAATAATAATAGTGCACGTCCATTGGACTAAGTTGGAATCTATAAACATTTATTCAAAGGAGAAGACAAGGTAATATGGGTTCTTTGCTAGATCAACAATAATGCATATCCAAGCCACTCATCATTTTCATCATGGTCTTCTCCTCTCGACCCAAAGTAAGGAAAAAGAATTTCAAAGAAACACACTGAAATGTTTTTGGAGTTTTTGTTTTTCTAAAGGAGGTAAAACAAGAACGAGAAAAGCTATTTACACGGGAAAGCTCCCAACAAGCAAAAGAAGAACATGATTTTTTGGTGGTTTTCTTTTAATACTACAACTGAATGAATGCGGAAAGGAAACTAAAAGAAGCTACAACTAATTTTTTGATTTTTCTCAAAGTTTTCAAACACACAAGAAGAATGCAAGAAAAAGAAATAAACTAACATGGATAATACAATGAAAAAGTATGAACACCGACAACTGGAATGAGTGTGTGAACACGAATGTAATGTCGGTGAGAGATACGTACTCCCCCAAGCTTAGGCTTTTGGCCTAAGTTGGTCTATGCCCATGGCTGGGCTGACGAATATCCAAAGTTTTAGTCGGGGTTATATTGGGATGCAACAGCTACTGCCTGAAGGGCTGCAGCATGGAGGCGAGCGGCCTCCACCTCTCTCTCATACTCGTTTGCCTCCTCTCTGGTTATAAAATATCTCCCTCTGTACTTAAAGTTTTTTTTGAATATTTATTGTAGAGCAAAGCTCCATAGCCCTTTATTAAATAAATAAGTAGCAATTGTACAAGCTAGAGAAGAAAGCAAGAAATAAAAGGAAGAAAAAACAGAATCTAACTACCTACCTACCTGTAGCTAAGTTAGGGAGTTAATCCAAGCATACAACCTGTCTCTAATATTTACCCTCATTCTATGAGCTAGAAGAGTAAGATCATGTACAAAATTACATCTCCAAGCAGCAAAATTTGCATTTTCTCCTCTGAAAGTCCTGCCATTCCTGAGGATCCATATATTCCAAGCTGCAGTGAGCATAACTTCAAAGAAGAAGGCATGCTTAAACCTTGATCTTGCATGCTGAATACATTGCTGAATTTCAGATCCCCTGGACCAGTCAATGGAAATATAATTCCATACTCTGTGACTGAAGTTAAAGTTAAAAAACAAGTGCAACCTATCCTCATAGACTAGCTCATTGCAGATAACACAGAGATTGTCATCCATAGGTGATCTCCAGTGCCTACGAATTAATAAGTCTTTGGTATTGAGTCTATCCAAAAACAACAACCAACCAAAGACTTTGATCTTCATGGTGCACTTGCTATCACACAACCACTTACATGGCAATATGGTTGGCAAATGAGAATGCATAAGAGTGTAAAAGCTCTTGGCAGAGTATTCACCAGATTTTCCAGGCCATAGCCAAACATCTGGCAGAGTGATGTCTCTATGTAAGTCCAGTATCCAAGCTTCCAAAACTTGCAGCTCCAGAGCAGCCTCATGTGACAAAGGCAAGAAGAACATTGAGTATAGGTCCTGAGAGATGAGGAATTCATTCATAGAGAGTTTGTCATTAATAACAAAGGAGAAAAGCCTAGGTAACCTCCAACATAGAGGTCTTGAAGAGCCACCAATTAACCAAGCATCAGACCAGAAAAGGGCAGAGTCTCCCCTGTTGATGTGAACTGTTGAGATTGCAGTATATGCATCAGAGAGCTTGAGTATATCCCTCCACCAAAATGCCCCAACTGGGACTGTAGCATGTGGAACTCCATCATCATAGTAACTATTCCAGATTAAAGTAACCCATGGGATGTCTGCCTTATTGAAGAATTTGTGAAGATGCTTCAGTAGGAGGCCCTTATTTTGGATATGTAAGTTAATCACTCCAAGTCCTCCTTTGTCCTTAGGCCTACAGACCAGATCCCATGCAGCCAGAGATTGCTTTGGTGCATCACTATTTCCTCTCCACAAACACTGCCTGAAGATCCTGTCAAGTTGCTTAATGATACCAGTTGGGCTCTATAAACTTGACAGGCATCAGCGGCAAACAGATTCGGGGCAGCGAACATGGAACATTCCAGATTGCAAACTCATGCAGCAGACACTTGAAGGAGCGTTCCCATATCATAGTCGGTGGAAGGACGGGTCCATAGAAGACATGGACAATCCCCAAGTTAATCGGGTCCAAGGGACCAACTGGGTGAATATTTAACATAGGCTGCTGCACCTCTGCCATGTCATCGTCACCATCCGAGTCCAAAGAGGGGTTCAGAATCATGGAGTTCTGATCCTGTGCGATTGGGTCTTGCACAGGAGCAGGTTCTACCTGCTGAGCCGATTCTTCCCAAGGCCCCCAACCAGCATCATTGTTCATGTTCTGCGCCCAAGCATTAGCAGCCTCATGGTGCCCTTGATCGTGTCCAGGGGGCACAGCATTCCATCCCAGGGCAGGGTAAGGAGGCATTGCCCAGAAAGGCTGTGGTGGAGGATTTGCCCCTGGCATAGGATGTGGATTGCCATCCAAGGGCATGGGATCCTCATCTGCAGGTATCATAGCTTCTACAAAGTCTCCATCGAGAATATAACAGCCCGCTGTCCAAGAAACGACTATCCCTCCCCAATTAGCAAACTCACGAAACACAACTGAACGTGGAACCAGAGCGTTATCAGGAAAAGAGGCTTGAACTAGAGACCTGACCTTGCGCCTGTCCGTACTGTTCCAATAATGGAATTGACCAAAAGAACTAACCATATCTGCAATGCACTGTGTGTTGCGATAGTCCAGAGGGATTCCAATAAACATTAACCACCCTTGTCGATGACCATGCAGAGCTCTGAAGCCCTCCCCTTGATTATGCGGTATGAATCTAACAAAGAACTCATTGCCCTCCTCATCCAGTCCCAGAGGAAACGGTGGATGCATCGTAAAGGAACCACGGACGACAGGGTCTGACATCTCAAATAACCCAACACCTTGAAACCATGTTTGAGAAGATAGAACGGGGGTGTGCATAGTCTGTACCAGGAAGTTGAGCACTTGCTGTCGACGGACACCGACGAGCTCAGGTGGTGGAACGGGCTCGACGATGGCCACCATAAACTGCTCGTGCGCTCGGGGCGGAGGGGTCGCCGGAGTGTAGAAGGTGCGCGGCAGGCGATCAGCGCCACCATCCACAATGTCGAAGCCCGCGGGGATGAACCGAAACGGATCAATCTCATAGACCGCCATTGGGGGCGGTGGGTGGAGATCCGAGCGTGAATAAGCTTGGGGGTTTGGCAATGGCTACGGCAAAGGGGAGGACGGCGGCAATGGGGATGCAGGGTTTGGGGTTTTCTGCTTGGGAGTTGTTTGGTCTTGGGAAACCGAAGAGGCAAAAGAAGCAGAGTTTTTCTTGTTTGCTCGACTTCCAAAACCGGACGATGGGACTTTAGGCATCCAGAGGGATGTGTCAGGAGGTTGGCCGGTGCAATCTTTTTTAATGTGATCGGACCGAAAACAATTTCTACAATGCACCGAATTAATGCAGGTCTCTGACAGGTGGTGCATACCCAAACAATTCTGACAGTCCCAGTAGCTAGCAGCAATATTCTCAATCATCTCGTCAAAACTTTGTAAATCACTGACTATTTCTTTTGGAGAGGGAAACCGAATCGCCGGTGAAGGTGGGCTGCCTTCCTCATCATCAGAGAGACATATGGGCTGAGCGTAAGAGCCCAAGGCTATGTCAGGGCCCAAAACCAGAGGTGGGCCAGAGCATGCACCAGTGCTAAAGGCCACATCTGCAGCCGATGGAGATGAATCTAAAATTTCCGTTGCAGGGAACAACAATCTTCCAGAAAATCCGGAGGCGTTGCATGCATGAGATACACCCTGCGGAGAAGGCGATAACGAACCAAATTGAATCAAGGGGGTCACCGCCGGCGAAGATTCTGGCACCTGAGATGGAGAGACCTCCCGTTCAGAGACTTCATACCTTGCCTCCCGGACGGTGGCCACCTCCGTAGCCGTTGGCCCATAATTATAACCCTTCCAGACGGGGTATTTCATGAACGTAGCAAACTTGACATGATTATGAGAGATCGAACTAGAGGAACGAGAACGTAGAGAAGACTTAGTCAGAGCATTCTGCATTGCCTCCAGACCAAGGCGTGCTCTCCTCTTGGAAGGACTAACTAACGTCCACTCTTGGTTGCATTCTGATTGCCAAAGCCTAAACTCATTTTCCCAATCAGGACCACCATGGCCCCAAAGATGAAAGAAGCATTTGAATTGGGGACAAACAAAACTTATCTGATGCAAGATGAAGAACCCTACATCTTTGCATGACACATTGAACGAAAAAACTCCAATATTAAGATAAGATACCTTAAGCTGAGAACAATAGCCGCCAATAGCAGATTCAAGTGCAAGACCAACATTGTCCATGTCCAAATGGAAGGAATGCCTTGCAAACGAGACCACCATGGTGAAGTGGCCCGTATCCTTCGTGGGGTGCACCGATCTATGGAAGGTGCGATGGATCTCTTGAGACAACTTCATCCCCGGGGAAAAGTCCAACCCCAGAGAGAGCGCAGCATGGACCGCCATGAGGAAGAAAATAACCAGGGTGCACGGTGGGAGACGCCGGAGAAGATGAGCCGATCAGATGGCAATTCCCACTATGGGATGTGGAGATCGCCGGAGGTGGTGGGTGGCTAGGGTTAAGGGGGCGGCGGGATGGTGGGAGCCATTAGTTTGTACTTAAAGTTAAAGAAGGCAGGAGCAGGAAGGGTGATATGGACAGCACACTGCCGGTCAAAGATTAGTCGGTATTGGAGGGACTGTTCGTTCCTCTCAAGAAACTGATAGCGCACCAAAGCATTGAAATCAAGAAAAGCAGGTGGTAACTCAGTGTCATTCCCCCTTATGGGTACTCCAAGATAATTAGCTAAACGGGTGGCATAAATCCCACCAAAGAGATCTCCATCTTTAGCATTAAGGTGTAACCTCCTAGCAATAATAGCCCCTAAATTATATCGCTTATCACCCAATACTGCACACTTGAGGACACAAAGATCTGATGCACAAAGGTGGCTATGATCATGTTTACCATTAATGCATCTGCCTATGAAGAGAGCAAAATAATGTATGGCAGGAAAATGAATGCTCCCCATGGAGGCTTGTGTGAATTTCTAGTTTCTCCTATAGTGATGCTAGCAAGGAAATCATTGTACTCGGTTTTATGAGGCTCGCTATGAATGCCCCATTGTGGGATATTGCATGCAGTATTAAAATCTTCAAGGTCCATGGTATATGATTCATCATAAAGATCAAATAAAATAGTATGGGTATGCACTGAGATGTAAACTTAAACCTTCGCACAAATGAATCAGTGAGTTGATAGTATTGAGGACACTTATCTGATACGAAGTCCTCAAGATCCGCATTCCGTACGCATGCATCAAATTCCCCTTTGAAACCTGCATGAACCATGAATTGATCCAACGGACATTTGCAAGGCCGTACTTGAGCTTCACTTGGTGGTTCAAGGTCCGGCTCACGTATCGCTAGCCTCAGCGCTTGCTTCATCGAGGAACCACCTTGGTACATTTTTCCTAAACATTTTTTCCTCTGAAAAATTTCAGAAATTTTTAGTGACTCAAAATAAAAGTGAACAAAACTCAACAAGATTGATAGCAACTACTACTGCAAGTGCCTAGAGGCTATATCATGCATCAAAACTACTTTGGACCATATAAATTTGACATGCAAGCTCAAGAACAAAGTCACCACAACAGCAAAAAATTGCAATAAATAAAGCACTAGAACAAAAACTAATTGGACCATTAGAGGAGTCACGTACCGAAGAACAATCCCCCAAAACAGTTTTGCAAATGGAGCTTTGCACAAGGAGATCAAAAATGGTAGCAAGATGAGCTAGAACAAGGGTTTGAGTAACAGGATGATTTTTTATGTAGGAAGACGGAGTGGATGGGTGCTGGAATAAGTGAGGGGGACCCACGTGGGACCCACAAGGTAGGGGGCACGCCCACGGGGGTAGAGTGCTCCCTCCACCCTTATGGCCCACTGGTGCAGCCCCCTGGTGCATTCTTAGTGCCAGAAATTCTAAAATATTCTATAAAAAATCATACTAAATTTTCAGGGCATTTGGAGAACTTCTATTTTTGGGACATTTTTTATTGCACGGATAATTCAGAAAACATACAGAAAATACTATTTTTACTTTATTTATTCTAAATAACAGAAAGTAGAAAGTAGGTACAGAAAGTTGTGCTTTCTAAATTCATCCATCTCATGCTCATCAAAAGGAATCCATTAACAAGGTTGATCAAGTCTTATTAACAAACTTTTTCCGAATAACATGAAACCGGAGAACTTTCGAATAACACTAGGTTACCTCAACGGGGATATGCATGTCCCCAACAATAAGAATAGCATACTTCTTTTTTGACAGTAGGGAGAGGGAATTCAAAACCTCCAATAGTAATAGTTGCAAGTTTTCCAATAAAATTGATAATATGAACTTGAGGTTGTTTCTTTGGAAAGTGTACCGTATGCTCATTACCATTAACATGAAAAGTGACATTACCTTTGTTGCAATCAACAACAACCCTGCAATATTCAAAAATGGTCTACCAAGGATGATCGACATACTGTCGTCCTCGGGAATATCAAGAATAATAAAGTCCATTAAGATAGTAACGTTTGCAACCACAACAGGCACATCCTCACAAATACTGATGGGTATAGCAGTTGATTTATCAGCCATTTGCAAAGAGATTTCAGTAGGTGTCAACTTATTCAATTCAAGTTTATGATATAAAGAGAAAGGCATAACACTAACACCGGCTCCAAGATCACATAAAGCAGTCTTAACATAATTTCTTTAAATGGAGCATGGTATAGTTGGTACTCCTGGATCTCTTAGTTTCTTTGGTATTCCACCCTTAAAAGTATAATTAGTAAGCATGGTGGAAATTTTAGCTTCCGTTATCTTTCTTTTATTAGTTACAATATCTTTCATATACTTAGCATAAGGAGACAATTTTAGAATATCAGTCAAACGCATACGCAAAGAGATAGGTCTAATCATTTCAGCAAAGCGCTCAAAATCCTCATCATCCTTTTTCTTGCATGGTTTAGGAGGAAAAGGCATAGGTTTCTGAACCCATGGTTCTCTTTCTTTACCATGTTTCCTAGCAATGGAAAGGATCAGATGTGCCACAACAGTTTCATATTCATAACCATGGAAAGGATCAGATTCGACCAAAGTAATTAACTCAGGATCGACAGATAATTCATAATCCTTATCAGTAACAAAGATAGGTGAAGTAGCAAACTTAGGATCATATTGCATTCTAGCATTCAAATATTTTTCTTTCAGCTTAGCTAATAGTTTCTTAAGATCATCTCTATCATTGCAAGCAAAAAAGTCTCTAGCAGTTTCTTCATCCATAATATAACCCTCAGGTACAACAGGAAGTTCATACCAAGGAGAGCTAGTCTTATCAGGTGTTTCAAAGTTTTCAGTTTCAATTATTTCATCGGTTTCGGAAATATCATCATCTTCAACATAATCAATAGTTCTAACTCTAGCGAAATGTTCATCAAGTAATTCACCCAGTGGTACAGTTTTAATAAGCAAAGTGGTAGCATCATCAGCATCATTCATAGTAGAAGTGACATCATCAATAACATGCGACATATCAAAATCAATAGGAGGTGTAGGTGTCGCAAGTTTACTCAAAATAGAAGGTGAATCAAGTGCACATCTAGATGGCAGTTCCTTACCTCCCCTCATAGTTGAGGGATAGATCTTGGTTTTGGTATTTTTCAAATTCTTCATAGTGATCAACAGATATAAATCCCAAGTGACTCAGAGAATAGAGTTATGCTCCCTAGCAATGGCGGCAGAAAAAGCTCTTGATACCCACAAGTATAGGGGATCGCAACAGTTTTCGAGGGTAGAGTATTCAACCCAAATTTATTGATTTGACACAAGGGGAGCCAAAGAATATTCTCAAGTATTAGCAACTGAGTTGTCAATTCAATCACACCTGAAAGACTTAATATCTGCATCAAAGTTTTTAGTAGCAAAGTAGTATGGAAGTAACGGTAATGGTGGCAAAAGTAATAGTAGCAGTTTTGTAGCAATTGTAACAGTGGCAACGGCAAGGTAATGTAGCAAAGATCAATATGTGAAAAGCTCATAGGGAATGGATCAATGATGGAGAATTATGTCGGATGGCATTCATCATGCAACAGTAATAACCTAGGGTGACACAGAACTAGCTCCAATTCATCAATATAATGTAGGCATGTATTTCGAATATAGTCATACGTGCTTATGGAAAAGAACTTGCATGACATATTTTTTCCCACCCTCCCATGGCAGCAGGGTCCTAATGGAAACTAAGGGATATTAAGGCCTCCTTTTAATAGAGAACCAAACCAAAGCATTAGCACTTAGTGAATACATGAACTCCTCAAACTACGGTAATCACCGGAAAGAATCCCAATTATTGTCACCTTGGGGTATGCAGATCATAACTCATAATAGGTGTCTACAACTTGCAAGATAGGATCAAGAACACAAATATATTCATGAAAACATAATAGGTTCAGATCTGAAATCATGGCACTCGGGCCCTAGTGAGAAGCATTATGCATAGAAAAGTTATAGCAATATCAATCTCAGAACATAGTGGATACTATGGATCAAACCCTAACAAAACTAACTCGATTACATGATAAATCTCATCCAACCCATCACCGTCCAGCAAGCCTACGATGGAATTACTCAATACTTCTTTAACTCGAAAAATTATGAAAATTTACCACATTGTAGAAAATTTGTCAGAGCTTATTGTGCAAAAAATTTCAACATTTTATCATATTCTCACTTTTCTAGGGAATTTCTGCAACAGCGATAAACTTTCTGTTTTGAAACAACAACATGTAGACTTGCAAAAAATGCATGGCAATGGCTATACTTGAAATTTTTATTGAAATAAAAGATGCAAAAAATTACTCTAAATAACAGAAATCAAATACTAACAAAATAAAATGACGCTCCAAGCAAAACACATATCATATGACGAATGAAAATATAGCTCCAAGTGAGGTTACCGATAATGTTGGAGACGAAAGAGGGGATGCCTTCCGGGGCATCCCCAAGCTTAGTTGCTTTAGATCTTCCTTGAATATTACCTTGAGTGTGCCTTGGGCATCCCAAGCTTAGGGTCTTGTCACTCCTTATTCTCCTCATATCGATATCTCACCCAAAACTTGAAAACTTCAGTCAAACAAAACTTAACGGAACTTCGCAAGATAGGTTAGTATGATAAAGACAAACCATTCACTTTGGTACTGTGAAAGACAAGATTCATAATTGTTATCACACAATGCTTACTGTATCATATCATTTCTACAATTTATATTGATCAATATAATCCATAGAAACTAGAAAACAAGCAAAATATGCATTGAAGACAGAATCTATCAAAAACGGAACAGTTTGTAATGATCTGGACAACAACCGAACTCCTGCTACTCCAAAACTTCTGGAAAATTAGGAAAACCTATGAAATTTGTCTATTGGTCTTCTTCAAAAAGAAACAATATTTTATCGTGCTTCTGTTAAAAATGAGAATTATTTTCCTGAGTGCAAAAGTTTCTGTTTTTCAGCAAGATCAAATCAACTATCACCATAGACCATCCCAAAGGTCTTACTTGGCACTTTATTACTTCAGTAGCCTAATCATGTGAACACCCAAAAACAGTAGGTAAAAGTGTTGGGTTGTCTCCCAACAAGCGCTTTTCTTCAATGCCTTTTAGCTAGGCATGATGATTTCAATGATGCTCACATAAAAGATAAGAATTGAAACATGAAGAGAACATCATGAAGCATATGACTAGCACATTTAAGTCTAACCCATTTCCTATGCATAGGGATTTTATGAGCAAACAACTTATGGGAACAAGAATCAACTAGCATAGCAAGGCAAAACAAGCAAAACTTCAAGATTTTTAACACATAGAGAGAAAACTCGAGATTATTGCAATATGTAGAAGCATATGTTCCTCTCTCATAATAATTTTCAGTAGCATCATGAATGAATTCAACAATATAACTATCACATAAAGCACTCTTTTCATGATGCATAGGCATAGAAATTTTCTTACTCTCCACATAAGAAAATTTATTCTCATTCATAGTAGTGGGACCAAACACAAGAAAAGAACTATCATGTGATTGAAAACTAAAATCATGATGACACGTTTCATGGTTATCATTATTCAATATAGCATACATGTCATCACCATAATCATCATAGATAGCAACTTTGTTATCATAGTCAATTGAAACCTCTTCCAAAATAGTGGATTCGTCATTAAATAAAGTCATGTCCTCTCCAAATCCACTTTCATCAATATAATCATCATAAATAGGAGGCATGCTATCATTATAACAAATTTGCACATCAAATCTAGGGGGACTAAAAATATCATCTTCATCAAACATAGCATCCCCAAGCTTATGGCTTTGCATATCTTTAGCATCATGGATATTCAAAGAGTTCATACCAACATCATTGCAATCATGCTCATCATTCAAAGGTTTTTGGTCAAACATTTTATAGAATTCTACTTCTATCAATTGAGCACAATTTTCCTTTTCATCATTTTCACGAAAGACATTATAAAGATGAATAATATGATGCAACCTCAATTCCATTTTTTTGTAGTTTTCTTTTTATAAACCAAACTAGTGATAAAACAAGAAACTAAGAGATTCAATTGCAAGATCTAAAGATATACCTTCATGCACTCACCTCCCCGGCAACGGCGCAAAAAAAAGAGCTTGATGTCTACTACACAACTTTATTCTTGTAGCAATTTTCCCTTAAGTGGATGACCTAAGGTTTATCTATCCATGGGAGGCGTAGGATGAAGATGGTCTCTCTCAAACAACCTTGCAACCAAATAACAAAGAGTCTCTTGTGTCCCCAACACACAAAATACAATGGTAATTTGTATAGGTGCACTAGTTCGGCGAAGAGATGGTGATACAAGTGTAATATGGTTAGTAGATATTGATTTTTGTAATAGGGACAATAAAAACAACAATGTAGCAATTGATAAAATGGAGCACAAAGGATATTGCAATGCTTGAAAATGAGGCTTAGGGTCCGTACTTTTGCTAGTGCAATCTCTCAACAATGCTAATCTAATTGGATCATATAACCATCCTTCAACGTGCGATGAAGAGTCACTCCAAAGTTCTTATCTAGCAGAGAACATAAGAAGAAATAGTTTGTAGCCATTCTTTTCGATCGATCTATCCAAGAGTTCGTACTAAAATAACACCAGGTTATTTTTTTCCGATCGATCTACCAAGAGTTTGTACTAAAATAACACGTAGCTATTCTTTCCGATTCATCTATCAAGAGTTTATACTAAAATAACACCAAAGCAAATTCAAATTCATAATACTCAATCCAAAACAAAGAACCTCAAAGAGTGCCCCAAGATTTCTATCGGAGAAACAAAAGATGAGAACATGCATCAACCCCTATGCATAGATTACCCCAATGTCACCTCGGGAATCCGCGGGTTGAGTGCCAAAACACATATCAAGTGAATCAATATGATACCCCATTGTCACCACAAGTATTCATAGCAAGACATACATCAAGTGCTCTCAAATCCATAAAAGTATTCAATCCGATAAAACGAAATCTCAAAGGGAAAACTCAATTCACAACAAGATAGAGATGGGGAAACACCATATGATCCGACTATATTAACAAAGCCCGCGATACATCAAGATCGGGACATCTCAAGAACACGAGAGAGATAGAGAGATTAAAAACATAGCTACTTGTACAAACCCTCAGCCCCGAGGGTGGACTACTCCCTCCTCATCGTGGAGGCTGCCAGGATGATGAAGATGGCCAACGGTGATGATTTCCCCCTCCGGCAGAGTGTCGGAACGGGGTCTAGATTGGTTTTCGGTCGCAACAGAGGCCTGCTGCGACTAAGGATGGCAATGGGTCGGGTTTGGATCGGGTTGAACAATATCAAATCCATATCCATATCCATGAAGACAGTCTTTGCCCGCCCATGAAAATATCCATGGGTGAAAAATTGTGTCCATGTCCAAACCCGATGGATATCCATACCCACTGGATATCCATTGGGTCCTCTCAAGACATATAAATAAGACATAACACAATGTTAACATAAGCTCTTCCATTCTTCACCTCATGGCAAGTTAGGCTTCACTTATTGTAAACATCAACTTATAGTAAATCAACATCCACTAACAACCTAATATCATTTAGTATTTTTCTAAAAGATGAGAATGACGTGTCATTTAACAAGGAGATGAAATAAGGGAAGGGGCACTGGAGTATGTTAGTGGGGATGGAATGTCAACTAATAAAAGTTACGGTGGGGATTGTGCAAATTATTTTGCATGTTTTACATAGCAATGTCTAAAATTACAGTGGGAAATGTGACTGTTGGGTAGGTATAGCAGATTTCTGCCCATTAATGCATACTACCGGGTCAGGTTTGGATATACCCACGGGTACAAGATTATATCCACGCCCTACCCGCGAGCAATCGGCTCGGGTTTGGGCAACGCCCATGGGCACAAAAGTATATCCAAAACCTATCCATTCGGGTCGGATATCCATGGGTATCCATGTCCATGGATAAAATTGCCATCCTTAGCTGCGACGGAACTTCTGATCTAGGGTTACCCCCGGGGGTTTTGAAATATTTGGCAATTTATAGGGCAAAGAGGGGGTGCGGGAGGCCACCGAGGTGGGCACAACCCACCTGTGCGCGCCTGGGCCTCCAGGAACGCCTTGGTGGGTTGTGCCCCCCTTGACGCACCCCCCCAGGTGCTGCTCTGGCCCACTGGTGGTCGTCTGGTCCATAAAAAATCCACAAAAAGTTTCGTGGTGTTTTGACTCCGTTTGATATTGATTTCCTGCGATGTAAAAAATAAGCATAAACAGCAACTGGCACTGGGCACTGGGTCAATAGATTTGTCCAAAAAAATGATATAAAATTGCTATAAAATGATTGTAAAACATCCAAAAATGATAATATAACAGCTTGAATATTTTATAAATTATAGATACGTTGGAGACGTATTAATTTTTACATGATTTTTTTCATAAATTATCTTTCTTGCGCCCGAAGAAGGGCCCCAACCGACTTACGGGGAGGGCACAAGACACCTGGGCGCGCTAGGGGTGTCCGGCACGCCCTAGTGGGTTGTGGAGGCCGTGGGCCTCCGTTAGCGTTGATTCCACCTCCCGAAAATCATAAATATTTCAAAATAATTCTCCGTAAATTTTTATCGCGTTTAGACTTCATTTGATATGGATATTCTGGGTAACAAAAAACATGCAACAAACAGAAACTGGCACTGGATCAATAGATTAGTCCAATAAATCATATAAAATGTTGCCAAAAATATGTGAAAGTTGTATAATATTGACATGAAACAATCAAAAAATTATAAATATGACATAGATGTATCAAGCACCCACGCTCTCGGCTACCTCGACAAACGGCACAAAGGGCTACCGCCTTGCTTGAGTAACCTCGTCGGTTTTCACTCCAGCCACAACTTCCGTGATGCATCGACCGTTACGACTGTGGGAGGGTGTCCGTCGGCTTGCCTTCGGATTCTTCTCCAGTCTCACCGTCTGCGTCGCTGGCGTTGTGACTGCAGGGGATGTTGATTATCATTGTTATTTAGGAAACGTAGGATAGCGTAGGATTTATTCTACCTTAACTTGTACTCCAAGATGACCATGTACTCCTATATATATGCCCACGATGCTCAAGCAATACGATCAACTATTCCACCAAATCCCTTTCTCCCTTCTAACATAATAGTATCATGTGTTAAAAAGCCCCAGATTTTCTTTTTTGCACAACCCTCGGTTCAACGTATTTCGTTTTGAAAATTTACACACTTGTGCACTATGCCTTCATCTATCTTTTTATTTCTTTTTCATAATTTTTTGAAATGTTAAAATATAAATTTTCATGAATTTTGAATTTTGCATTTGGAGGCCTCCATGGAGCTCGGGCTCCAAAAGCAATGCTGTTGCCGACTGTTAATCGGTAGTCCGCTTCTCTGTTCTCTTCTATTCTCTTTTTTTCAACTAAGTACAAATATGATATTTAATGTCTTGTAGTCTGCTTATGTCACCTTATTTGTACTTGCTCTAACAAGGTGCTTATGTCACCTTATTTGTACTTGCTCTAACAAGGTAAGCTTGATGTGTGAACTAGAAACAGAAAAAACTAGAACTTTTATGACACACATGTGCTGCAAAAAAGATGCAGCTGTTCAGAGGCTTCGCTCGCAAACACAAAAAAGGCACGTAATCCGCTGGTGTGCATGCCACTACCGTTCGGCCATCCATGTTTTCCATTTGTTTTTATAGGATATGTTGTTCATATGTTTGTGATACGTGGCAACAAATATGTGTAATAGTTAGCGATGAAAATGAAGCGAAAACATTTTGATTTTCTAGCCAAAAATACATTATTGAAAAAGATTTTTTCAAATCGGAAATAAATATTTTGTATGTGAAGAAAAAATGAAAACGGAACAACATTTTCCGGTGGAACAGGCGCGGAAACTTAATTTTCTGTTTTCGTTAGTATCGAGCTTTCTGTTTTGAATATGAGCATATGGTATTCTTTAGCCCAACAAACCGACAATTAGGCCCTACATATAGTGAGAAGAATGATCCATATGGCCTAACTTCTAGAGTATTACTAATACATCAAGCATGGTAGTACGTGAGCAGAATCCCTAATCGAGCACACCACCACCATAGTTGCCCACATATCTTCGGTAGGCCAACTCATACGTGACATGGCCTCACGAGGAGGTTTGCAGTTTGTGTAACACTGTATTTGAAATAAACGAGCATATTTCTCGAGGATGCCTTTTTGTCGGGAGCGTTTGGGGTATCGTTGTTGGCTGGTCCTCAATCATGCCAAGCTTGGCTCAAGTTTCTTCCATGCTCGAGGATTAGTGGAACAAAAACAAGGTCTTGGACTCAGTCGAGGCGGAAGCACTTTGGCAAGGTGCTCATTTATATTATGTGTTGTGGCATGCATGAAAAGAGAGGAATCAGAGGCTTTTCCAAAATGCCACTTTAGAGGTGTTAGATGTTGCTTACCACGTCAGAGAGGACCTTGTTCAGTTGGGTTTAACTATGGCAAATGGCATGTAATTTCTAGAGCTTTATTGGTCTTGTAAATATCTTCTCTACACTTTATATATTCCTCTATCTATATGAAATATGCCAAAGCACCTGCCTTTTATTGTAACAAAAAAAAACATGTCGCAGTCTCGGCATAGTCACCTGAAGCCGCCATCACCATCTATGTTCGTCCGAAGCCACCGCCTAACGCCTTCATCCTCTACGCCTCTCTGAATCAGCCGTCTGGCGCATCTACCCTCTACGCATCTTTCTGTGGCAGCACCCCTCTCCACCACCGACGACATCCTACACGGTTGCACCTGCATCACTTCACATACAACGACGCCCTTTTGTAACCATCTTATCAATTGAACAACTTTTTTGGTTTCCTTGACTTTTTGTCTATGTTCTAAGTGTCTAGTTCCGCCTGAAAACTCCGCTTTCGTCTTTTGTGTCCGTACCATATTTGCTTCATTTTTATTTCTGATAATATTTATTTCTCTTTTTGTTTCTGTTTTTTATTTGTTTCCGCCTCCGCAAAATAAAAAAATGTGATAACACCCAGCTCCTTCTGTTTTTGCTCTGTTTTCATCCCTAGTAACAGCACAATCATGAAAGCTCATCAGGATGAACGAGATGACCACTAATATATGAAGATCGCAAGAGGATCACTGATAGGACTCGTAACCTCAGCCGCAAGCAAACATGGCCATCCTTCCAAACAGAAACAACATTACTTGAACCGCTAGACGCCCAACTTGAGTTCACATTTCGAAATAGCCTTCTTGACCTTTGACCAGCATAAGTGCTCCGCATGGTAGGCCCAACTTCCATGTCCCTGGTGCCACGTTGGGACAAGCCAGACGCACGCTTTTATATGGTTTGTGCATCTACACACACCACCATATTGAGATCTCGCGAAACAACCTATGGGTAGATAGTTAGAGGGACTATGGTATCCCCAGCCCATCATGCTTCAAATCCTAATGCTCGCATTTATTTTTAAAATTATTTTAAGATTTTCGGCAATGCGCATTTAGTGAGAGAATACGTTTCCATCGACGATGAGATGCCTATGGTGACTTCGTAAATTTCAAGATGATATAACGGCTCAGTCTTTCGGATATGCTTATAGGGATAGGGTGTGCGTATGTGCGTTTATAATGTTGAGTGTATGCACGCGGTTGCGTTTATTAAAAAAACATGTTGAGATCTCAGAGGTGGCAGCGTCCTCTCCCCATCCGCCCTCTGCCACCGCGATCTCCACGAAGAAGCCCCCGGCCCACCGCGAAAAGCCATTCCATTCGCTTCGGTCGGGCGGCGTCGGTGGCTGGGGAGAAGGTTGACAAGTATACAGCCAGTGACCGCCGAGTGGCAGTGGCATCCGTCGGCGGCGGCGGCACCTAGCTTGTCTCGCCATCACTGTGCGCTACTCGTTGACCCGTCGGCGCAAATGCAGAGCTTTGTTCTCGCGATAGCCATGTTGCTTGTGCCCGAATTCCGTCCGACACGCGGAGCCGGCGGTAGGAAGCTGGAATTTTGCGTCCGCGGCGGCATGGGGAATGATTCAGATGTTGCGCAAGGATGAATGGAATGGAATAAAGGCCGTTGCCTAGTCGGGGCCGGAACAGCGGCGGCCCGTGTCTAGATCGGCGGGCGACAATAGCCGGGTGCTCGGCAGTGGGTGTCACTGTTGACAGGTGCTCGGCGTCAGGGCGTCGCTCTCCTCTTTTTCGCCGGATGTCGCCCTCTTTTTGATCCCACATGGAAGCAAAGTTGCTGCCAATTTAGTTGCGATTGGTGACAGAGTTACCTAGTGCTACTAGTGTGCATCAGCTGTTTAACAATACAGAATTCGCCATCTCACCCTGCAGTCTCGTGTTGCACGTTTCTGATCATAGGAACGACAGTGCTGGCACTTGCTTGATAAACAGGGAGGCTCATAAACAGGTATACCGATCGCATCCCTGCTGGCTTGTGCATAGCTACACCCATGACAACTGTTAGTTATGACTTTGCCGCACTGTCCATCAACACATGCAGAACTGGGATTCCTACCGTGAATTATAGTAGATGTGTCGGAAATGCCGTCTGGCTCTCTACATGTAGCATCTGACAGATACTTGCATTTCATCGAAGAATATATCAGCATCAGAGTCTACAGAATTCGTGTATATCAGTTGTACATCACCTATTACAGGCTCTTAGCATCTCCTCTATACAAGGACTACGAGTTTAATACAGATCTGCTGGTAACTTCTGATTTTAAGCCTAGTCAGTAGTACTCCGATCAGCTCAACTAAGCACGTCGAAAACATTGACCATTCTGATACATGACTGGTAAAATTAGAGCTAACTGATACATTATGCCCATTAAATGATCTAGCAACAATATATGAATTATTTTCATCTACATATATGAATTGGGTATTCATATCATATTACTTTGTAGACTGCAGCTTCTTAATGACGAACCCTTTGTAGCTGCAATGATCCCGATTGACCGTTAGAAACTTCGTCCCAGCGGAGTCGTGAAAAAGTGTGTTCACACACTAACACGCCCCCGTGTACCTCCGTCATCGACCACGGTACACAGGACATGTCGCCTGAGTAGACTCGTCGGAAGCGTGATACACAAGACACACTGGTCAAGTCTTTTGAGACCTATCCCACACGTCCGGGAGATACCTTGTGAGGGAACGCGATGGCTATGGCTGCGCTAGGTCGACCTAGTCGCCCCTAGGACCTCGAGGTGCGTCGCCCCGCAACAAGTAGAAGAGCGAAAAACAAGAAAGAAGAAAACCAGGGTAATGGGGAAAAGGTAAAAGATAAAAGTGATAGATTGATTGATCTATTGTGTGTTGTTCAATAGGACTTCACCTCTTATCTATATATGAGGCGGTTGGAGTTCCAGACAAGGACTCTAAATCCCATCCAATTTTTTTCAAAATTAACCGAAGTTAGGTTGCACGTGGGCCTTAGACAACTGTTTAGTTTTTGGGACCCACATGCCACATACGACCTTGAATCGAGATGACCCAAATAGAAAAGTTGACCGCCTCGACAAGATGAAAAAACCTCATGTTCAATGTTTTTTCATCAGAGGCTATCTTGAGGGCGATATCCTACACGCAAAAAGGTGACGACTAGCTCCATGCTCCATACATGGGTATTATGGGTATCTGGTTCCGGGCGCCACTTTTTCCCCATGGTTGAACCGCACTGTGTTGGCCGTAAATCTTCCATACAACCTTGAATTGAGATGATTCAAATATCAAATTCGGTCGCCTCGACGAGATGAAGATTTTTTTAAATATAGAACACTTTACCATCTGAGTGATATTAAATGTGTAATCGGCCGAGCAGTACCACGAGCTACAACTTTCAGCACCCCGAGCACTATTTTGGCCCTCGAGATGAACTCAGATGGATATGGCCCAAACATCAAAGTTATTCATTCCGAAGATAGGTAGATTTTTTTTCATGTTAAACACTTTCTCATTTCAAGCCATCTTAATTTCATATTCGTCCTTGCCATAATCTGTTAACACACACATTCCTGAAATTGTCGTAACTTTTGTGTATGTGTACCATTTTGGACCATCCATATATCTATTTTGATCTTCTCGGAGAGGACAATCCAATGGTGACTTACAATCTTAAAATTGATCTTGTCTTGCCATGAATTCAAGCTACACTTTGCGAATGTGCCATTTTTTAGTGTCAACACTGTCGGAGGCACCGTTTGCATGTATAACTTCGCCATGGAGCCCCCTCCCCCTCTCCGCATGCCCGACAGCCTTATTGCTTGTCAGTCCACCGAAGAGGTGAACAAGGGAGGGGCAAGTTGCGTGCTATGCTGCGTCAACGCTTACGAAAGCGACATGATCGGTAGGCAGATGACACCGAATTGTTTGGGAGGACGTCAGGGAGGCAAATGCAATTTACTACGTAGGTCGAAGCATAGCGTCGTGTCGTGTACCCCCTCCCCCGCCCCCTCCCGCCAAGTACACTGGGCTGGCACGACATGCTTTTCTTTCATCTTTCTGCATTCTTCATTTTTGTTTTTTCCTTTCTTTTTCCATTTCCTTTTTTCTTTCTTTATTTCCAAATTCATGAGCCTCTTGAAGTCCTGGGACATTTCTCATATTGGTGACCAATTTTTAAAATTCAATCATTTTTTGAACTCATGAACATTTTCTGAATTCATGTTTTTTAAAATTTGCAAACATTTAATGAAATTAAGGAATGTTTGTTCAAGTTGTTGAGCATTTTTCGAATTTGTGAATTGTTTTTGAATTGGTGAGAAATTTTGAATGCACGTTTTTTTAAGTTTGTAGCAATTTTCAGAGTTTAGAAAAGAATTTTTGAAATTTAAGAACATTTTCGAATTCATGAACATTTTATGAAATCCTGAACATTTTTTGAATTAGTAAATATTTTTTGTAAGTTGGAACCGTTTTTCAAATTCATGAACAATTTTAGACATTAATATCATTTTTTAAATCCCGATCATTCTTTCAAATTTAAGATTCATGAACAGTTCTCGATGTAAAAAAATAAAATAAACAAAGAAGAAAAATAAATAACAAAAGGAAGGAAATGAAGTAGAAAAACAAAAAATAGGAGCGCCCACCCCGCACACGGGCCAGCAACAAATGGCGCATGGGGGGACCTGGGCGTGCACATTATCTCCACTTTCTAGCGAGCAAGGGAATAGGGAGTCACCGAAATCAATAGTTAAGAAATACCCTTGCAAAGGTCATTTTCCACCATCTCAGATGCTGACAAGTGGTGCACTGCATGTGCGTCACTTATAGCAACCAGGAAGTTCTCCCCTTTTTTGCAAAATTGTTTATTCAAAATGTTTTAACTCTTGTACCATCCGTCCATATTCATTTTTACCGTTGGGTTTCCTGCGTCGAGATCGACGAAGCTAGATCCAATGTTAATAAGTTTACATGTACTTTTTCATGAAAAAAACCCAAAAAAGCTAGAAACAAAAAAATACTATGAAAAACCCAAAAACGGCCACAGAAGAAAACGAATAGAAAAAAGAGGAAGAAAAAAAATCGGAAAAGCACAGTTAAGTTTTTTCACTCTTTTCCTTTTCAAGGAACACAAACGCGGAAGCAAATCTATGCTTCCATGAGAAGAAAATATGTGTTTCTTGTGGAAGCACATTTTTTTCTTGTTCTAATAAGCACAACGCGAAGTAAATATGTGTTTCCACGATCAACAAATCCGTGTTTCCCTTTTCGAGAAGCATAGTTGTTCTCGTAGAAGCAAATATATGCTTCTCGTAGATGCAAATATGTGTACCACGAGAAGTAAATATGTGCTTTTGGTGGAAGCCCAAATTTTGTTTCATTTTCAAGAAGCACAGTTCTGCTTCTCGTGAAAGCAATGTGTGGTTTCACCAGAAGCAAATTCGTGCTTGCCGTGAAAGCACAATTTTTTTCTTTTATTTAGAAGCACAATTCTGCTTAGGAAAAAAATGAATTCACCAAAACTTTGAGAAAACTAGGAAGAAAAAACAAAAAGCCCCCCAAAAAACCCGGGGAAACCCATCTAAATCCCAAAAACTTGTACATAAAAATATGAAAACAAAAATCTAGAGGAACATCATGTAACGCCCCAGATATAACTTTCCCAATTTGTACTCCAACTCTTGCCGTTTCCGGCGTTAAGTTATATTTATGTCTCGGGTTCGGGTCTTTGTCTCCGTGTGTTGTTATCGTTGTCATGCATCTCATATCATGTCATCATGTGCATTGCATTTGCATACGTGTTCGTGTCATGCATCCGAGCATTTTCTCCGTTGTCCGTTTTGCATTCCGGCGATTCGTTCTCCTCCGGTGGTCATTTCTAGCTTTCTTTCGTGTGTGGGGATTAAACATTTCCGGATTGGACTGAGACTTTTCATGCGGCCTTGGTTTACTACCGGTAGACCGCCTGTCAAGTTTCGTATCGTTTGGACTTCGTTTGATACTCCAACGGTTAACCGAGGGACCGGAAAGGCCTCGTGTGTGTTGCAGCCCAACACCCCTTCATTTTTGCCCAAAACCCACCAAACTCTGCTCCATGTCCTAGAGTGTTCAATCACGATCGCGTGGCCGAAAACCGCACCACATTTGGACTCTCCTAGCTCCCTCTATGCCTATATATACACCCCTCCATTTTCGGATCTCTTCTCCCTCTCCGAAACCCTAAAAATCCCTCTCCGCCGCCGCCGGACGTGTCCGGACGAGCCGGACAACGTCCGGATCTCACCACCGCCACGTGTCCGCCTCCCACTGGCCGCCTCCGCCGCCCCACATCGCCGCGCCGCCAGCCCGCGAAGCCCGGGGCGGCCCCTCCCCGGCCCACATCGCCCCGCCGCCGCCTGCCGCCAGCCGCCGCCCTCCTCTTCGCGCCCGGTCACCTGA
>NC_041390.1:485519546-485527317 GCF_002162155.2 Triticum dicoccoides | reverse complement strand
GGAGCCCGCCGCCCGAGCCGCCGCGGGAGCCCGCCGCCTCGCTCCTAGCTCCGGCCGCCGCCGACCCCGCTGTCCGGCAGCCCTCGCCGGCGCCGACTTCCTCCTCGTCGGAGCCCTGCTTCCTCGCCGGAGAGCTTCGGTGAACAGTGCCGCCGCCGCCTCGGTTTCCGTGCAACCCTAGATCTAGGGTAGTATTTTTTCGCTAAGTCCTTAAAATTTTCAGTCCATATGCTTCTGTTCGAGGCCCCATAACTTTGCATCCATAGCTCCTATTCATGCATATAATATATCAAAATGTTCGTCTCGATGAGTACATAATTTTATTCCATTGCATCATTTTCATTTGAGTTCATCTTGATGCCCGAAATGCTGTTAGAAGGAGGCTTCATGAGTTAATTGCTAGATCTGCTAGTTCATCTTAGACTTTTGTCATTTTTGCCATGATTATTGTGTGCATGCTATGCCTATGAGTCCTTCATGTGTTTTGTTAAGCATTTTGTCTTCTTTCCATAGGTGCAACCCATGCATTTTTAGGATGTGTGTGGTGACTTGTGCAAGCTTGCAAAGTGAGGCACCCGGTAAATCTGTTTTCAGAGACTTGGTTGTTTTCACTAAGTCTGGGATTATTTAGTTCATGATGCCATATGTTCAGCTTGTTTCCTAGTGATCCGTGCCTCTTTTGAGGATGATCAGTAAAGGAGTTTTGTTAATCATGTTATGCTATATCCATCCATATCTTTACTTGCAATTTTGGAGCCCCCTAGCTTGAGTCAATCGAGCTCTACTTTTGCTTCGTGGTGAATCTGGGCAGATCGTCAACTAGTTTGCGATTTTGCCGGCGTTGTTGTAGATGATCCATGCATGCTATGCCATTGTTCTTGCCATGTCTAGCTAGAATTTTGTGCTTTATTAATGGATATATGC
Source organism: Triticum dicoccoides (assembly GCF_002162155.2). Taxonomy (NCBI): domain Eukaryota; kingdom Viridiplantae; phylum Streptophyta; class Magnoliopsida; order Poales; family Poaceae; genus Triticum; species Triticum dicoccoides. The sequence goes on along the minus strand of NC_041390.1, from coordinate 485,526,393 downwards.
TTGCCTTGCCATGACTTGCACCGTAGTGAGTGCATCGAGCTCGTTTACATGCCTTCGTGAGTTATGTTTCAGCATGTCTCAGTTTTCACTAAGTCTGAAAACTGATTGTGTTTTAGCTATGATCGTGTGCCCGTTAGTATATTTTGTGAACCCTTTTGGCCCCAGGTCACTTTGGGTCTTTTGTTAATCTTGTTGAGTAGCTCCATTCCATGTTTTTACTTGTCTTAATCAGGTCATGTATCATATTGTTTTTCTGCTCCGAAGAGGGCTTCGTGATCTGAAATTTCAGACAAGTGTTAATTTCACTAAGTCTGGAATCTGTTTTGCATTTGCGTTTTTGCCATGCTTGTTTGAACCTCATATTGGATGAATTGGCCGTAGCTCAGTGCTAGTCTTTTGTTAAGAATCTTGTGTGCATCCCTGCCATGCTTTTTGTTGTCATGTTTGGTGGCTGTAGCACGTTCATCTCATTGCATTTAGATGCCTACTTGCTGTAAATCGCAGACCGGTGTCATTCTTAAAACGCTTGGCATTTCCAAACCGTAACTCCGATTCCGGCGTTATTTATATCGTTTTCAAGCGATTTCATCTCATCTTTCCAGTGGCACCCTTGGAATTCCAAGTTGAGGCTAGGTTCATGCATTTCCTGTCATATCTTGCATTTTGCATCCCGCATCGCATCCCGCATACCATATCATCATTTCATCATATTGCTTGGTCTTGCACGTGGTTGATTGTATCCTTGTTGCTTGTTTGTCTTGTTTGGGTAGAGCCGGGAGACGAGTTCGCTACCGAGGAGCCCGTTGAGTTTGCTTTTGAGGATCCAGTCAACTCTGACAACTGTGCAGGCAAGATGATCATACCCTCGAAATCACTACTATCTTTGCTATGCTAGTTTGCTCGCTCTTGCTATGCCAATGCTTCGATGCCTACCATTTACTTGTCAGCCTCCCAAATTGCCATGTCAAACCTCTAACCCACCATTGTCCTAGCAAACCGTTGATTGGCTATGTTACCGCTTTGCTCAGCCCCTCTTATAGCGTTGCTAGTTGCAGGTGAAGATTGGAGGCCGTACCTTGTTGGAACATTTATTTACTTGTTGGGATATCATTATATTGCTACGTTATCTTAATGCATCTTTATACTTGGTAAAGGATGAAAGGCTCGGCCTCTCGCCTAGTGTTTTGTTCCACTCTTACCGCCCTAGTTTCCGTCATATCGGTGTTATGTTCCCGGTTTTGCGTTCCTTACGCGGTTGGGTTATAATGGGAACCCCTTGATATTTCGCCTTGATTAAAGCTTTTCCAGCAATGCCCAACATTGGTTTTACCATTTGCCACCTAGCCCCTTTCCTTTCCCTTGGGTTCTGCAGACTCAATGGTCATCTTATTTTAACCCCCCCTGGGCCAGTGCTCCTCTGAGTGTTGGTCCCAACGAGCGATGTCCGAGGCTACCAGGGGCAACTCTGGGCTGGCTTACCCGACGTCTGGCTCATCTGAGTGTGCCCTGAGAAAGAGATATGTGCAGCTCCTATTGGGATTTGTCGGCACATTCGGGCGGTGTTGCTGGTCTTGTTTTAACCTGTCGAAGTGTCTTGAGTTACCGAGATACCGAGTCTGATCGGAACGTCTTGGGAGGAGGTCTATTCCTTCGTTGACCGTGAGAGCTTGTCATGGGCTAAGTTGGGACTCCCCTGTAGGGATTGAACTTTTGAAAGCCGTGCCCGCGGTTATGGGCGGATGGGAATTTGTTAATGTCCGGTTGTAGATAACTTGAACCTTAATTAATTAAAATGAATCAACTGAGTGTGTTACCGTGATGGCCTCTTCTCGGCGGAGTCCGGGAAGTGGACACGGTGTTGGAGTAATGTTTGCGCAGGCTGTTCTCTAGCTTCTCGCTCGTGCTTTGCCTCCTCTTCTCGCTCTCTTTTGCGTATAAGATAGCCACCATATATGCTAGTCGCTTGCTGCAGCTTCTCATATATTTGCCTTCCCCTTCCTATAAGCTTAAATAGTCTTGATCGCGAGGGTGCGAGATTGCTGAGTCCCTATGGCTCACATATTACTATTACACCAAATGCAGGTCCAGGTGATTCCACTCCAGGTGACGATTACGAGCTCAAGTGGGAGTTCGACGAGGACTCTCAGCGTTACTACGTTTCCTTTCCCGATGATCAGTAGTGGTGCCCAGTTGGGGGTGATTGGGACCATGTCACATGTCGGGTTCTCTTTTATTTTGGCGCCGTAGTCGGGCCATGAGTGTTTTTGGATGATGTAATGTTATTTATATTCTTGATTGACGTGGCGAGTGTAAGCCAACTATGTTCTCCCCTTTACTATTTAGATTATATGGGATGTTGTGAAGATTGCCTAACTTGCGACATATGCCTTCAATGCGATTATGTCTCTAAGTCGTGCCTCGACACGTGGGAGCTATAGTCGCATCGAGGGTGTTATAAGTTGGTAATCAGAGCCTTCCCCGACCTTAGGAGCCCCATTACTTGATCGTTTTTAGCAGCCGAGTTGTGTCTAGAAAAATGTTTTGAGTCTTTAGGAATTATATATCGGAGAGTTTAGGAATTCTTTTTACTTCCTAGTCTCCTCATCGCTCTGATAAGGCATCCTGACGTAGAGTTTTGACTCTTCTCTTCTCAAATTTCACTAATTTTTTTAGGATCACGCGAGTATCTTGGAATCGTTCCGATGGCTTATGATGAGAACATTGTCTTGGTGCCTCCTGTCAGGGGTTTAGTGGAAGTGTCCCGGGGAGTTGAGCTCTGAGGTGTTGTCATCATAATTCTATCGTTGCAATTCTGAAATACTTGAGATATGTTCGCCGACATCGGAAATCTCTTTTATGCAGTTCGTTGGTGAGATAACCTCGACGCTACCCAGTACTGGGGCGGGAGTTCGGGAGTATCGCCATAACTTGTATAACGGATGCTTTTCGAAGGTTGAGGTAGATGGTTTCCGAAATTTTCTTGGTTATGTGTTGAAGGATGGATACAGCTGGACGTAGGATTTGCTAGTTTGGGTGAGATATTATGCTTCCCTGTATCCCCAACACCTGATTGCATAACCGGAAAAGTTCGGGAGTTTCATAGGTGGGAATTCTAGTAGCTCTAGTTCTTCTTCCACGGATATTGGTTTGAGATTGGGAATCTCGACGGAAATCATCCCAAGTGGACACAAAAGCGACCCTTATGGGTGCCCCATAGGGGGTAACCCTTGGTTAGATGTTGTTCGGAGTTGCCGTCAGACAAAAGGAGACAGGCGTAAGAAGATGTTGAGCAAGGGATATAGACAGATGATTTGCAATACGATGTATTGATTTGGGTGCTGGTGCACGGATATATAATACAAGGGAAGGCCTCTACCTCAACTATACAAGACTAGGAGGTGGGCCACAACTCTAATACACGTGTAGTACAAAATACATACTCAAGACCCCCTGCAGTCGAAGCGTCGCCGGAGACACAGAGACTTGACCGAAACTTCTTGAAGACGTGAGTAGGCAATCCCTTAGTTACCACATCAGCAAACTATTGCGTCGTCGGCACGTGGAGAACCCGAACACGTCCAAGGGCAACCTGCTCGCGCACGAAGTGAATATCAAGCTCAATATGCTTCGCCCGTCGATGGTGCACCGGGTTGGCGGAGAGGTAGACCGCGCTGACGTTATCGCACTTGAGAGAACCGCCCGGGCGAGTCTTATGGCGAAACACCCACTTGCCAGAGATGATGTTGGCACGAAGGGGTCGCGGAACAAGTTGCCACGTGTGGTTGCGCTATAAGGCGTCGAACTCCTCCTGCATCACAGCTAGCCAGTGTGGATCTCGAAGGGCAGCGCGAGCGGAGGTGGGGACGGGTGATGGCGTCGACGTCGAGGCGACGCACACATACTCGTCGGCGGAGTAGCGCGTGCTGGGCCGAAGCATTCCTGCTCGGGTACGGGTAGTCACGCCAAGTGGCGGGGTAGCAGGGCCGGCGGGTGCCGCGGCGGCGGGGGCACCCGGTGCGGCGGCGGCGGCGGCCGAGCCGGCGGCGGAAGAGGCGACGGGCGAGGGTGACGTCGAGCCCGTCGCGGGGTGGGTGAGCAGGGTGCCGGGCTCAACCTCGTATGAGGGAGACGGGGACCCCGGGGGGCGCTTGGACTCGACCTCGGGGGAGGGAGTCATGAAGCCAGGTGGTGGCGGCAGAGGGCACCGTGCCGGGAGGGCGCCGGGGGCTGCCGTCGCGCATCGCTCCACGAAGGGGGCGCGGGGGCCGACGCCGAAGGGGCCGAAGCTGGAGGAACCTGAAAAAAGGGAACACCGTCTCAACAAAGTACACATGCCTTGAGGTGTACACACGATGAGTGATAGGATCATAGCACCGGTAACCTTTGGTGTTAGGAGGGTAGCCAAGGAAGACGCATGGGACAGATCATGGTGCGAGCTTGTGTGGTGTGGTGGATGCGGTGCTAGGATAACAAAGACACCCGAAGATGCGGAGACCATCATAAGACGATGGTGTGCCGAATAGAAGGTGGTGAGAGGCGTTGTTCCACCGAGGGCGACACGGACGAATGTTAACTAAGAGAGTGGCGGTAGCGAGGGTATCGGGCCAAAACCGAGCGGGCACGTTAGAGTGAAAGAGTAACGTGCGAACACAATCATTAAGAGTGCGGAGAATGCGCTCGGCGCGGCCGTTCTGCTGGGAAGTGTAGGGGCAAGTCAGACGGAAGGTGGTGTTGTGAGAGGCGGGAAGTGTGCGAAAAGCGATGTTGTCAAACTCTTTTCCGTTATCAGTTTGGAGTGCGAGTATGGGGCAACAGAACTGGGTGATGACATAGGAATAAAAGGCAGTGAGTGTGGCTAAAGCATCGGATTTACGACGAAGGGGAAAATTCCATACATAATGAGAATAATCATAAAATCACCAAGTAGTATAGATAGCCCGTGTTACTCGCAACAAGAGATGTCCAAACATCACTATGAAGTAATTGAAATGGAAAAGTGGAAACTAAAGAAGACGCACTAAAGGGAAGACGAACGTGCTTGCCTAAGCGACAAGCCTCACAAGAGTGCTCGTCGAGCTTATCACATGAGAAAGAGAAACTCCTAAGAATTTGATGTAAGACAGTGTGGTTGGGGTGACCCAAGCTAGCGTGCCAAAGGTTAACGCCGGCGGCAAGGGCGACGGGTGTGGATGTGGAGGCGCCGACATTCACGGGGTAGAGCTCATCAGGACTGTCGCATCGGTGAAGGACCATCCGGGTACGAGCGTCTTTCACAGAAAAGCCAACACCGTCAAATTCAACAGTAAGTGGGTTCTCACGAGTAAGACTACGAACGGAAACTAGGTTCGTGACTAAATCAGGTGAAACAAGAATATTAGACATAGTGATGGGTGTGGAAGTGGAGGGAAAGGTAGTGCTACCGATATGAGTAATAGGTAAGGAGGAGTCGTTGCCGACGGTGATACGAGTGGATGTGTGAATGGAAGTGAAGAAGGTTAGGTTATCGGGATGAGCTGCCATGTGTGTAATAGCACCTGAGTCCATGTACCATTCGCCTCCCCCGACAGAGCTACTCGGCGAGAGAACGGAGTGCTGGACGGCGAGGAGGGTGAGGTCCCGTGGCACAGGTACCAACGGCGGTGAAAGGCCCCCGTAAGGCGGCGCCGGGACGGGCGAGCCATAATCATCGAGAGGCGGCGCAAGGAGGGCGCCATAGCCGGCCCCGGTCGGCTGGAAGGGCGCGCCGTGAACGCCTGGTGGCCAGCGAGGAGAGCCTGCTGATAGTGCGGTGCCCGGCTGGCGTTCTAGGCCTGCTGCTGCGGCAGGCGACGGCGACCGCCGCCATGCCGATTGCGTCGGCCCCTCTCCCTTGCGGGTGTTGCGGGGGAGGCACTGATGGCGACAACGGGTAACATCCGGGGAGTGCAGGAGGACGCGTCTGGATCGGCGCGGCTGGTGGAGCGGTTTCACCGCAGAGGGTGAAGTAGCCCGGAGAGTCCATGAAAGACGTTAGAAGCGGCGGGAAGAGAAAGGAGGCGGCGGCGACACGTGGGAGCGCGCGGCGGCAGCGGCGGTGGGGAGCGACGGCGACAGCGACACATGCTAGGAGGCGCTGCGCGGCGGCGATGGGGAGCGGCAGCGACAGCGGTGCGCGCAGGGAGGCGCGGCGCGGCGGCGACGCGAAGACGCAGCAGCGGCGGCGAGACGGGACACATCGTCATGGGATGCTGCGACGCGATGCAACGGCTGTAGTGGGCCGAGATGAAAAATAGAGCGGCACAGGGACGGTGCGCTATCGAAGTACGGACGCGGCTGGCAACTAGCTAGCAAAGCTAGCTAGCTAGTCAGGTGGTCAACACGGTCCTGATGGCTAGCGAAGCTAGCTAACTAGCAAGGTAGCCAGTAGTGGAATGAGGCGCATGCTTGGGAGGACGGAAGCGAGGCACAGCGACGGTGGTGCGTGGGGTGCGGCGGCGGCGGCCCGTGGAGGCGCGGCGGCGGCGACGGCTACCCTAGGGTTAGATTGAAAAAAAAGATATCATATAGACAGATGATTTGCAATAGGATGTATTGATTGAGGTGTTGATGCACGTATATATAATCTCTACTCCTAATGGACGAATTGGTTGAATAGTCCCCCCCACTTTCAACTGGTTTATTTTCAACCGGTTTATTTTCAACCGGTTTTTCTTCGTCCCACCTCCCACCAGCCCCTCCCACCGGCTTTTCTCTTTTCTCGTCTGACCGGCAATACCCAATGTATCTCTACTCCTAATGGACGAATTGGTTGAATAGTCCCCCCCACTTTCAACCGGTTCATTTTCAACCGGTTTTTCTTCGTCCCACC